>NC_088360.1:70537670-70660170 GCF_034508935.2 Berghia stephanieae | reverse complement strand
CTCAGCAAGCGTCTTTCGGACTGCGAAGCTTACTACTTACTTACTTTGGTTAGGGAATGCGAGTAAAGATCATTTTCCGAGGGTTCCACTTTTCGGTCCGCATCATGGGGCTCGAACTTTGGTAAGAAGTTAGAGGCTGCTGAGATGGGTTCTTTAAGGACTAGAATATCCCGAACAAGAAGAGCGACAAACGCGGAAGTGGCATAAGCGACATAAGACGGTCTGGAAGAGAAAGACAATTAAAATTTCTCGGTGATAAACAGAAACGGCGATATCAAGAAAGAGGTCTTATTAAGGAAAAGTGTTGGGAAAAGAACCAGAGCTATACAACTGATAGGCTATGTCATTATTGGGAAAAGACTAGAGTTACACTGATAGCTTCTGTTGAAGAACTAATGACACTGATAGGCTATGTCATTGTTGGGAAAAGACCTAGAGTTGTACAACTGATAGGCTATGTCATTGTTGGGAAAAGACCTAGAGTTGTACAACTGATAGGCTATGTCATTGTTGGGAAAAGAATCAGAGCTATACAACTGACAGGCTATGTCATTGTTGGGAAAAGAATCAGAGCTATACAACTGACAGGCTATGTCATAAGTCTCAGAACACGAAATGAAGAGACAAATGAAACAAACATCAACTTTCTGAGAGGATCAGAGTACATAAAGGATCGGAGAGCCATGATGATGATGATGATGATGATGATGATGATGATGATGATGATGATGATGATGGTGATGATGGTGGTGGTGGTGGTGGTGATAGTGATGATGATGATGATGACGATGATCATCATCATGATATTTATACGGTATCATTTTAATCACTGCTTTTAAAAAGATTCTGCTCGCCAATCATTTGGGAAATGATGTATCGCTGTGTAGATAACTAGATTTTATCTCTCCCCCCCCCCCCTTTTTTTTTTTTTTTTCTTTTTTGGACATAAAATAAATCAATTCCGGACAAATTATGCCGGAAAGTAAAAGGGAAGGGGGGGGGGGGGGGGTAGACTGGATAGCAAGGTTTTGCTTTCAGGCTTTTCTGATCTTATGAACTGGTTTGTTTGTTTTTTTTTTTTTCTGTAAAAACCCATGTTCCAAAAACCTGGTCGAATTTGATGCAATAAAAATTACACCTCTGGGCGTAATACAAAAAAAAAAAACAGTTCGCAAAAAAAAAAGAAAGAAAGAGCGAGCGAGCGAGAGAGAGAGAGGGGGGAGAGAGAGAGAGAGAGAGAGAGAGAGAGAGAGAGAGAGAGAGAGAGAGAGAGAGAGAGTTGCATACCATCTCAATGGATTTGGGGTCATCATGGGATTTCAAAAGAATAAAAGATTTGGTTCTAAATGGGTAAATCACAGTGTTTTAAGAAATAATATACATTAGTAATTCTCATTTTATTTCTTTATACAGTTCGTCAAACCAAACAGTCTGTGGTAATATTTATGTGATTCCCAAAACTTCCATGTTTATATCAAACTCACCAATACATTGACACATCCTCAAGTCAAAGATTCCTTTTTACCCCAAAACTACTACTTGTGAACTATTTTTATACAAGTTCATTTACCAATATTGGCATGGAGTTATAGTTTTTTTAAAAAGAAAAAATGAAAAAGAAATGAAAAACAACTTTTTCTTGGCCAAAATACTTTTACTTTATATTATTACATCGATCAAGACTTTAAAGCAGTCTCGGGATAAAGGATATTTAACGAGTTGTGAGCAATTTTAATCGAGCGCTATATACAGTAAATACTTTCTGGTCAAAATACAAGCTCTTTGTCAATATACGCACGGTAAAATGGTATAGCCCTATGTACCGTTATTTGCAGGTCTGATACCCGAAGGCAATTTTGGACTTGATTTAATAGTGTTATAATTGATAATATTTTGTATTGGCTTGAGAGTATTTCCATTACAATAATGACCCCATAACCATTTGAGTTATCGGACCTGCAAATAAGTAGACGTCGGTAGAGTCATATCATAATCAGTGGAAAAAAATGACACTCACCCATTATTTCAGCCGTCAGTGATTCAATAAACAGGTATCCGCGATTTTCTACATTCTAATTATTTTATAATAGCGACAACACTGTTGATGAAATTGACATCAGAACAACACTGTACCAAAAAATTACATTAAATTGATTATACTCTATCGTGTGCTTCCCTCTCAAATCCGCATTAATGTAAAGTCATGAAGTCAGTGTATATTACATTATTCCGTAGCAAAATGGCAAAAATAGAGTTTTTGAAAAAAATTAAGCACAAAGCTTTTACTTCATTTATCGTTAGATCAAAATAACTTTCCAAAAGGACTTAAGCCTAAGATTATTTTGAGTGTAAAATTTAAAACTGGAAAATTGGAGATCTTTGTCTTATTTTACCGATGTGTGAAGTAAACGTTTTTTGTCCATTATTTAGAAAATTGTTTTACACGTCATTGTACGTCAGACTTAGAAGTACGCATTATAATAAATGAGGGACGTAGGGGAGAGATTCGTCTTTTGATCGTTCGATGTCTTTGTATCAGAAATGCAGGTAAAGTCGGTGACCGGAAACGATTTTGTGTACACATCTTTATACCCAAGATTGACCAAAAGCCGTCAGCATGTAGACTTAGCAGAACGGAAACCAGTCATTTCGTTCCAGCTCCTCGGTTTCCGCGACAAGAAGAAATCAGTTAAAGGTTGGTGTGATACACAATTGTCGTACACTGACAAAATACAGCGTTTTTCATTTTGGCCAGAAGACATTTACTACAAATACTAGTCTTTGAAGCCCCAAGATATAACTCACAAAATAGGTATCTCATATCATAATTCGTTTGGCGGGTCAATATTTGTACAATTAAGAGTTTCAATTAATTAATATATAAAATGCAAATCATATCAAATCATATAATATGGTACATTATTTATCATCATCAAATGTTATGTTAGAAAGCTCCCTTTCAATGACATTCTTAAAACCATTAATGGCATTGGTTTGGTTTCTTTTTTTTTTCTTCCAAATTTAGATTATTCCAAATTGCTACAGGGCAATTTCCCTGTTAGACAAATTACATCTTTCAATAAATCTATTAATATAATAAACGTTTTCCGGCCAAAATATCTTTTTTTTTTCTTTAAAAAAATCCTTTTGTCCGTACGGCACAGCATTGTGTGGTTTTGTATGTTAACCCTTTGTTTGTTTTGTTTTTAAGGGTTTTACAGCGCTTGCGACACATTTAGGTCATTTCAGCGCCAGTGAATTGTAAGGACACGAGAAATAGTAAGACAAAGGGGAATAGTTCAAATAGGGAACAGATGTAGATTCCAAGAAGATACCATCAATGAAGTTAGTTTGAGACCAACTAAAAGTCTCATCCAGACACCAGCAAAGGATCCCACTAAAGGGAATACACTCAAATATTTACATAATATATCCAAGCAGAATACATAGCGAACAATACATAACAGAGAGATGATTTACAAGGTAAAAAAATGTAATCTCTCAAAACTATTACTAGATCATTCCAAGACAAAGACAGAAAGCAACTCGGAAAACAGATAAAAGGGGATAGAAGACACAGTAACCTCATGTTTACCATGGGAGGTCAAAGGACCCCACCCAGATGTTAACCGGCCATCGGAGAATTTAATATTTCAAAGTGCTCGGAGCTAAGTGAATCACAGTAGATAAGCGCTAATTAAATGCGATATTGAAAAGATCTGGCAAGGAATGAGAGTCTCTATAGTTCAGCGATATGGTCTTCACAGGCAAAGTGGGCAACATTCTGTCCATTTGGGTAGCTGGGTTTTGTTAGATCTAGCGGAGAGTACTTTTCAATAGATTTTTGCTTTCAATCCAAAAAAAAAAAAAAAAGTATCGAACAATGGCTACCTTTCATGGCAGGCATGCTTAACGGATTTTTCAAACATTCAAAAGCAGTACTTTATTCATTAGGAAGCTCAAGTTGGCCATGATACAAACAAGGAAAACCTCTTAACCGTAATATAAATCAAGTCAAGTTACCTTGCGGCGTCTCATTCTAGGTCAGTGACGTCACACATCGTACCAGCCTTAGGCAAGCTCATCAAGCCCAAAACAAGGAAAATCGCTTGATTACACTCCTAAACACAAACATATGAATCCAGATAGATTATTGAGCAAGTAGTAACCTGTCTATACCACTTGGTGGTGTCTTCTAAACATTGAAGTAAACAGCATCATCATGTCTTGGGAAGAGACTAACAAGAGACCAAAAGAGCGTCTCAGTAAAAATTCAAGATTTGCAAATGCCTTTTAAAAGAGGGTTTAAAATAAATAACCAAAAAAAAATCATTTTATTAATCACGTAGGGGAAATTTGTATTTAGGGGCTATTCCTAGGGAAGACTGGAATAACCCAAGCGTCAGCTGCAGTGTAGTGCCGCAAACTGACCTAGGACGAAGTGACTTGCTCAAGACCACACAGCGCAGCGGGTATTCGAACTCCGCACCTTTCGGGTACTAGCAAAGACCATACCACTGAGACACGCTGCTCCCACAAATTAAAAAGGCATTAAATGTGCAACGTCAAATCCAATTAATCTGTAATGCTCGGTGACTTCAAAAGATCAATTATTATAACTAGTTATGGCTGTTAACGCCTTACATTTCCTAATTTGGATTTTCCGTTTTATTTGATCTTCTACTAAAAGGGACCTCACAGCGCTTGCGTCAATTTGGACAATTTTAGCGCCAATAAAAAAAAAGCGTACTTATGGGCAAGTTGAATGTTTATAGCGACACCATAGCTAAAATTAATTGTAGTTGGTGCATTCACCATGAATAAAATATATACAAAACACAAAGAGTAGAATAAACAACTTTATTACATTAACATGAAAAATACAAATCCCTGATATGTGTATTCTCTCATACGTTGGGAATTAATTGAAGAACATAAAAAAAAACCCAAAGAGTATCAAAATAATAACCGTTACATCTATACTGACGTACTCTGGAAAAACCCATATTATTTTAAAATTTGTCCAGAAAACTCGTCCTTCAAATATCGATTGATTTAAATGACTCTCATCTTGGCAAAAACTCTCAAACCCGGGACTTCGCTAAACCCATATTTTAAAATATGGGTTTTTCCAGAGTACGGCAGTATATACCTTATGTACAATTTCACAAGTATGACTAACTCAGTTAAGCCTTTATATACATTTCCATTGCACCAATGAGACCATGACAATTTGGATTACCAGACGTGTAAATAAGTACAATTCGATCCTAACTCAAATTCTAAATTTTGATGAATGTTATTAAAAATCAGCTTTTTGATTGTTTACATCCAGCTCATCAGTCAAAGATTATTTTTTTAAACATATACGAAAGTCCCTTTCGAATTGTTCCCTCTAGTACTAAAACCAAAATGTTCAACATAACTATCATCTCCAGAAATATTCTGACTGATAACTTCATGGTCTATTACTTTTGCAATGAGCGTAAACAACCTCAAGCTTTGAATTTCAATAAAAGTATGCCATCCTTGGCAATTTTCTTGCACCAAAACCCATTAGCGAACAATGTCAAACAAGTTTAAGAATACAATGAAAATAATAATGTAAAAAAAAAAAGGAAGAAAGTTTAAACAAAAATATAATAATGCAGTTTTGTTATTAGGTGTGTCGCGGCACTCACAACACTTGAAGATCATATTCTCTTTTAAGGAAGACTTCAATAAGTGAACAATTTCGAACAAGTCTAAGAATACAATAAAATTTATAATGTAAAAAAAAAATAATAAAAAAATAAATAAATAAATAAAATCAAATTTAAACAAAAATATAATAATGCAATTTTGTTATTATGCATATTAGCAATTGCATTACTCTCTTGATTGATTGTTTAGGGGTTTTACGGCTCTTGTGACACTTTTATGTCATTTCAGCACCAGTGAAAATGAAGATGATGTGGGAAAAGCTGTAAATTTGAAGTATACAGCATCCAAGAAAAAGAAGAGAAAAAGGGATCTGGTTCAAATAAGGAACAGATGTTTCCACGAGCAATCAATGAATGTTTATAATAATACTGAGGAAAAGCTCAATAATTTATTTTTTCAAGTACAACAGAAGGTCACAAATAAAATGAATGAATGAAATGAAATTAATAATAATTTAAGAGAATAATGAACCTACGAATAAGATAATTTTAGAAATAAGATATTTATACATACTTATTTAAACATACTTTTAACAAATTTTCTACAGAAAAACTAAATGAAAGATAATCTTAATGTGTTATATAAAAAAATTAAACATTTAATTAGTGTTTGAGAAGCTTAATGGTGCTTGCAACATGTTCGGACCACATCGGGAAAAATAAGACGAGAGCTGAATATTTCTATTTGTTTTGAGAGGTTTAACGGCACTTGCAACACACATGTGTTATTTAGTCATCAGGAAAGTATAATGACAGGCTTATTGCTTTTGTTTGTTTTTAGCTGGATCATGAGATATCACTAAAATATTTCTTTCTTTTTTTTCTTCAAATTTTCAGGGGGGTTTTTGTTGTTGTTTTTTCCCCTCACAACCTTTTTATTTACCTTTGTTACCACCTTATTTTCCCCTTCAACTTACATGTCTGAGCTGAACATGTGAAGTTAAATTAAAACTGATGACCTTTTAGCAGTGAAAAATGCATAGCAGCATGTGCACAATCCCGGGAGAAACTGAAAGACTTCATCTTTTTTCGTATCATTTTTGCTTTTATTCCAAAATACAAATTTTTGTCCGAACTTACAATTTTTAAAACACAGTCGTGAACTAACTATTAAAAAGATTAACATGAAACTATGCATACTAGTTACCAAGATATAACTTTATGTCCTGAATCTAAAACTAAGTCTCTGTAATCAATATTTTTCTACCTGTTGGTCTCATACACAAGTAAACAGGGTTATTTTTATGACATTTCTAGGGTCCTGTTATCTTAAGGGTTTACTCGCTTGCAACACATATAGGTCATATCAGTGCCAGTAAAAAGGGAGATAATGGGGTAATCAAAAAATTATAGAATTACAATTAAAGCACCTTAGTGTAAGACAAAGGGGTATTGGTTCAAATAGAAAACAGATGTATATTCCAAGAGCATACCATCAATGTACTTAGTTTGAGAACACCTAAAAGTCTCATCCAGACACCAGCACAGGATCACGCTAGAAGCAACGAACTCAAATTTTTACAAGATATGTTCAAAACAAAAATATAATGATCAGTATATAACAGAGAGATGATTTACGAGGAAAAAAAATAGTTCCTCCCAAAACTAACACTTTACATTTGATGGTTCTCTCTCAGTCAAGGACTCCGGCAAGGGCCAGGACAAAACAAAGTTATCCCATTCCAAGACAAGGGCACAAAGCAACTCAAAACACAGATATAGGGAATAGAAGACGTAGCAAGTGACCTCTTGCTCACCATAGGAGGTCAAAAGACCCTGAATTGAAATTGTACTTCCACTAAAAATATTTGATGCACATGTAATATTAACAAATACATGCAATATGTGATTGATAAATAATAAAAATCAACATATTGACATAAGACTTATAACCAAGACATGGTTTGCAAGAAATAAAAAATATCATCTCTTTAAAAAATGTATAATAATCCCCAACCCAGGATTTTCTTCTACCCTTCCTGTACAAAAGTATTCAGTCCATCTAAATAGGAAGTCACCCCAATAATTCTGTTCCACACAGAAGATGGCCACTGTCATTTTGTTTCAATTTTGGAAAAGAGGAAACAAAAAATAAAGTCAAACAAAACAAAACAAAAAAACTCAGGCAAAACTATTTTATCTTGTACAATGTTGCCTCAACGTATGAACTCTGCATTAAATCAAACAGTATAGTTTGTTATTTTGCCAGAGGCGTAGACGAAATGAAAGGGAGAACAGAAGTAGATATGATTTTTAAAAATGGTACCTCTGTATCTCTACACCGCCTCACCATTATCAACAATATCTAGACAATACATGACATGAATTTACACATTAGACATATTCCAGCTAACAAAGGATATACGCAAGAGGGAAAAATTTATCCCACATAAAAATGCATGACTATGACGGTCATTCCCCAATAATACCAGAGACATAACTTACATTGGGTTTCTATACTTATTAATTGATTAGATAAAACACACACAGATACACAATATCCCCCCCCCCCCCCCAACCTCTCTCTCTCTCTCTAGGCCCCTTTTCAAATCAATAATCCTTTTTTCCACCTCCTTATGTTGATATACTTTGGACAACATGGGTGATTCCTGTTGACACCAGACGTATGTTTGATGGATTATCTATATTCCTTCATGGAATGCTTAGACGACAGTATCTAATGATGCCAAGGTGGAAAGGCCTAATATTTTTTTTAAAATGTTAATATAATAAAATAATGCATTTTCAACCATGAAACGATTTTTTATATAAAAGATAATCTTTACACAACAGTTTGATATATACACACATTTAAGTACAACAGAGAAAGTGGCATGGAAACATTTTCATAATGATAATGAGAGAAAACGATCAACATTAGCAAAATAAAAAAATTAAAAAAATTAAAGGCTTTTGCTACGAATCAAACACAATTTAAATAAAGACATTGTGTTCTGAACCTTTTGTTCATGTAACACTGGAAAGTTTGATAGAGTCATAATACATAATGGTCCTATTTATCATGAGCAGAGCTCTGGGTGGAAGAGGGGTAATGGCATTCTAAACTTTGACGACATCATTTTTTTTTTTCTCTTTACACCCAGCTACACTGAATTTACTTTTTGTCCTTTACAAAGACACTTACAACTTTTTAATCATTTCCATATGACTAATTTCATTTTTTAAAGAAGTTTGGCATTATAATATGTTCCAGTATTGTACCATTTCTCAATAAACGGCTTTGAGTGATCCCCATCATAGTTTCTCAAACAGGTAACATACGTTTAAATGAAATTCAGTAACATAGAAAAAATGGATGATATAACAAAATCAATAAATTTGACAAATTCTGTACAATTCTGAAATTATAATTTACAAGTTATGATGAATAATAATTACCTTATATAAAAATGAGCCACATATTTTATGCATTGTAAATATGATACAACAAAATGTACTGTACAGAAAAAAATGTCACTGAATATGTCAATGAAAGAAAATCTATTTTTGAAATACATACAAAAGAATTACCCATATACAGCATTCTCTTAGCTGATCAATATATACCATAGATCAAGTGTGAATCTATAAACCCATATTCAACTCTTAATAAATCTACAACGCAAAATATTGGGTGCAAGAAAAAAAAATGGAAAAGTTTAGAAGGCTGTAGTTGTAAGACCATGCAAGTCTGAAATTTTAACACCATTTACTGAAATTTATATACTCATTTTTCAGGAAAATATGTAGGAAAGTGCCAACTTTACAATTGTTTTGAGAAATCTACTGCATTTTTGCCAAATCGAAGAGTTGGAAGTAATTCTCAAATGTTGATGTCATCTGTAGATCTCCCATTTTGCTTTATGAGTAGCCTTTTCCCCCTGTGATCCAAATGATTATCTAATGTCTTGAATAGTGAATCAATCCATTGCATTTTGAATTGACTTTTAACTCTGCTTCTTTGTAAGCATTGGTTGACTCTTATGGACCATGTTTGACATCATTGACCAAATGCTGTAGTCCCCAGTCCATTGGACTCAATGTTAGGACTCATTGGAGACCATTTGTTTTTAGAAATACATCAAATGTGATGTTTTGCATTGTATTGAAAATTATGTAGCATTCTTAGAAGATAAAAATTTTCCAGTCTCTCTCCCTATCAGTCATTCGTTTTTCAATAAGATGGGGTAACTTCCTGCATTAGTCACACCATTCTGTTAAAATAAAGAAGCAAGATGCAAGTTTGGAAACTGTCAATATCATGAGTTATGCAGGACTTCAGTATAGTTTCTTAATCAATCGAGCAATTTTGATTAAACTTGGCGAGTATTAACTTTAAGGTCTTGTTCTAAATGCTTGTAAACTGTTGAATGTTTCTGATTTCTTCTTCGTATTGAAACAGTGTCAACTTTTTTTCTGTGTTTTTTTCTTCTGCACCATCAATATTGAGTTGTAAATCAAGTACATAAAAAAAAATATTGTCACCAATTCCCTTCATTTCACTGAGATTATGTTATTAGCTTCCAGAAAGAGTGATCAACTTTTAACAGTTAAAGAAGTAGTCTGAATTCTTAAAATAATTGAAACAAACAAACAAACAGACAGATAGACAAAATTCTAACATATAATTTCAGTTGTATAAATGATATTAAAGCTAATGACTTCATAAAAGTTAGTACAACAGTGACAGTGGCAGGGAAACATTTTAATAATGAAAGAAAAACAATAAAATTTAACAAAGTAAAAAAAAGGGAATTTTGAACAGAATCAAAGAAATTGAACACAAATACATCGTGCCTTTAACTGTTTGTGACACGTAGCATCTAATAGGTCGACACCATGGACCTAATTGTCACAATTAACATAAAATGAGGGGGTGCAGGTGGAACTCCAGGTGCTGATGTATTTGTTGTTTTTTTTACCTAAGAAATCAGCTGTCCTGATTTAATTTTGTTTCATCTTTACCAAGACACTTAGTACCTATTAATCATTTCAACATAAGTAATTGAAATAGCCATCACAGGAAAAGAAAGTCTGCTGTCTTCGATTCCATCAACCATCAATCTTGACAAAGTTAGATTAATCAGATTCCTGATACCTGAAACCTGGATAATGGCCAAAATAGCCAGTGCCTCAGAAGAAAAATCATTTCTTAGCGACATGGGAAACAGTTTAAGCTCTAATTTGTTTATCATATGTGAAGCTGGCTGAGAAAACCCTGAAGGATGCACAAGCTTCAATTCGAGATATGAGCCATAGTTGAAGATAAGGTGTATTTCTAACAAAGTTTAGATTTTTGTGAATTATCCCTCTTAAAACATTTAAGAATCGATTCATGATTGTAGTAAAGCTTGAAAATAAGAGTAGATGTGTTTATTTTTGGATTTCGTAAGAATGTCAGTCGCATAAATCTGATTAAATAGCTAGCTTTTGCAGCTAAACTTCAGTCTGTTTTGGAATCTACTAATAGTCATCTTAACACACCCAATCCTATCATATTACACACCAAACGAAAGGATTTTCTCACAGCTTTCTAGTAAACAACATTGTGCACGTACACAACACAGCACAAACAAGCGAGAGTGTCTGCGCATGTCTATATTCTGTTTTTGGAGTAAATTTGAGCAAGAAAAAAAATGAACAGCTACCAAACTTCATTATCTCTATATCTAAAATGATTTCTAGCTATGTCAATCCAGTTTCCCAACATTTTAAAACACTTGAAGGGATTGAGGTGTATCAAAACCGCCTTATTTCACCTTTAGCATCTTGCTTGACTTTGTAAACCATGAGCTCCATGCAAGAAACAGCATCTTCTTTACTGTCATGACCGCCATCTGGCAAAAAAAAATCAAAAAATTAAAAATCAAAACAAGAGCTAAGTAGCATGACTTACCAATAAACGTTAATCAATAACATTTAATTAGCAATCCAACAATTGTTTACATCAAATCAGAATCCCACCCAATTGGGAATGAAATAAGATTTGTAATTTAAAATAAAATATCAAATATATTTGATGACTAGTTACAAATATATGTAAAAAATTGTAAAGTCTTTTTCTGGAAGTGATTTACAAAATATGGATACAGACAATATAAATCCTAATATTCACTTTTCAGTTAGAAAATGGCAAAATAAAGTTTAGCTTCTTAAATATCTCAGGATTAAACTAACCAAGGTCATCTTATGTAATTTTAGAAGGAAAAGAAATAGAAAAGCTTGATTGCAACATGATAACAATCCTAAATGAGAGGTTAAACTCTTTATGACTGTCTTGTGACGGTTTCTCATTAGTACAGTTCGAAAAAAAAAAAACATTTCGAGAAATCTAAAGATTTTGTTTCTGTTTATAAAATCACTGGTTGAATAAATCTACCCAACAAAAATTCATTTTTGGATAAATCAATACCAAAAAAAAATTAAAAATTAAAAGGCAAAAGAATAAAAAGCAATAAAGCCATTACCATCAGCTTGGATGATTTTTTGTAAGTGATCAACCATCAGATTTCTTAGTGCTCTTTTACATGGTAATCCAAGCCGGTGTGGAAAGACAATGGAGGTATCAACAACAGTATTGTGTATCATCTGTCAAAAAAAAACAATAAATAAATAAAAACAACTCTCATAGCAAGTTTGAGATTTGAAATGATTAAATACAAGGATAATTGAAGCACTTTAAAGCCATCTGCCCATAGAGAAAGAAATTATCCCTGTTTAAGTAGCATGAAATGAACAGTAGAAATTGACTGGTAACCTTTGAAGAGAATGCTAGTTTATAACTGAGTGCTTTCCACCAAATCATGTAAAAAGTAAGAGGGAGTGTGGGGGAGCTAAAAGATATAAACTGGTTCATTTTTGTCTTGTCTTTTGAATAAAAATTCCTTTTTTAAATATTTTTGTTTGTTGGTGTCTTAGGGAGGGGAGTGTTTATATATATATATATATAATATATATATATAATATTATATATATATATATATATATATATATATATATATATATATATATATATAATTTATTTTTTATTTTTTTTTTTTGGGGGGGGGGGTAAAAGCAAGTCAGGAACACGCATTATCTCACCCCTTTTTAAATATGGCTGTGGAAGTATTCGACCTGTTTCACACCTCGGAAGATGAAAGGCAATGACATGTACCGCAAAATAATTCACCCTTTGTACACGTGTTAATTAACTTTTGGTTGGGTGTTCCTAATCTATTTGCATTGTTCTTATTGTTCCAGGCAATTAGGGAAAGGTTGCAGAAAATTGTCAGATATGTTAGGCTCTCATGAATTTGTCCTGATAAGCCAGAAACTTTTTCCCAATTAGCCAAATTATACCCCTTTGGCACTTTCCATGGAGGCTAACTATGCCAATAATCAGATTTATTCACAAGTGGTTACAAAATACCAGTGAAAGAAATATTTTTCTTTGGTATGACTTTCAATTGTGTTTACTCTAGATATAATTTTAAAAAAAATGAAATTGAAGAAAAAAACCAACTTATTAGTTCCTAAGAGAAGTGTGTCAAAGAAATCAATTTAACAACGATGATAATGACAATTTGTCAAAAAGGAGGAAAATTTATCGATTCATCTGTTAAACTCAAACAAAATCATAACATAAAATTTCATTGTTTCGTATATTATATTTTTACTTCTTGTGTACATCCATTCTTAATAGCAGAGGTATAGTGTACTTTAGGTTATGTAAAGTTTTAAGGAATTGTCCTTCTTTAAACCGATTTAAAAGACATACCTTACATTCAAGCGATTTAAAATTAATTTTTGGTCAAGAGGACTGAAAGTATTTGTTTTTACTTGTTTTATCTTTGTTACTGTAGCCCAGTGGTTATGGATCTTACAATAAAACTCAAGACCTTTAATAAATTAAAATTGTAAAATGGTAAAAACAAAGGTAAATAGAGTTAACTAAGTTGAGCACTCCTTATGATTGTAATAAATTAACATTATCTCTCTATAACCAGATGACATTTATAAAGAATATGAAGATTGATAGAAGAATGGTTGAGAAAGATATATGGATTAGGGAAAGACAGAAAGAGAGAGAGAGAGAGAGAGAGAGAGAGAGAGAGAGAGAGAGAGAGAGAAAAGAATGAGGAAGAGAGAGTGAGAGAGACAGAGAGAGTGAGAGAAGAGAGAGGGAGAGGAAGACAAAAAGAGAGTTAGTGATAAGGAGAAAAAAAGATTGAGTGAGGAGAGAGAGAGAGAGAGAGAGAGAGAGAGAGAGAGAGAGAGAGAGAGAGAGAGAGAGAGAGAGAGAGAGAGAGAGAGAGAGAAAGAGAGTGAGAGAGGGGGGGGAGAGGAATAGTTTAATTGATGGTTTTTTTTCTGATTAGGGGGAAGATATAATAATTTTCTTTTAATCGCACCTACAACTGTACTTTCATGTTTGACCTACTTACAAAGCTTCGACTCATTTATCCCCTCCCTCACCCCCTTCCTTTTCGACCATTATTGATGTCTGGCGCCAGTTTGTCTAGACTGACGCCATAATAATGGGAATGTCACCAAAATTCATGCAACTGAGCACAGGTGTCAAAAAATGACACAAGATATGATGGTGATTTTTTCATGGATCCACCACTTTACCTGAGCTTTTATCAGAGAAAAATGTTTACAGGGCAAAATCAGCTGAAAATTTCTGAGAAAATCCCAAAATCCCAGAATTCCGAGGAAGATTATCATAACTGATTTAACCTATATTTCTAGCAACACTAATCAAACAAATTTGATATTTTTAGAAAGAATAAAAATAGCACTTTTAGATTGTGCTAGAAATATGTTCCTTGATCAATCGTGAAGCAAATAACCCCCCTGTCCACTCAGCAGTAAATGAGAAGCTGAGTCTGTTAGATTTGATGGAAAGTACTTTGCGATAGACTAGAATCCTATCTAAAGGATGGCAAGCAATTGCTATTGTCCGTTTCACGCTATGGAAATTGGGATAAACTCTGGTTCCATGGGCCCAACAGCTCTGAAGGACTACTTTATTATTATTATTATTATTATTATTATTATTATTATTATTATTATCATCATTACTACTACTACTACTACTACTACTACTACTACTACTACTACTACTACTACTACTACTACTACTACTACTACTACTACAACTACTACTACGACGATGACAATGATGATGATTATTATTGTCATTACTATAATAATAATAATAATAATATTAATAATAATAATAAAAATAATAATAATAATAATAATAATAATAATAATAATAATTATTATTATTATTATTATTATTATTATATTATTATTATTATTATTATTATTATTATCGTTGATGTTTTGTTCTTGGATTTGTGATTGCTATTGTCATTATTATCATTATCATCATTAATTTCATCATCCTAATTATAGATTGTGTAACATTTACAAACGACAATTCTCAAACATGTTAGACTCTTTGCACTTACCTTGAGAGCAGTTAAATCACTTTCCAAGCTATGGCCAATGAGAATTGTCTTGTCTGAGACCATACTTAACATTACAGCTTGTACCTCTCTTAATGTCGTCTCTACTCCCTTCATGTTTTTAGCTGTGATTCCACTGAATCTGAATCAATATCAATTGTCAAGTTACATTTAAGTAATGCATTATTAATATTTGTGTACAGTAAAGAGTATTACAATTTTAAGACATAAAACTGAGCTATTAGAAGATAGGTCTTGTTGAATGCTACCAATATACATCATCGATTTATATGTGATAGAAAATATGATATATTATAGACAAGTTTTTTTTTAAACAAAAAAAATAAATTTATATATCCACTAAATGTGCTTAAATCGTTTTACAAAAAGTCCCCAGCCATAGCAACACTTAACATGTAAAATGAGACATGATGCCATAATTTGACAGAGACAATGCTGTTACAAGCCAGGTACTCATTTCACACCAAGGTGTAGTGGGGGAATGTGAGTAATGAGCAGTTTTCAAGGACTCAGTTTTGTGTGCCCAGACTGGGACTCAAACCTGGACATACTGATCCAAAGGGAAAAGTCATACCACAAGGCCGCCATACTATTAAAGTGTCTAAAAAACTGTTTTATGTTTGAGTGAAAGTTTTTAACAATATGTGAGCGGCTATGGAAACAACATAGATAAGAAATAAAAGGAAACAACTCATCCCTAATCGTATATTTTTTTTAAAAAAAAGCTAAATGTGTAAACAGACCTTCTTAATCCACCGGTATTGATAAACAGACAAAAAGAGACAACAGGTAACAAAAGAGATTTTTTTAAAAGTACCTTGTGTTGTAGTCAATAATATCTGTGTCAGGATTGACCAAGCTTTCATACAAGACTTGACATTCATCTCCAATCACGGTAACCCGGGCAAGCTCCATCCCTGCTTTTGTGTATACCTGGAATAGTTTGTGATCATGGGTATTAAAAATTGTTTCACTGCCGGAGTTAGTAGTTCTAATGAAAAGACTACATCAATAGATAATTAATAATAATAATAATGAAGGTTCCCATCCAACCAAAAAAAGATTGAATCATAGAAATAGAAAATACCCCTGAATCAAAAATTTTAGAAATTAAATTACAAATGATTGATTAATCCAAATTATTCCTTCTACTTTTATTTCATTCTTACCATTTCACAATCCAGTGAAAGAACTCTTGTATTTTTGGGATCTGACTCAGAGGCTGGGAGGGTTTTCATGTATCCACTCAATTTTTCATACTTGTTTGATTCATTGACATGGGTCTGAAGGAAATAAACATTCTAATTAAATGCAATATAGATTTTTTTTTAAAACCAAAAAAGTAGTACTTCAGAGCCATAAGGCCCATGGAGCGGAATTTATCCGGGTTTCTATAGCGTATAGCCGTAATCTCGACTGCACCAGGGATCAATCTTGGTCCCTTTGCGTGTAAAGCGAGTGCTCTGCCAACTGAGCTATCAGGACCTCTGCATTTTAGATAAAGGAGCACCAATTATCCCCTCTTCATTCTCAAGACTTGTAAGAAAGTTAAGAATTCATTATAGAAAACTTGTTTCAATATTCTACTTTATCATTTGAGAATGTGAATGAATTAATACATAACATTAATGACTTGTTTATTTTAAATGAAAAAGTTATAAAGATAAAAAAAGGAATCCATGATGCGTATGACATACATTTGCAATCTGGCATCCCTTCACACCAGCACGTTCATTACAGCATCCATATCTTGAATCAATTGAGCCAGCAACTGGAATAAATAACATAGTATAAAAAAAATAATTGGGAACTGTAATGATGACATTTAATAATTTAGAATAGTCTTGCAATAATTCATTTTATCTACTGTGTTTCTTTTGGTTTACACTTTACAAATTATGTGGCAATAATTGATATTAATATATTATCAAAATACACCCATACGATTTTAAATCATAAAACTCTTTTTCAATATATGCAAAATTTCCTGCTTTTCTTATTTTAATGTTCACTATACATAAGTCTCCATCTAAAACATATTAATAAAATCTCAGTTTAGGTAAATAGAGCTCAATTAATCTAAGAGCAAGTTAAGGATGAAAAACACAATTTTTCTTTTATAAATTTACCTATCTCACATAGTCCATTCATGTGGACTTGCTGTTAGTTTTTATATTATGACTATAAAAAACTGAAATATCCCTTAGAGCACGATAGAGATTAGACCACACCTTCAATGTTTTCTGATAATCAAGCTGTTAACCAAAACGACTGTAAACACCAAATAAATGAGTCTACAAACCTTTTTTCTTGTACAAGTTCGCATAGTGATAAATACATTCCTGTTTAATCACTGGGCTTCCATCTTCTTGGATATAATATCTGTGGCCACACCTACGACATAGTCTTTCATTGTCTATAAATAAGAACCAGTGGAAAATAAATTACCATGTATTTTTTAAGAAGTCAAACTGCATGAAATGTACACCTACAACTGCTTTCTTGTTCAGGACTGATGTGTCAAAATGCTTTAGTAAAAATCAAGTTACATGAGGCATAATTTAACTGGGTGAGTGACAGTAATCTTCTTCTCATGACTGTCAGATTTGACGTTGTGTTCAAAGGCAGAAAAATTTACCTCATTATGGCCATGTACGAATGAGTGTTCTCAAGGTCTATCAAATTTTTTAAACAAATAAATCCATGGCCCAATATCAAAAATTTGATTTAAAACACTTTAATAAAAAGTATAAAAATGGGTACCAGCAGATGACATGTAAAAAAAAACCTGAACATTTGCACAACCTTGGTAAAAATTTATTGATATAGTCATTCCAACACTATTACTAAAAACCTGAAAACATTGCTAAAAATGTTAATGAAACTAACAAAACAAAGCAATTTTTCTCATTTTAAAACCGAGAAATAATATTCTCAATCTTAAAAAAAAAGTAGTTATTCAGAGCCATTGTGGTTGGAGTTTATCCCGGTTTCTACAGCGTGAACTGGACAATGCTAATGCTTGCTATCCTTTGGATAGGAGCAATCTAAATGCTGCATAGTGGAGGTTTATTTTGCTTGCAAGACTCCCTGTTTATTCATTTGCTGACATGTTTGCCAAATTCATTTGAAGGGCTGACCATTTCGATAATTTAAAGAGTCCCAGTTTATGAACCATGCCCCAGGTCCCTCCACAACTCATCCCTGTTTTCAATGAAATTAAAAATAAAACTAAAATCAAACAAACTTTGAATGATGTCTTTTTGGTTTATCTCCCATCTAAGAATGTAATCTTTTCACTGTTTCAGGAAGAAATCACAAGGGGAGCAGGAGATGTTAATTGAGAGAGCATAATGCGGTATGACGATATGGGAAGGAAAGTGATAAAGAATGAGAGATAGACCATTGGGATAATTCCTTACCTTTCATCAAAGTGTCCTGAACTTGTGATGTATAGTACTTGGCTTTGTTGCTGCCATCTTCACTCGGTCTTGGATAATTATTTTCCCTTAGCTGCTCTTCAGTCATTATGTATTTCTTTAGACGTTTATACAGCTCTACTCCTGTATAAAAAGAATTAAATTAGCATTGATTGTTTGGACCTTTGTCCCAGGGCATTGAAAAAAGAATTACATTTGTTTTGAACCTCTATTCATGTGAGAATAAAATCTGCTCTTAAGCAAATTCAAAAAGTCTTAAGAAATTTGGTTGATGCAATTTCACACAAATAACTCATAATCATGAAGAGTGGATAAAGGCAAAGAACTGAATGAATTAAACTTAAAAAGCCTGTTTTGTATAAATGATTTAAAAAAATAAACATATCAATTGTTTAATCAATTAATAAGTAATTTGATTTTTAAAATTATTTCTGACACAATTACATATATATAAGTGTACCTTTGAATTCGATTTGGATTCGATTTGGTCCAGATCTGTTCAATGTGTAGCTAGTTTTAGCAGCCCGGGAGCCGCCTAATACAGCTGCATGGGATTGTGAGACAGAGGTTGAACTAGAATCCAATTTGGCTTTTTTGGAAGAGGATGGTTGTGACTCAGCTGCTTCAGTCCTGATCCTTTTTATGGCAATAACAGCAACTCGGAGATATATGTTTTTATTGATGGCCCTTTTGTATACCTCCTGCTCCTCTTCTAGCCCCTGTAATATAAACATAAAATTCTTTTGTGACTAATTCTTAAATTTGGTGTTGGCACAGGGGATGGAGGGTGGGAAAGTGAGAGAGAGAGAGAGAGAGAGAGAGAGAGAGAGAGAGAGAGAGAGAGAGAGAGAGAGAGAGAGAGAGAGAGAGAGAGAGAGAGAGAGAGAGAGAGAGAGAGAGAGAGAGAGAGAGACAGAGAGAGAGAGAGAGAGACAGAGAGAGAGAGAAGCATGGAGAGAAAAAAAAAAAAGAGAGAGAGAGAGAGAGAGAGAGAGAGAGAGAGAGAGAGAGAGAGAAACACGGAGAGAAAAAAGAGAGAGAGAGAGATGTTAATACCATTATGCAAAATATGTGTATTTAAATCATCTGACTATCCCCGCCAAATAATGGGATTCTGGTTACTTTCAGTTGGTCACAATAGCAGGGAAGGGGTTTGGTTTTAATATAAGCTAAAAAAATAATTTTACCACACATGGTACTTGTACACTTAAAGAGTCATACTCCTTAAATCTATCATACTGCCATACTCTGACAGTTTACCTTTTTCTCATTTTGGCCAGAAAAAGACATTGTACTTCCTATATTGATGGATTAAGCAGTGCCTAACAATTTTTAGTCTTTAATCTATGACCTTTTTTGGGGCAGTGTGGCTCAAAAGTACAGTCTTTGCTTCGTACTCGAACCTGAAAGGTACTGAAAATACATGCTGTGTTGTGTAACCTTGAGCAAGTCACCTTACCCTAGCTCAGTAAACAGCATTGCACTGTGGCTTACACATGGGTTATTACAGTTTTCCCATAGAATAGACCCTAAAGACAAATTTCCCCTATGGGATGAATAAAGGGAATTTTAGTCTACCTACAGTTTTCTTTCTCAACTCATGTGAGAAGTAAAAGTTTCCTGATCAAAACAATAAAAAGTTATTTCGTTTGTGCATGGCAGTCTCGTAGGAACAGATAAAAAATACCTTTTGAAATGCAATATCCTCTTGACGAAACTTCAGAAACTCATCGATCATCAAATTAAGATATCTCTGTCTCACGTTGATTGGCACTTTGCTGCTGTCACCAGCAGCTATCAGAGGCCGTTTTAAATTCGACTGGAATGTCACAAAAATAAAACAGACATAAATAGACTCCCACTAATTAAGCATATATATGTGAGCCATCATTTCAAAATGGTATTATGTCAGGAATGACAGGAAAAACGATTTTTTTTCGCAATGGAGGAAGCTGGATTTATTCTCCACCATAAAGAAATGAAATCAACCCCTGGTTTCACATTGTGGTTATAAATTCAATTTCCTGCACCCAGTCCACCCCGACATAAAACCGCTTGGAGACAGAGGGTCACATATACATATAATGTCCTGATTTTTTCATGTTATTTTTTCTTTTCTAACTCTCACTTTGAAACAAAGTGCGATTGACTTTCATGTTTAGAAAATAAGTATGAATGATCAAAAGAAGACAACCAAATAATTTTGAGTTAATTTGTCATGAATTAGATCTTCTTAAAGATCATATTATTTTATGACAATTACATTTGTTACCTATATTGTTATTACATCGTTATTACATTTGTAGTTGTTTCCCCTATTGGGTATGAAAGGAAAAGTATGAAAAATAAAGTCCTCTTAATGTGTGAACCTCCAAAGAGCGTTCATTGTTATTTTTTTAAACATTAGGGCCATCCTGGTATTTATGGAGCTTATGTCAAAAAGGTCAAAATTTTCATGTTTAGGTTTTCCTGTCTAGAGTTGAATTATTTGTAACTCCTACAATTGCGTGATGATGATGATGATGATGATGACGATGATGGCATGGTAATGGAGATGATTGTATAATATTAGCAGATTTAAAAGAAAAAAGGGGGAGATAGATAGATAGACAGATAGATAGATAAAACGATAGATAGAAAAATAGAGGGAATAAGAGAGAGAGAGAGGGAGAGAGAGTCAGAGAGAGAGAGAGAGAGAGAGAGAAAGACAGAGAGAGAGAGAGTGAGAGAGAGAGAGAGAGAGAGAGAGAGAGAGAGAGAGAGAGAGAGAGAGAGAGAGAGAGAGAGAGAGAGAAAGATTCCACATATTCCACCATATATATTATAGAGAAGGTGATTACATTATTAAAAAAATAACAACTTACACTTGTAGGAACATGGGCTTTCCTTTTCTCCGATCTAGAACCAAAGGTATATGAGACCATATTTTCACCATTGAAACCTCCTGTTTTCCCAGGTGTCTTTTCAGCGACCCCCACAGTCCCATGCGAGCCCTTTTTGCTGTAAAACGAGCTCGGAGATTTGACATTGTTGGGCTTGGTTTTAGTAGGCCTTGAGGGAGGGGATGCCTCTCGTTTCTGTTGACTGGACAGTGACGCTGCCGTTGATGAATGCCTATTATTATCACTTCTGCTGCAGTTACTTCCTGCCACCGGAAGTGAGTGATGCTTATCAGAAGCAATTGTTGCATTGATCGTGTTTGAGTAAGTTCTGAGATTTTTTGGCTGCAAATACAAAATAACTGGGCATTTACTTTCCTGCATTAAGACTGTTTCAATTGTTTCTTTTTTCTTCTGGCTGAGTCTAGATTTGAAAAATATTATTTGAAATAAATAAGAATTAAAAAAAAAAGAATTTGACCTACAATATTACCAAGTTTCATGACTTTTATTATTGTTACTTTATTATCATCATCATTGCAGCATCATTATTACCATTTTAATCATACATAACAATTTTATAAAGTTCAGTCATCAATCTTGTTGTACTTGGCAAAACCATTTGTTTTTTCATTTTGGCCACAGTAATCTTTACTTTAAACATTAATTCTTCAGTGAGATTAAATTATTAAAAAGATCAGGGCTGTCAGATTCCATGATAGACGATTCCATGGCACTGTCTCAAAAGACTGTCTACAGCATTTCAAAAGTTTCAAAGGGTTTCCTAACAGTTTGTTACAGAACTTGATGCACAAACACTGTTCTTCTAGATTGTCCATCTTTATCAAGCTTAATCATCAGTGCAGGAGACAAAAACCTGATTCTTATAAAAATCAGCTTACAAAAGGCTATCAAATAAGGGAAAAAGGGTGCTTTCCAGTAATCTTTATCAAATCCAGAATTTTGAGCGGCATCAAAAGAAATTTTGTATCAGAGGGTTTTATCAGAGTATGATAGAATTAGTTACCCCAAACCGATTTTTCAAATCATTCATACAGAAAATATGTTACATGTTATGGAAAGTACATATAATTCTAAGATTTTTAAGACTGCAATTAACATGATAGGGCCCATAGTTAAAAAGTTATGCGACATTGAACTTCAGACTTTTTTGGTCACATTTCAAATGGACCAAAACCCAATTTTCAAATCCCACCATCAGCATAGATTATAATCTCAAACATCTCATATTTCTTGAACTTACACTACACACAATTTTTAAACTGTGCTAGAAATATGTTCCTTGTTCAATTATGAAGCAAATGCCAGCAGTTTTAAAAGACTGATATTTCAAGAGAAAAACTCCCGCTGACAACAAAATTGCGCGGTTTTGGAGTCGCTAATAGAATCCCATAAAATATTCACCAAATCTGCCTCTCTTCCTTCACGTTTTGCAGCAGTGAGTAGCTTTTGCACCTCCACCATTCGATTGTGCATTACCTCGGCTGGACTCAATTGAGGTTTTGTTGATGTAATAGCCTTAAAAGGCCTTACAATCTGGGGAAGTAGTAATACAAAAACAATATTGAATCAATCATAATATCTAAGGTGGATTAGATTGTTAGACTCTAGAGACATATTTCTCTTTCTTTCTCTCTCCCTCTTTCTCTATTTTAATTCCTCCTCTCTCTCTTTCATCTCTCCGCAAAGACACACACACACAAATACATACACACTTCATTACCACACTTCTTTCCTTAATTCTCATTTAGGTTTATTTGATAAAATGCTTCCTTCATCTTATCTCTATCATATGCACGCACTCAAATACATATGCAAGCATATGTAACCCCCCCCCCCAACACACACACATACACACACCCACACAAATCATCACCCTTACTATTCTCTTCTATCTCTTTAGATATCTGTAATTTTTGCTCACTAACTTTTTGAGTTCAATGTAATAATCCTTTTTGTTTCTTGTTTTCTCTCTAAATCTTCTTCACTGTCTCACCCTTCAAGTACATAAACAGTAGCTTATACACACACACACACACACACACACATACATACCAACTATCACTCTCCCTCACCCCCCCCCCCCCACTTGTCCATGAACTCTTATATATTCATTTTAAAAATCTATTATACCTGTTGCGCAGATGGGTGTGCCATTCTTTTCTTTCCAACAACCTCTTGACTATTGTTGTAATCACCCTCGTTACTCGGCTGCAAAGTTAATGACAGTGTTGTTATTGGATGGCATAAACTAAAATATTACAGTGGAATCTCAGTATAACAGTGATGGTGGGACCAGCTAAAATCTCTGTTATAACTGAGTCCTGTTATAGCCCCCCCCCTCTCTCTCTCTCTCTCTCTCTCTCTCTCTCTCTCTCTCTCTCTCTCTCTCTCTCTCTCTCTCTCTCTCTCTCTCTCTCTCTCTCTCACTCTACCTCACTTAAAAAAAACTGACCGTTATTTGTGTGTTTTGCAATAGGCTCTTATAAATTATGACTATTTGATGTAGGTAGGCATCCTTCCGTCTCAAGAGACGATGGTTTGCGCCCTGTATGGCTTTAGTCTCATCAGTCTTGTTGAGAGCAACGACGGGTGTGACTCAGCAGACCAATCCTTGCATGGCAGTCTCTACCGCAGTTGTTGCACACATAGCTTGACTGTGTGTTTGGTATTTGGATCTGCTGCCTCTCTTTCCTCCTTGCTCTCCTCTCCTCAAACTTCATCTTTCTCCTCTCCTCACCTCTCTTTCACTCCCTCCATCACCGCATATCTCCAGCCGTTGCGGTCGTCAGCAAGCGACTCCCAGGTGTTTGAGTCGATGCCTGTCAATTTCATGTCTCGTTTGCAGACATCATAGAAGCGCAGAGCTGGACGGCCAGTTGGTCGCCGTCCAGAAGCTAGTTCACCGTACATGATGTCTTTGGGTATGCGTCCATCGTCCATCCTGTGTACGTGACCAAGCCATCGCAAACGTCGCTGGCAGAGCATGAGATGCATACTGAGGAGTTCGCTCTTTCTAGCACTGCATTGTTAGTGAGTCTGTCCTGCCACCTGATGCCGAGAATTCGTCGTAGACAGCGAATGTGGAAGTTTTCCAGGCGGTTCTCCTGTCTGGCATATGTTGTCCAGGATTCACTGCCATACAGTAGGCTACTGAGTACACATGCCTGGTATACTCTGAGTTTGGTATTCAAAGTGAGTTGGTTGTTGGTCCACACTCTCTTGCTCAGTTGTGCCATGACAGCGGCAGCTTTGGCGATGCGCTTGTCTAATTCTGCATCAAGTGAGAGGTTGCTGGTGATGGTTGTGCCCAGGTATGTGAAGTGATCAGTGACTTCTAGCTCCTCGTTGTCAATGTAAATTGCTGGTATAGAGGGGACATCCTGACACATTACATTTGTTTTCTTGATGCTGATCGTCAGCCCGAATTCCCTGCATGCGTGGGAAAACCTGTCCATCAGCCGCTGGAGGTCTTCCTCGGTATGCGCGCATAGAGCTGCATCATCTGCAAATAGCATTTCCCTTATGAGGACTGTGCGAACCTTGGTCTTTGCTCTCAGCCGTGCCAGATTGAACAGCTTCGCATCACTTCTGGTGTGTAAGTGGACTCCTTCTGGGGACTCTTTGAATGCAAACTTCAGCAGTAAGGAGAAAAATATACCAAACAAAGTCGGTGCTAGGACACAGCCTTGTTTCACGCCGCTGCGCATGGGGAAGGGTTCAGAGGCTCCACCGTCGTAGCTAATGGTGCCCTTCATGTCGTCGTGAAATGAGGCAATGATGATAAGCTGCTGAGGAGGACAGCCAATCTTCTTTAGCAGCTGGAAAAGGCCCTTCCTGCTTACAAGGTCAAATGCCTTTGTCAGGTCAATAAATGCAATGTAGAGGGGCATCTGCTGTTCTCTGCATTTCTCCTGAAGTTGACGTACTGAGAAGATCATGTCCACTGTCGACCTCTTGGCTCTGAAGCCACACTGCGACTCTGGGTAGATACGTTCGGCGAGGACTTGCAGTCGAGCGAGGACAACGCGCGCAAAGACTTTACCCACAATGCTCAGTAGAGAGATTCCCCTATAGTTATTACAGTCACTACGGTCTCCCTTGTTTTTGTAGAGGGTGATAATCTTGGCATCACGCATATCCTGGGGTACCTTGCCTTCTCTCCAGCAAAGACATAGGAGTTTATGTAGTGGTTCCAAGAGGGCTGGCTTTCCACATTTGATGATTTCGGGTGGAATGCTGTCGTCACCGGGTGCTCTGCCACAGGCCAAAGCATCGATTGCTTTGCTGAGCTCCTCCATAATTGGTTCTGCGTCTAGTTCTTCCAGTACTGGCAGTTCTTCAATTGCGTCTAACGCTTTTTGGGTGACAGAGTTTTCTCTGGCGTAGAGTTCCAAGTAGTGCTCTACCCATCTTCCCATCTGCTTGTCCTTGTCTGTGATGGCTTCCCCTGTCTTGGATTTAATAGGCGCAGTTTTCTTTGTAGATTTGCCTGTCGCCTGTTTGATGCCCTCATACATGGCTCTTATGTTGCCACTGTCAGATGCTTGCTGGATGTTGTCCGACAACTGAAGCCAGTAGTTGTTGGCGCAACGTCGTGCTGTTTGCTGTGCTTTGCTGCGTGCAGCTCGCAACGCCTGCAGGTTCCTCTGACTTGGTTTTTGTTTATAGCTGACAAGTGGGCTGCGCTTGGCATCAATGACTGGCTCCATCTCAGTAATATTGGCTTCAAACCAATCATTGTTCCTGTGCTCCTTTTTGCCGTATGTCAGTACTGCAGTGCTGTAGATGGCGTTTCTAAGAGAGTTCCAGCTGTCCTGTGCGTTTTGTTCTGCTTTTCTATGAGCTGTGTCGAGATTCTTCTCAAGTTGCTCGTTGAACTCAATATTCTTTTCCCGGTAAGCTGTCTTGCTGATATTGATCCTGGGCTGGCCCTTTCTCTTTGAGTGATGAAGTTTCTTTGGTGTCAGTTTCACCTTTGTGGCAACCAAAGAGTGATCTGTGTCGCAATCAGCGCTTTGATAGGACCTGGTGTTGCAAACATTGTTAAGAGAATCGCGCTTAGTGATGATCATGTCCAGCTGATGCCAGTGTTTTGACCTTGGATGTCTCCATGACACCTTGTGACATGCCTTGTTCTGGAAGTAGGTGTTCATCACGCATAGTTTGCGATAGCAGCAGAGTTCAAGAAGCCTCTGACCATTCTCATTCATCTTTCCTATACCGTGGTGCCCCAAAACGGTTGGCCATGATTCTCTGTCGGCACCAACTCGCGCATTGAAGTCGCCAAGAAGGTAGATGTGCTCCACTTCTGGGATATTGTTGACAATGGCGTCTAATGACTCATAGAATTGGTCCTTTACTTCAACCGAAGCTTGCAGTGTTGGGGCGTAGACGCAAACAAGGTTCACCGAGCCCTGCATGGATGACAGGCGCAGCTTTAAAATTCTCTCTGTGCCGTCGGTTGGCGGTTCGATCATAGGAAGCAATGTATGGCGTACTGCAAATCCAACACCGTGCTCCCTCACGTCTTCTGTGCCTTTTCCTTGCCAGAAGAATGTAAAGTGTTTCTCCTTCAGGGATCCCCTCTCTGGGAGTCGCGTTTCCTGCAAGGCTGCTATGTCGATGTTCAGTCTGTTAAGTTCATGATCAATTACTGCTGTTTTTCGAGCATCGTCCATGGCCTGAAGGTCATCTGTCAGTCCTGAGCGCATAGTTCTTACATTCCAGCTTGCTAATCGAAGAGCTGGGGACTTCGTTTTCTTTTTCGTTTGCTTGCCTGGTACACAGTTTAACGATCCACTTGTCAAGCTTGCAAGCTCTAAGCTCCAGGCACCCTCTGAAGCAGGCAGATCGTGGCGGGTCAACACCTTTCTGGCTGGGGGCTGCCCAGCTTGGGGCGGGCGGTAGCTGACCAGTAGGATTACGATGATCCCTCCCACCGTCGAAGACAACCCGTAGCGTCCAACTCTATGCCAATCGAGCAAGGACTTATCACTCGTAGACTGCTGTCTTCTGTGTTGTTACTCTTCACCGGTGAAGGTGAGACTGGAGTGTCCTCTCCAGGGCGTGGCCTGGGCAAAGTATGTGGAGATCCTGGGCTGCCCAGTAACCAGAACCTCCCTCTCTTCCTCCCTGGTGTGGTCCAAAGGATCGCACAGCGATACGTTTGGCATCAGTTTGGATGCAGGTTTCTGTTAGGTTTACTCCTTAGCCTTTCCTCCTCCCGAAGGTATCCACAAGGCAGTGGAGCCATACATCGATGGCTAGAGAGGGTATGAGTTATAGGGGTAGGTTAAGAAAAGTAAGGACATACAGAAGACACCACACTACAGAATGAGTGTGAGGTGGGTGGGTGAGGAGCAGAGCGTGTACCACTCACCGGTGGGTTCTGACTCCTGCACCTTAAGAGGAAGGGGTCCCACCTACTCCCTAACCCGGTTATACCACCGGGGACTCGGTCGCGCCCATAACAAACTCAGTAGAAACAGGGAACACCACGGGAAGGTGCTGTTATGGACACAATAATGCATGAGAGGCCATATGCAATAATCTCTGTCAGACAGGATTACGCGGCAATCAATGCACCTGGAAATGAGAGGTGTTGATGTATAGAATTAAATAAGTGTCAAACGAAAAGCGAATTATTCAAGTTTTTAATGGTTGCAGCAATTATTCCTTTTTTTTTGACAAGAGAGAGAGAGAGGGAGGGAGAGGGAGGGAGAGAGAGAGAGAGGGAGAGAGAGAGAGAGAGAGAGAGAGAGAGAGAGATAGATAGATAGATAGATAGATAGATAGATAGATAGATAGATAGATAGATAGATAGATAGATAGATAGATAGATAGATAGATAGATAGATAGACAGATAGATAGATAGATAGATAGATAGATATAGATATATAAAACAAATCACACAAAAAAAGTGCTCGACTTTAATTTTAAAGAAGCTGTAAATACATATAAATAAAATATTCGAATAACTATTCACACCAACAGTTCTGTTTCATGCTTATTGGGCAATCTACGGGCAGTGTAATTTTGTTATTGTTATTGTTATTATTGTGTATTGTTTCCAACTTCCTGTGATTATGTACGTTTTGGTGTTGATATTATCATAGTGGTTTGTAAATGTTTCAGTGCATGCAGATGTGAGTTCGTTTCTTTTGCTTAGTGTTTGGTTGAGTGATAATAACACAGATTGCATAATTTGGTATATATTGAGTATGACAGTGCGCTTGAGATCGTTTTCCTTGTAATATTGTGTTGCATATTGCTTTCTTTAAGGTTTCAGATATATTCACTGAAAATTATACTCCCCATAGACTGCCCAATAAGCATGAATTGTTGGGATAAATATACATGTATAAATAAACAAATAAATAAATAAATAAATAAATAAATAAACAAATATATTTATTTATTACCCCACGTTCCTTCAAAGCATCCAGAGTTGAAGATCTTTGCTGCAATTTAATTTTTCTTTCTGTTTCCTGGAATATTCTGAGGCATTCATCAAATGTATCACTGTCTTCAAAATTGACGGTATCGTCGCCCATCATACCAAAATCACTGTAACTACCCTCATCTGAATCAGTGAGCTCTGCAGTCTCTTGAAGGGGCTGAGGTGAAGGCTTGATTACCTGCACATCAGAATCAGGTATGTAACAAAAATGCTGTTCTTTGTACAGTTCAGCTTCGCTATGATGGTAAATGATGACGATAATGATGATGATGATGATCATGGTGGTAATGGAGATGATTATATAACATCAGTTTTCTATTGAAAAGAATATTTTATTTTTATAGAGGGGGCGGGGATACATAGAGAGATAAAGAGAGAGAGGGGGAAGAGGGAGGAAAGACAAAGAGAGAGAGAGAGAGAGAGTGAGAGAGAGAGAGAGAGAGATGGAGAGATTCGACAATCAAAAATAATTCACAACTTACACTTGTAGGCACATGGGCTTTCCTTTTCTCCAAACTGGAACTAGAGCTATAAGAGACCATATCATCATCATTGAAACCTGATTTCCCTGGTATCTTTTCAGCGACCTTCACAGTCCCATGTGACCTCTTTTTGCTGTGAAATGAGCTCTGAGATTCGACGTTATTCTTGGTTTTGATATACGTCGAGGAAAGGTATGCCTCTTGTTTCTGCCTATCATTATCACTACTACTGCTGTTGTTACCTCCTGTTACTGGAAGTGAGTGGTGCTTATTAGAAGCAATCATTGCGTTGCTTGTGTTGGAGTCAGTTCTAATATTTTTTGGCTGCAAATACAAAATAATTGAACATTTACTTTCCTGCATTAAACCTGTTTTAATTGTTTCTTTTTTCTTCTGGCTAATTCTAAATTGCACAATCTTTTTTTGATTAAATGAAAATAAATAAATAAAAAGAATTGGAAAGTAGTATTGCCAAGTAAAAGTTTTATGGCCAAAACAAAAAATGTATTTTATCACAGATCTGTGGAATTGGTAGAATCTTGCTAAATATTCGCCAGACCTACCTCTTTTCCTTCACGCTTTTCAGCACTGAGCAATGCACGCTTTTTCATCTCCACGATGCGATTGTGCATCACCTCAGCTGGACTCAACCGTGATTTTGTTGATGTAATAGCCTTAAAAGGCCATTCAACCTAGGGAAGTAATAATACAAATTCAAATTCAACATTGAATCAATCATAATATCTAGGGTGGATTAGGTTGTAATAGTCACATTTCTCTCTCTCTCTTTTTTTTTTCTTTTTCTTTCCCAAATATATATACACACATGCACACACACACACACACACACACACACACACACACACACACACACTAATAGAAGTCTAATAGAAATGACCTTAATTTTGTTTTCCTTGACAGTTGAAAGGTCAACGGCTCAAAGTCATAAAAACAATAAAGTAGCTAGCATAAGAATATTGTTAAAGATATAAAAATGGCTAATTTTTTTTTTAAATCAGTATGAAATCAAAAATATTTAAAGGAAAGGGGTGTAGTATTCACAGGGTTGAGAAAGAGAGGATTTATTAGCTTATGGTATTGGAAATGACTGGGACGATTTGTGCATAGAAATTTTGGACTAAGTTGACAATGTGTACAACAGAAAAAAAAAACAACCCAAAATTAATCAATAAATGAGAGAGAGAGAGAGAGAGAGAGAGAGAGAGAGAGAGAGAGAGAGAGAGAGAGAGAGAGAGAGAGAGAGAGAGAGAGAAGAGAGAGAGAGAAGAGAGAAGAGAGAGAGAGAGAGAGAGAGAGAGAGAGAGAGAGAGAGAGAGAGAGAGAGAGAGAGAGAGAGAGAGAGAGAGATATTAGAGCTATGTCAGTGGGAAATTTCAAAGAAGGAGGAAATTTATTGCAGAGTATCAAAAGACATGATGTATCTGCCTCTTTTCAAACTGGAACATACTACTATACCACTTAAAATCAGTAAAAATATCAGATAAGTCTTTCATCTATATCGTGGAAGGGTGCACGTGGTTTTTCAGAGGCATTATAGTGAATGGTGGGAGGAATCAACATCAATATCCAAAAGTTGAGGAGCCAGTATATCGGAATATTTCAAAAGATGGCACAGAAAATCAAATTATATAACAAAAATCCACTAATCAGCAACTAATCTGGCAACTATGTAGATAGATAGACAGAGAGAGAGAGAGAGAGAGAGAGAGAGAGAGAGAGAGAAAGAGAGAGAGAGAGAGAGAGACAGAGACAGAGAAAGAGAGAGAGAGAGAGAGATTCTGTGTAACAGACTGGGCAGGGTTGACATTGAGGACAGTTTTATAAACTTCAATTACTCACATTTTATTATAAATTTTATAAAAATATATTACCTCACGTTTCTTCAAAGTGTCTGGAGTTGAAGAACTTTGCTGCAATTTCATTTTTTTGTTTGTCTCCTGGAATGTTCGCGAACATTCATCAAAAGTGTCTTTGTCTGAAAAAGTGAAGTTTTCTTCACTCAGCACAAAATCATTCTCATCTGAATCAGAAAGCTCTATGATCTCTGGAAGGGGCTGAGGTGGAGGCTCGATAATCTGCACATCAGAATCAGATAAATCACAAAAATGCTGTTGGCTTGTACTGCTCGATCTTTTCTTTAATTTCACTTCAGTTTTTGCTGCTTCTTTCTTTGAGCTTTTTGAAAAGTCAAGACTTTTTCGCCTTTCTTCGTCATTAAGCTTAGCTCTATTATTATCACTAGCATGATCTTTATGTTTATTATCACTACTATGATCTTTGTATTTATTATTACTATTATGATCTTTGTGCTTATTATTACCACTATGATCTTTGTGTTTATTACTACTACTATGACCTTTGTGTTTATTATCACTATTATGATCTTTGTATTTATTATCACTGTTATGATCTTTGTGCTTATTATGACTACTATGATCTTTGTGTTTATTACTACTACTATGACCTTTATGTTTATTATCACTACTTTGAACTTTATGTTTATTATCACTATCATGACGTTTAACTTTATTATCATTATCACGAAGTTTACATTTATTATCACTATAATTAGCTATATCTTTCTTGTCATTATCATGACTTGTATGTTTGTCTTTGTCAGAATAACTATCGTGGGATTTGGATTGCACATTTTTCATATCCAAAGAAGTTCTCTCCTCTTTCACTTTCATGAGGTATGTATGACCTCTATCCACATCTGATGACAAAGAACGACAAACTGTTTTATCACTTGAATGAGATTTCCTTGACTGTTCAGAAACCGAAGTTGATCGATTTAATTTTTGTGATGAATGTGATGAAAGTGATTGTGACGGATCATGATTTGTCTTTGATTCATGTCTTTTGTGATCAGATTCTGTATCATGAACACTGATTTTTTTATCCTCAGAAGATTTATGTTTTGAACTAGAACGTTTTGAATTGGAACTAGATGAAGATGAAGACTTGTGACTTGAATGTGATGAAGTTGAATTGGAATAAGATTTCTCCTTCTTTGAGGAAGAAAGAGTGTCATGTTCCTTTGTGTGAAGGCCTGATTTCCCTTTACTTTCAGACGATAGATGTTTGCTATGATGTTTTGATCCATGCTCATTGTCATGCAAATTTGATGAACTCTTAGACTTTGATGAGGATATCGACTTGGGTGAGGAGGAAGACTTTGATACAGATGATGTTGATGATGACGAATGAAATTTTGATACCTTATGTTCCTTAAAAAATGATGTTGTGTCTTTATTTGTAGATGCTCTGTCCTTATTCCTTGATGAAGATGATACATGATGATGTGATTTTGAATTTGAGTTTTTATCACTTGTTGCAGAATGATGACTTGATTGTTTATCACTGCAACCATTTTGACGAGATACTGAAGATAAATCAGAACCATTAAAGGACTGAGACCGACTGGAATCAGCCCCTGTTTTGGAACTGGCAGACAAACTGGACAACTTGTTCGTGAAGTAAGAGGATGGAGTGAGTAAGTCAGCATAACTTGGAACAGAAAAGTTTGTCGATTCAGACCTCCCCTCATTTTCAGAATCTTTTTTTCTATGATCATCATCATTCACTAATTCACTACATTCTTCCTCATCTGCACTGAACTCAGCTTCACATGAGACATTATCCCCTTGATTGGATTCAGGCTCATCTTCACTCGCTGAGCAATTTTGTTTCGGATTGATGACATAGTTTTTCACAGGGTCATATTGGATAACTGATTTTTTCCTCAGTACACTTGCCCCATTTATTACTCCACATACGTTTTTAGGTGTTGGATGATATGAAGGTATATCATCAGCATACAATTCATTTTCAACATTGTTGTTCTTGGGGGTGGGATTATATGAAGGAGGAGTAACTGATTTTCGCTTAGCGAGGCCAGAGATTTTGGGTAAAGATTGACGATCAATAAGAGGTTCTGGTGCAGATTCTGGTAAAGAAGATGACGATTCTGAGAATGATGGGAAGGGACATATTGAGTTACTATCCTCTGTAAATGAATAAGATTCTTTGCTGGCATGACAGGAATCTTTTGAATTTGATTGATTATGATCTTCAGAAGTAGAATAATTACTTTTGTATCCAGCAACATTTTTCTGCAAAAAAGGTGATGCACTGTAACCAGAAATTTGTGAACTGTTAAAGGAGTATGATGGTCCAGCCTTTGTAGGGTAACTTGCCAAGTTTTCTGAACAAAATGGAAAAGTTAGGAGAATAAATTTAGAAATCTAAAATCACATTTAATTTTCAATACTCAAGTAATTCAGAGGAAGAAATTAGGACAACGGTGTTGAAAATGACAGATGAATAAAGATGAAAACTTATCAGTCAACCAGTCAAATTCAAACCAAATCCAAAATACACAGTATGCCATATTTTTGTGATGTAATATATTACTACTGTTATACTTACAACCACCTATGCATAAATTATCATTTAACTTTTATATTTTATAAGCTGTAATTATCCTTTCTACAAAACAATTAATAATGCCAACAATGGTACTTATAAGAGGTACATAAAGAGATGATAATAAACTTTTGGCTTAAAAGCCATACCGTTTTCATGCCTTATGCTAATACCTCTTGGTAATTAGTAAAAATGAACATTTATAAAACGCATTTCGACAGATTTACCATGCTAATTGCGCTTTACAATGTTTTATTCCTACCTCCATCCCCAGCAGGCCATATAGAACCATATTTCTATTTCATACAGTTGTAGTTACCTGTTAGGCATCCTTTTTATACAAACACTCTTACAATATCCCCCTCTGCCTACAGCCAGGTAATCATTCACACCTGAGTCGAAATGGGATAATGTAATAATAATAATCCTTACCCAAGGCAAGGAGACCACTTTGGGACCAGACTTTTCTATGATCACTCAGCTTGACTTTTTTGACAAGACAAGACCTTGTAACGCTGAGCCACTGAGCCATTAGATACCACAAGATACAATTTATAAATATTTAAGATGGGTTTGTCTTTCTATATTCATGAAGAAGTCTGAAAGTCGTGGAAAACACTTTTTGAATTTTGAAATTCCAAAAATAAATAATAAAATGAGAGCAAAAATTCATTTTTTAAGAACTTATTTGCTTGGCAATTGATATAAGAAAATGTTTCAACTTTGACATCATGGAACTAAACACCAAAAATATTTATCATACTAGTGAATCATACTTTTGAAGCGTATTGACTAGAAAAATTAAAGATAAGAAGATTTGCACCATACACAAAATGTTTCCAAAGGTCTACAGTAAGCTAAAATTTCAAAATAAAACTTGCTCTGGTCACCAGCATGATGAAATAGCATATTCAATATGGTTAAATAAATATAAAGATAATACAAAAAGACATCTTATTCATGTCAATGAATAGGCAGTACTCCAGCGAGGTGGTCTAATTTTTTTTCAAACAACCTTTACAAAATGAAAAAGTGAATATCAGGAAACATGTAAAAAGCTGTAATTGCAAGCAAAATGCTTAAAAGATTGAATATCTCATAAAATAGTGCAGATAGAGGAAAAATAACTGAATTTGAAGGAAACCGGACTTGCTGAATCCAAAAAGCATCTTAAACTTTTGTAAGAGTCAATATTTCCTTTTCAAAATTCAACATGAAAGTGTGAATGATAAGCTCAATATTTGAACCAGCAACATAAGATAATAAATCAAATCTCTCAACAAACTTGTATCATTTTAAGTCATTGTGTCTTTACTTCCTTCACACCTCTTTTCATTTCCATGCGGCTTTATGGACTAGATCTGGAATTATATTGCTTGGTTTTGCATTAACCCTGACTGTGATCTTTAACCAAGAGGATGCAGTAAAATGTGTTGTTCCTTTAATGAAAAATGATTTTCCCTTTGCAAATCATCTCTATTATGGGTATCGATACATATTCCTTGACATTAGAATGCTTCCCTCTTATACAGGATAATATGCTTGTGCCCAGCAGGGATGACATTTAAATGGCCTCAACCCCTTACCATTCCCCCAAGTCATTTAGAGGCTTGTGGTCTATGCAACATGATTTTATTTTGGTTTCTGAGTCATTTAATGAATGGTTGGAACGTTCTCATCACTGGTCCATGCAGTAGATACCGACACCCCTTATTCCACTATCTTGAATACCCCAGAATAACGAAACATCCACAAATAGACCCACAGAAAAAAAGAGGCTTCTCATTTTATTTTCTGTGAATAGACCCATTTACGTCCATGAGGTTTAGATAGTTTTAGATTGTAGTTTAGCACACTGCTTAGTGATTACCAATGTACGTTTATACAATGATAATAAATTAAAGAATAATAACAATAATTTAAAAAATCAAAGGTAAAAAGAAACATGGCACACGAAGAAAAAAAAACAAAAACAAAAAAAAACCCAATAAAAAGACAGACACGGTAAACAAATTTAATGTTTTAAATATATGTCCAGTAACTATAACAACAAAAATGATGTCTTTCTCAATAAAGTAAACTATTTTTTTTAAATGACCAGAATGGGATCGAACCCAGTACTTTCAAGGTTAGAGTCTGACAGCTTATCAAATGCGCTACGGAGCCACTCAACAGTTCATAACATTTAATAAAGTCTTTCTAAAACCTTATTTTACCTTCAATGCAACTTCTATTTTCTGGTTTTAAATTTCGATATTTTAGATCATTATTATTATATATATATTTTCTTAATTTATTAACAAAGACGTACCTGCAGATGTCACAATATAACTTTTGCCATGTCCAAATATACAGACACAACATCTTGAATGAAATTGGGTGGAATGCGCATGCGTAACGGAGGTGCATAAAAACGATCCGTTAAGATACACCGTCAACAGAGGTGCATAAAAACACTATGTCATTTTTAAAAAATTATACCTTAAACCTGATAGTACTACCAGTGTGCCAGATGAAGAAGATTGTCCAAAAATGCTTTTTTCCCCCTCTAAATCTTACATTAAACCTGATACCAGTATGACAGCTGAAAGATAATATTGTCAAAAAATAAAAATGATAACCAAAGAGAGAGAGAGAGAGAGAGAGAGAGAGAGAGAGAGAGAGAGAGAGAGAGAGAGAGAGAGAGAGAGAGAGAGAGAGAGAGAGAGAGAGAGAGAGAGAGAGTTTTAATTTAGTTTCGTTTAAGTTTAGTTGTTTGTTTTTTTACAAAATACAATCTCTCTCTCTCTCTCTCTCTCTCTCACACACACACACACACACACTCTTTCTCTCTCTCCCTCATTTTGCCAAGATGGAGTGTAGGCACTTTGATAAAATTTTCAAACTGAAAATATCTTGATTTGACTCAGTCAGGGGGATGGGACTTGAAAAAACATAAAATTTGATACCTTATTTGTTTCTCTACGACCTACGGTTCCAGAGATATTTATATTTTTCTACTGAAATTTTTGGTCAATTTTACAGAGAGAATCTGTGATCTCACCGCTGCCTCAAAACCAGCATCTCGCGGCGATCGGGAAATTTTGAGTCTTGCAGTCAACATGGCCCACTTATTGTTTTCAGTAATTTTGTTTCAATTAAAAGATAAATGGCAAGTGTTAGATATCATTTTAAAGGTCAGAAAATAAGCTTTATTTTCATATAAATCATTTTCATGTATGGAAAGTATGGAAAAAATTAAGGATAAATGAAAATGGAAAAAAATATGAGGTTTTAGTCCTAAAAAGTGGGGTTGGTGGCGGGAAAAATAAAATAATGAGCGAGTGTATCAATTTTGATGAAATTTGGCAGAGATATTCTTCAATTAATTGTCTATCGATGTATGAAGTATAATTAAAATGTATCCATAATTTAAAAAGTTCTCATAATTCAAAAATTTATAAATTTTTATTACATAAGTTTTCTGAGAAATACAATCAGGAATTGAGAATGAAATACACCGTTAGAAAGCTTGTTTTGTGCCCTTTATAATGATACCAAAATTAGTCACATAGGTTCACAAATAACGCCATGGTGACCAACACAGTAAAGGGTCAAAAATAAAGTTCCAAAAAACGAGTTTCACCTTACAGACAGTGAGCCTATCGGCGGCCACTGGACTGGAGTTATCAAAGTGCCTAGATGGAGCTATTACTATTTACTAAAACTAAAATTTAAAAATTTATCAAGAACAGCCAAGGTAGCAACTCAAGCTTTGTGTAAACAATGCAAGATGGGGCAGGGACCTCGCTCCTTAACGTAACAGTAACACTTAACCATTCCAATGCCAAACAAAGTTAGATTTTTAGAGAGACTGAGATGATGATATCCTAATCCTACCTTTGGGTTTCTCTTCCTGTGGTTTTGAATGGCGAAAATGACAGCAAGCTCGATCACATAACCCACTGGCAAAGTACGGGCAATTGACTCCACGAAAATAACCCGAAGATGGAAACATCATTCATTCATAATTGATTCTCTCAAGGCTCAACAAGGCAGGGCTAGCTAGGGACTCAGAGTAGACCACTAGCCACTTACTTCTTAGACTGAGACTGAGGACCAGTTCCGCATGATTATGACGTCTAGTCGTATCATACTCAGTCGTTGAGGCTGAGGGCTTTAACATAACTTTTAAAAACAAAACAACAAAAACTTAATCAAAGATAAAGTTCTGAACAATTTCAAGGAACGCTTTCTGTTTAACCAAATCATTAGCTTTGTGCTGTGTTGACATCTATCTAGGTAGCCTACTGTTTACAATGTTTTTGCAGCCATGTTTCCGTTTGAACCGAAGAGGTACTGAACACTATCCTGTTACACAAAATAGTAGAACGTAGTAGTTACCTACATTTAATTGATCTTGGATCAAACCACATGCATTGTATTGTTGAGGAAAAGATTCTTTGGTGTCTTGTTTTTTTGTTTTTTTTTTTTTTTTTTTTGGTTTGTGTTTGTTTGTTTGTTTTTGTTTTCTTTTCCCCTTGGGTGAATTTTTATTGTCACATTTCGTGATCTGAAATTTAATGGAAGGGAAGGAAAAATAGAGTTTGGGGGGGGGGGGGGGGGGGGGGGGGGAGGAGGGTCTATTTGATGGAAATACTCTCAACCAACGCAAATATCGTCCATTACAACAAAGTTTATTCAAGCTCATAATTACATTCGGTTATCAGACCTGCAATTATGTTCACGTTGGTTGAGACCCTTTGTAAAATTTTGAGCACATTCAATTGAATTGCTCTATATTAGTAATTCATTTTTAAAATCCTAAAAGATGAAAGTATAAGGACTTCGTAATGAAATATCATAGACAATAGCTGTTTTGATTGCAAATTCTCTGTCAGCAAAAGAAACGTTTAAAACAAACAAAATAAAGCGATACTTTTAGCGTGTAAAGCGCTTGAACTTAACGAGCAAATTTAGTGGATATCGCTTTATGTGCTCACATTTTGGGGGTGGGGGTTGTTTGTCTTCCTAACTATTGATGTGGCACAAATCTCTCTCTCTCTCTCTCTCTCTCTCTCTCTCTCTCTCTCTCTCTCTCTCTCTCTCTCTCTCTCTCTCTCTCTCTCAAGCCAGGGGCGGTTGCTGATGATCAATTCAGGCGGCACACGTGAGAGAAATCAACTCAGAACCCCCACTCCCACCCCCTCGACCACCAACCAATGATAGAGTAGCTGGACCTATTTGACCTGTTTGCGGAAAGTCGCGAAGTAAATTAGTCTACTTTTAGTTTTAGACCTTATTTATTCAATGAATAAAGCATTTGTTAAATCTATATTTTATCAATTTGATCTTCGTTTTAGTGTTTCATTGCAGTGAGCAGCACCTCTCAAGCTATTTAGTTATCAATTCTGTCCAGGCCCTCGGGTTGTTCCATCTCCGATGTGCTACCCATACCAAATTATTGAAAAGACAGTAAATGTTCAAGGTCAAGGAAGGTCGATAAAACTAACTTCCAGCTATGACTTTCTTACTCTATTCCATTGTAAAAGCCAAGGCGGCACCTTGGAGTAACACGAGACGAGGGTGACCCGAGAGAAATAATGTGTTGCGTGCATAGTATAGTTAAGGGGAGGGGCGACACCTGAAACTATTTTCAAGAATAATGATTATATCCAATATCTTTTTATATTGGGACATTGCCTATGACCAATGGATTCGAACCATGTGATTTATTTCGGTGGGCGTGTCCGGTTGCCATGGTGACGGCCGCCATCTTGGATTTTTCTCTTCTCTGGGTGCTATTTTAAAAAGTTACTTTCTCAATAAGTTTCCATTGAATTTTCTTGAAATTTGGCATGGTTGTATATTTGTATATTGTTAAAAAAAATACAGAGCATTTTTTAAATATTTTAAATAGATTTTTATTTACAAATTTTTAAAAATAATATTTTTTCGGTATGATAAAAATCATGTTTTTTGACATAAAAATGTCAATATTTCAAAAAATAATAAAGATATTTAAAATTCCTTCTGTATGATTTTAGATAATCACTATAGCTCTAGACATGCAAAATTTTAAACAAATTGATTGATAAATGACAAAATAAGATAAAAAATAGTGTTAAAAAATGTCATTTTGAGAAAAACGAGATCAAAGATGACAATGAATGAAAATAATAAGACAAAACGGTACAACCAGCTCAAAACATATCAGCACCGTATGAGGGTCCCCCGTGTTCTTTTTCTGCCTCCCTCTGGGCTTTTTCACGGGTCTGAGCTTTCATTTTGCGTCTTTTTTTTTCTCTTTGTGTTGAGCAACCCTCATGCTCTGGTCAAGTCTTTTTGATTCTGCTTGCTGACTCAACATCTGGGAGTGTTCTCTCAGTCCACCGATGCCCAAAGACACTTTCAGGGATGTTATTTCTGTTGGACCAAAATTATACTCTGCACCAAACTCAACTTTTTTTTAGGGAATGGAAGTATGTTTTATGGCATCTTGACCAAACAGAATTATGAAACCTTTCGTTTGGATTTTGTGTTGTCTTCATCTCACAACACTTCAACAAAGCATATACAGGCTTCAAGTGCTCATGAATTAAATCAAAATTCAAAAGTGTATTTACACGCTGCTTGTGTCAACAGTTTACACATGGGCAGCAATATATTTTTTATAAAAGCATCTGGAGTCCGGTTCAGGAGGACAATACCTATGTTGAGGGAAGTCATTGGTGTAATAACCGTGGTAAAGACCAGCAAGAATAGCCCATTTCATTTCTTTCCGCTGTGGCATTGCTTGGAATCGCTTTATCATAATACTACTTACTATCACACACCAAATTCCAATCAAAGATTTGTGGTCACGGGTCAACCACGAGCCATCATAACTTTCTTGCTTTCTTGGCTTTTGTAGCAAATAACTGTTGCCAACGTTTGGATTTTTTTGTCACTTTAGGTATAGTTATAATAATCCAGTAAAAATTGGAAATATTTAGAGATAATTAACGTGAATACGTGTCAAAATTTGATAAAACAACTGATCAATCGAAATGTAAACAAATCGTAGTAAAATATAATAGTAAGAGAGGCGAACTTTCACCCTGACTCAACATCCAATCCCTGGCGCGGAGTCAGAGGTCGAGAACAAGGTCAGCCAATCAGATCGCACCATTCGTGATCACGTTGTATTTACCTGACAACTTGACCTCTTATCAGCTGTTTGACACACAATCTTCGTTCACGACTCACAGTTTCTAAACCCCTCCCCTGCCCATATTCTGATATTTTTGAGACTGAAACCGTGTCAACTAGACGGGCAAAGAGTAGACTAAACTATCGATATCAAAAATTACAACATCGATATGGATTATAATGCTTTTCAGTCCTATTATTTTCAGTTGAATTCTCACAAAAAATTGAAAAGTTTGGTATTTTCATGTCGACTTCCATGGCTATGAAAGACGATTTACAAACTTTATATTATCCAAATCACCATATCAGTGCTGAAAATATGTGAAAAAAGGATTGTTCTTTGATAATAAATAAAAAACTGAAATTTTATATTTTGACCCAAAAATCGATATTTCAGGTGTCGCCCCTCCCCTTAAGGTTGGAACAAACGGCCGGGAGGGAAAACGCATAAATCAGTGAGGGAGCGATTATAGCAAAGCACACAGCTGTTGACGAAAAGCATTAAGTGCTAAAATATTTCTTTAGTTAAAAAACGTTTAAAGAAAGTTTAATTCGCGGGATGTCCAATTCTTGGAAAATAAAAAAAAATGAGCTTTTATATAGAGCAATATCCACTGAATGTGCTCAAAGCGCTTCACAAGGGGTCCCTGGTCAACAGCAACATTTAACATGTAGGACGGGACATGACGCCTGTTAGGCGATATTACAATTTTTCGGACAGAGACAACACTGTTAGCAGCCAGGTATTTATTTTACACCTGAGCACGGTGAGAGAATGTGAGTAAAGAGCCTTTTCCATGGACTCAACTATGCGCCGAGCGAGGCTCGAACCCAGGACCTTCCGATCCGAAAGCGAGCGTCATACCACTAGACCACATAGCCACAGGTTAAGGGCGTCGCGAAGCAACTTCGCTCTGTAGAGGGACGCCAGTGGTCTCTCTCTCTCTCTCTCTCTCTCTCTCTCTCTCTCTCTCTCTCTCTCTCTCTCTCTCTCTCTCCGATTTATTTTTCACACCTGTGAGATTTCCCGGAAAAATAAAGTATCGACACCGGTGCATCTTTTTTCTGTCCGTCGGTTTCATTATCAACTTCCGTTTTTAAAGAATAACAGACAGCTCCCTTCACTGCCTTCATTATCACTCTTTTAGAACTTTTTATAAAAGAAAATAAACTCTTCAAACTTATTTTTAATCATATTATCCTTTTTATACAAGCCAAGACGTCAAGTCCAAGGCTTGGTAAGAACCATAAGTTTCGCAGAAAATGCGTAAGAGTTGTTTTAGGATTTGTTATCCGTTACTCTGGCACTGGCACTGGAACTGGAGTAACATTGTTACTTAGCTAACAATAGTGTGTAATCTTATTATTTAGACGGCTCGCGTCTTCATGAAATCGAAACAAAAACCTAGATAGCTTATCGAGGTTTTCTTGAAACCGGATTCAAGGTTGAGGCAGTATCTTTTTTTCTCATGCATTCAGTTGCCATCAAGAGTTTGCTCTTGTGTTGGTCCAGGAGAAATGCAAAAAAATATCTGTTCAGTTTCAGTGGATTTTTCTGTGTGTCACAATCTACTCACCAAATAGTATCCTAGTAGGAATGAAGTTCCCTTGACTTGAAGACAAGTCCCATCAATTAGACACTGATTAGGCAAAATAAGTTAGTTCTTCCTCTCGTTCCTCGAGGTGGCTTAGGCTTCGTTTTATATTCATCATATTTTTAAATTTTAATTTAATTTGTCAATTTTTCGTCTGTAGGAGTAGAAGAACAAATGTTGATTGGTTGGTAAAAGTAAAAGTTTTAAATTTCCTGATATGACAGTTGTTTTGGTTCTCCACCGCCATTTTCGTTTAAGTATGGAAAGGTAGTGCAAAGCAGTCCTAGGTTTTTTTTAGGGTTAGCTCGAGATCAGAGGTTTTTATTTTTTCTAATCGCTGTGATTATCCCCAGATAATGGAATTTCGTTATCCCCAGACACATATTTGAAACTCTTTTAAACAATTATCCACATTCCAGAATATGGAGTGTTTCCGAATGCACATAGAAATAAGGAAAGTTAATAAAAATATCTATAAAAACATAAAATTAACCAACATTAAATTAGTTGTTACTACATATACACAATATGCGTTTAGTCGTCTGCCCTGGAAGTTTTACCAGCCACTTTTTTTTAAAAACTCTGTCTTCTTTTTACAGAACGTTGCAAGGGATAAATATATACCTCTTTTTTTTTCTTTTTTTTTTTTTTGTGCGAGTCTATTCTTTTCTCCTTTTTGTTTGGCCTTTTGTTCCGTTTCTGAGCATGAATTTCTTAAAATTGTTTTTATTTTTTTTTAAATTATTGTTTGCTTTTTTTCTCCTCTATCTGACCATTTGGTCGCTCTCTGAATATTTCTGTTTGTTTGCTTTTTAGTTAGTTATTCTTTTTAGACACTTTTTGAGATCGGAGTGAGGACGAATATGACAATTTGTAAGAAACTAGAAAGGAACCAAGAGGGAGAGAGAGAGTTTAAAAAAGAGGTGGGGGGAGGATGGATGGGACATTTATCCCTTGCAACGTTCTGTAAAAAGAAGACGGAATTTTAAAAAAAACAAGCTCTTAACAACTTTTTTTTCACTTAAAAATTGTGGCCTTTTCAGCTTGTTGATTCGTCTTTCGTGTTGATTTGTTACAAGGTCAGATCTGACATTAAAAGTTAATTTGACATTCTTAACCGAATTTGATCACATCACATGACATATTTCAAAATTTGACTTCTGCTTAAAGTTTTGATAACTGCTGGCTATTATTATTATCTGTCCTCTCAGGAAAATGAATTTACATTAATTCAGTTGTCCATTTATTTGCTTCCATTCTCTTCTTAAATTTCCATCACTTGCCGATTATTCTTTTTTATGGGGTAATCATAAAAGTGTAGTCATCTGCAATTATTTTAACATGATCAGATTTTCAACAGCAAGTCCTCAAAATCTGTAACTAGGTAACGATGGATGAAGGCAATCAGTTTAACATAGCAACAACATGGCCACCATGAAGTTAGCTTGTACTTTCAATCACTTGTCTTTTGTTTAGCAATAAATAGACATCAAGAAACCAATCAAATTTGAAATAAGCCATAAGGATAAACTAATAAAATCAACACTTCATACAACAAAAATCGAGGCTGGAGAGTCATCCAAAAGAAAAAATTATATGTTGATGAAAACCGGTAAAATTAAGAGGTTTCTATACAGCTGTTCCATCATTAAAACTCATTCGATGACTCAAAAATTCAAAATATCAATGAAAATTGAAAATAACAATAGTGTTAACATACTTTCTTGTTAAAAACCATTACTAGATAAAATGCTCATATAGTTAGCCTGAGCATCATAGTTAAAGTAACTAAGAACCTTAGTAAAATTATAAATAATCTGTAAAAATTTTAATTGCTTTCATAGCAGGGAGCAGAATTTGGTGAGCTTTTTAAAAATGTGATACCTCAACCATGATGCAACCCACATTAAATAATTGGTAGTAAAAATTACAGTCGAATATGGATATATTTGCATTGTAGGAACTGAGGTAAGATGTCGATATAAGCGTCATGTGGAAAAATCAGTCCTTCCAAAATATGATAGGGAAACAAATGGAAAATGGAAAATAGCAACAAGGGAAAACAATCTGGATGATTTGATGGCACTTTAAAAGGCCGGTTTTGAAATTTATGACGTCTCATTTTATTTGACTTTTTAGATAAGTCAGTTATTGTGGTCTGTCTCTAACTAACAGCCATGAATCATTTTTCATATTCAGCCCTCAGCACTGGCAATGACGTCAAGTAAAGAAGTGCTCTCAGTCTCAGAATTAAGTTATGCAAAGCAGTGGAGGGTCTTGATAGCTTCTAAAGTGGCATGGTTCAGAAACTGGCCCCAGTGATGCGGTATCCCTAATCTAATTCCACATCGGGCGTTTTCGTCACATCAACAACATTGGTGTCAACTGAGACCTGTTTAGTAGCCAGCGGTATCTGGACTGAATGTCGGCAATATTGGCAATGACCTTTCGATAATTTATTTTTTATTATGGAGGTTTATTTTTTTAGGGGAAAAATGGGCTAGGGTGTATGTTATAGCCATGGGATATTATCCTCTAAATAGATTATATTTTGTATGAAGAAATTCCATTTTCAGTTTTGAAATTCCTCCAAATTATGTCTAACATTCCAGTGAGACAAATTTTAAGTTGACATCTATAATTAGAGAAATAACATACAATTATTTTAAGCCTGGTTTTCATACTAAAATTCCATTTCGTTACAAACTCCCTGGCCACCAAGAAATCATAAGTTAATCCCTGATGACAGATTAGCATTCTGTCCAACCGATTGATTATCACTGTGCATATTGCTGTAGAAAATGGCTCTGGTATCTTTGAAACAGTTTGTCTTTCTTGTTTCATGTCTTTTAGAAGTTTCTCATTTTTTGTGATGATATATCAAAAGAAAAGGTAGAATTGTCGTAATGACTGTTTCAAAATATAGTCTATGTCAAAAATTACAAAGCTGAATACTATTGGATTACAGGAAAGGTGTATTATAGACAGACCTGTCTGCTAGTACTACTAAAATTTATTAGAACTATGAGTTTTCAAGTCCTAATTGATAATTATATTAGCTACTCCAAACCGGTGCTTATCGGCCGTCAGCGCCGTAAATTTAAACGAAAATAAGGCTTTTGTATCAATTCAGTCTTATCCTCGTACAAAAGTTATTGCATTTTCGTTGATATCATTCTAAAGGTCAATTCTTGCTCTTTTTAATGGTATCAAATTTGTATCAAAATACATTGAGGAAAATAAATTGTGACTGTTTGTTTGTAGGTCACTTTTAGCGGAATACTACGGGCTCGAGCGGTCATTTGATACCCATGTCTTTTTATTTTTCAAAGCCAGGTCGCGCCGTGAAACGCAATGATTCAAAAGTTACTTATTCGAAAAGAAAATTGTACGACGTTTAATTCGATATAACTTTAAGTGGTATCGATCCCATTTTTCAACTTTTAATAGCAGTTTTTTAAAGATAAGTCGGAAAAAAAGTCGTTTAATTTTATCAGAACATACTTAAAGTGGTATCAAAATAAAGAGCAACCTTTTTTCTTTACATTTATGGGAACTACATCCCAATAAATTGTATGGCGTTAGCTGGGTGTTCGATTATAAAAACCATACAACGCGCCCGTTTCTGCCCATCTTTCACTTGCTCCTCTCTCAAAGTCGGTGCTAACGGGTCGCGGGATTTTCGTCAGTGATTGGGAATCACAAACAGTTTTCATGGATTTGAAGTCTAAAGTCGGTAAGTAAAATGATAATTAAGAATATTAGTGGAAATAAATATGTTTGTTGTTGTAAAAAAGTCTGTAAAAGTGTTTAAATTTCATGTTGGATTGGACCTGTGTCAACTGAGTAACGATGAACCGTCCAGTTTCATTATCTCCTCCACTCCAGCTACCTGTACTTTACATGCCTTTGTAATTTTCATGCTTTGTCTTTTGTATAACATTTTTATTTCTTTGTTTAGGTCAATATCTTGTTAACATATTTCATTTGTTTAAGTTTATGTTTTGATTATCTTTTATCTGTTTACTGTTATTATTTAAGGTATGGGGTACAGGTCTGTACGAATTCATAATTTAAAATGGCGGCCATGAAAGTTAATCTCATTGACCTGCCGAGTCCATTGTTGGTTTATGAATCTCAAAGTTTAAGTGGGCTTGAATAGTAGTGGGAACATTAATTTCAAATTCAGTTACAAGTGACATGGATACTGGTTTTATTTCTTTTTTTTTCTCTTTTCCGATTCCAGTGGCATTTAGAGTAATAGTTGATTGACAAATGTTTGCCTTTTACTTGTACTACAGCTTCAACCCCTTACAACATGGACTGGTCGGATTGATGTGATGTATTAGTATTTTACCTTCTTGTGCTCATTAAGTAAAACAATTCATTTTAATTTCAGTTGACGAAGTTTACAATGGCCTTAGAAGTTCATTCCTGGCTGTTGGAAAGGGAAGACGTCCCAATGTTCCGACCATCAATGTCATTACGAGGCGTCTTCTGGTTCAGTTGTATTTCCTGAAAGAGGAGGGACGGCGACCATGGAGAGAGGTATGTTGTGTGATATTTGTTTTTGTTTGTGGAGTTGTAGTAGTGTGCCGATGGAGTTGTGGCCTTATAAAAAATATGCAGATCTGGAGGCAATTTTTTTTTATAATGATGAATGATCATCAAAGATGTCATTTTGTAGTCAGGCGATATTTAACTAATACACAAGTTTTGTCCGCAGCTGGTGTCAAGAATCGTATTAGTACTGTAGTTCTATATGGCTATTAACCTTTTTTTTTTTTCTTTTTCATTTATGCTTCTCTAGGTGGAGGACTGGATCCTGAAATTGAAACCTGACCTGGGGCATCATGTAAGAGGACGCGTTCGTGCAATCGTGGAATACTCGTACAAGTGGTGTCACAGTGAGGATTGTTGTTTGGATGTATTCCTTGAGGAACGTGTGAATTTTTTAGCTTTGTCACCTTATTTGTCCTCTATTGGAATTAATCGACAGACATTCAGCGATCCTGAGAATTTTGATGTTACTGATATTGTTGTTTGTAATGAATTAATTGTTGAGCTTCATAAGGCTAAGGCTATCATGAAATCTTCAAAAAACCATTTTCACTTGTGGGTTGCTAAATTTGTTAAGTGTCCAGTCACTTCAAAACTTGCTCGCCATGGGGACAAAATTGTTACAGATTATTTTAATCTTAAGAATAATAGATCTCCCATGCAGGACTTTCTTCATAAAGCTTTCACTTTTAATGTAGATTTACAATCAGATCTTCAGATTCCTGCACCCCAGCCCATTCTTTCTCCGACTGTGAAAAAACATTGTACAGATTGTCTTCATTTAAAGGAGGAAGTTAAAAGTTTGCTTCTGTAGATAATGAAGGGATATTACGTATTATCTTGTCTAAAATTACCAGTCTCATGACTGACAGAGCAAGTGCCATGAAGTCGTATGGAAATTTATTCTTTGACCATGTCAAGGCTGAGTTGGGCCAAGATGTTTTGATACATTTTCTACATTGCAATGCGCACTATCTTTTGGGCCTTGTCAGTGCATTTGAAAAGGCCATTGCCAATGTAGAGAATGCCTATGTCGCTGATCATGGTCCTCTCGGCCGAGATAATCAAAGTAAATTTGCAAAATTTTCAGATACGAAAGAGTCTGCTACTTTTCGTATTCTGAGAATGGCGTCTGGTATTTTAGGTCCAAATGGTGACCAGAAGAATGGCTGTAGAATAGAGTGGACAACGTTTTGTGAAAAGTCTTATTTTCCGAGCTTTAAAAGTAACCGTTTTAATTGCCATTTTGAAGCAGCTGCTGCTCTCATTTTTCATTTGTCAACAATGAAGTTATTTTTCACCTCTGGTGTTTTGAATGACAACACTAACATGAAAATTGAATCTGTTGCTGTTGATATTCAAGACAATGTATTGATGTCCTGTGTTTGTTGTCTTGCTTTGTTTTATATCAAGGTCACTGGTCCTTACTGGAAACTGGTGAACAGCTCTGTTAAGTATTCAGAATTTCATACCTATGCTAAAATGCTTCGGGATGCTTTTCAGAGGTGGTCTGAGGATCCCAGTGACCTTTTTAATGAAACTTGTACATCTGTCTTTGATAATACAATGAATATTTCTTCTGCATTGTCCATTTCTATTCATGAATTTATTGCCATTTGTGATGAACAGTTTATGGTGGACATGCTTAGATCTCTTTGCAAGGAGGCATTGATTCTAACAGAAAGACAGCTTGCAGAATTTATGGATGGGGGTTACTTTTGTAATTTAGACCCTGCTGTTCAAAATCAACTTCGTCATTGTCCTTTAACCAATTTGATTGGAGAAAGTTCTTTTGGCGATTTTGATTTTGATATTTCTAAAAGAAGAAATGCCTCCTTGCATAACAGATCTGCTGTCCACTGTATTAAGCGAAATAAAACTTTTCATTATCTTAAACACAGCAATCAACTCAAAGCACACAAGCTTCTAAAATCAGCTCGCAAAAGATCAGCACAGTTAAGGCAGGCCAACATTGAATTAGAAAAAAAAATGAGGAATGACAAAAAACAGATTTTTGCAGACAATCAAGATAAAAAGATTGCAAAGAGCTTAAATCGATCACGCAAAGAGGCGTCTACACGGCAAAAGTTAAAATTCATGGTGGGCCCTGCAGATCCTCATCCGAAGTGGATGACTTGATTCTTAAACTTAATTCAATGGGCAAGTCCTCACGACATATTTGTGAGTGTTTAAAACATGAGATATGGTTCTGCAAAGCTGTATTGGGTCACAAGCATTTGAAATTAAGCGGTACATTTCATGATCTTGTAGAACGGTTAAAGTCAGTTTTGGTCTAGATTGCATGGTCAAAAGTATTAAAATATTTTTTTTTTCTAGTCATGCCTTGTGTCGCATATCAACTCTAATGGTTAGGGTTAAGTTTAAAGTTGATATAGTATATAGTTATTTATAAATATTTTTCTTTACCGAGTTACTTCTTGCAGAATCGTCTATTACAATTGTGTTGACTGTAGTATCTAATATTTCATTTTTTCAATATATTTTTTTACATATCTCATTGTATGGCCTGCATTATAGTTATTAATAATGTTTACTGCAAGTTTTAAATATTGTTTTGACACCAATTTTATTGTGTGACATCATATCCTGAATATTATTTTTGAACCATTTTCTTATCTGCTGGTCTGTGAGGGTTTGCATATTTTGCCAGTTCAACTGCTCTTGTGAGGTTGTAGTATTAATTGTTTTGTATTATGTTTTGATTTGCATAGACTATTTGTTTGGACTTTATTTTATGGAATTTTGTGGATTTACATTATTACGAAAACATCTCATTTTTTAAACTTTTTCGTGACATTGTCCTGTTTGAAGACATGGCCCTCTTAGACATTAATAATAAGGCTAGATGCTTGTTGTTTACACTTAGGAGCAGTTCTTTACCTTTTTATTGATGTTTAAACTGTATTTCTATCACCAAAATTACATTTGTTACAATTTTTTTTTTAATCCTAAATTTTGCATTTTTTACCTCCCCTTTCGATTTTGTCATTTTTGGCCTTGGTGCGATTTTTGTTGCAATAAATGATGGTTTTTCCATCCAACTAGAACCCTGAAAAAAATTGAGCTTGTTCCCTATGTGGTAGAGTGTTGATTTACTGATTTTTGAATGTGTGGGTCGGTAACTTATAAAAATATTGCGCTCCGAAATCGGTCCATCCGCTCATTCGGAAATTATGCGTAAAACCCCAAAATTTGAAATGCTGTAACTTTTGAAATTGAAGAGCTACAGCATTGATTTTGGTATCAAAATTCTTAGAATCAAAAGTTCTATCAAGGAAAACAATTTTATTTGATGTGTTTTCCATATGAAAAATCAGTTTGGAGTAGCTAATTATATATTCTTAAATTCCATAAATTTCGTGAAAACAGTTTTATTGTCAGCTAGTATATAAAGGAGTTTAATTCTCTCGAGTTCATATGCATGAAAAATCGAACAAATTTGTTTGATTTTCAATGAGGGTGAACTCGAGAGAGTTAAAGCATTAATTTGTTGTGTATTTAAACACAAATTGGTAATTTTAAAAAGTTGTACAATGTTTACTACGTTATCACCCCTGAAAACTACAAATTTTTCCAATTCAAGTAGGCAGGTATGATTATAGAGTTAAAATTGGATGTTTTTCTGGGGAGGGGGGGGGGATTTCTTTTAAAGTTTTATTTTTTATTTTTTTGTTACAAACAGGGACAATTTTCTGGTTTATGAAAGTGATTAGCATGTAATTGTAATGTCACATACTAAGTAACCAAAAAAAAAAAACCCCATTCATTTTTTATTTTCTTTCTTTTCTTCCTTAGGTTCACCATGGACCCATCTTTTGATGCTAATAAGTTAACTAATGACCTGAAACAAATGTTGAAACTTACACACACTCCATCCCAGAACAATACAAGTCCTCTGAGCAGCTCCGCAACTAAGAGAAATTCTGACAGTAAACGCTCTAATGAAGATATGAACTTGAGAAAAGGGCAAAGAGATCTCAAATCTTCTTCTTCAGCAATGACCTCTTGTTCCGCCACAAACACATCTCCATCCAAATCTAATACTGAAAAAATGCAGAAAAAGAGACAAAGACCAGACAAAAATGTGACAAAAGGAAAAAATCAATCACCAACATCAGCTGCTGAATCAACAAAACTCCAGACAGTTCAAAGTAATTTATCTTCTGGAAGAAACTCTTCAGCTATTGCACTGCCTTCAAAGAATAGAAATTTAGGGAACTCTAATTACTCAAAAAGTGGAAATGCTCAAGAGCCCAATACAATAAACCAAGTGTCAGAGAGCAAGGAAAATAATGATGGAAGTGCTGGAAAAAATCAATATGGTAAATTAAATTGTCTCTTAATTATAATTGTTCTTTTTAATAAAAACAACACTTTTCCCCCCTTTTTTTGTCTTTTCTTTTTTTTTTTTTTTTTTTTTTTGTGATTTTTTTTTCAATTATTGAATGGGTATAGCCCGAAGCAACCTTAGGATTCCATTTGTAGTAGTGGTAGCAGTTGTAGTAGTAATAGTTGTTGTAGTAGTAGTAGTGGTAGTGGTAAAAATAATGACAGTAATTTTAATGAAAATAATTTTGATATAATAATATTGATAATGATCATAATCATGACTAACAACAATAATAATGATAATAATAATAATAATAATAATAATAATAATAATAATAATAATAATAATAATATTAATATTAATCATTACCACTTCTACGACAACCACCACCATCACATCATCACTATCACTACCACTGCAACCACCAGCACCACCACCACATCATCATTACCACAACTCCTACAACCACCACCACCACGTTATCATCACTACCACTACTACTACAACCACCAGCACATCGTCACTACCACCACTACTACTACTACAGCCACCACCATCACATCATCATCACTAGCATTTCTACTACAATCATCATCACTACCACCACTACTACAACCACCACCTCTTCATCATCACTACCACTACTACTACTACAACCACAACCACCACATCATCACCACTACCACTGCTTCTACAACCACCACCACCACATCATCATCAACTACTACTTCAGCCACCACCACCACCACTACCACATCATAATTCCTGCCACTACAACTACAACCACCACCACCACCACATCATCATCATCACTTACCACTACTACTACAACAACCACTATCACATCATCATCATCACTACCACTACAACGACAACCATCAACACCACTTCATCCTCACTAACACGAATACTACAATCACTACCATTAGGTTTTGGAGCTTAACTTCCTTTGAAATAAAATGAAACTTTGGGATTGTATTTGGCATCGTGTTTATAATATATCATAATATAATTTTAATCAGTTATCTATTTAGAACTATACAATATGTAAACACAATGCCAAATACCATTCCAATTCCCTTTTCTTGTGTGCGGAAATTCCTCTTTCGGCATTGAAATTCCTACGAGTGGTGTCTGTGAGCCAAATTTAAAGTTGGCGTCTCAGTTAATATTTATATGTGATGAATACTTTTAGTTCCTATTTTATTTGGATATGGAATGAAGTTCAATCTATGATCATTTCTGTGAACTAGTGGATAACCCGCAATATTTGCAGAGAATTAAAGGCTGTATTAATTATTTTAAGTGAACCAAGATTAAGATGAATCTTTTGAGCTATCAACGATAAAATCGGTCGAGTAATAAGTCCATAGGTCTGTACAAATTAATCTGGCAACAGGGCGATTCCCAAGGCAGAGGTCAAATTAATGACCTTTCATTATGCCCTAGCTTATGTTCTAAATAATCATTTAAGTCAACGGGTGATAGAATTACACTTAATTTAAAGAAGGTTTGCATGTTAATCATATGTTATCAATCTGTAAAAATATCTCTATAATTTTTTATTTTTTTTTGCCAGTAATTCTTTTTTTTTTGTTGGCAAATATTTAACATAGACTGTATGGAATAATTTTTAATCCCCAACTGTATTTTTTTAAGAATAAGTTTTCACATTTTTCTTCTTTTCTTTTTTTTTTTTTTTTTTTTTTTTTTTTTGTTACCATTGAATCTTTAAAAAGGCATCATTTCTTAATGATGAATAGTTATAAATGCTAATATTCTTATTTCTTGGATATATAAAATGAAGGTCAATCTATGATAATACTCCTCTGGCGATGTAATACAAACTTTCTCATATAAGTACAGAATTAGCCTGCCTGAAGCCACATTCAACTCTCTGTACTGAGATATAATAGTTTTGCTTGGATTTTAATTTGTTTTATTTTATTTATTTATTTTTTTTCTTCTTTGCCGAGAGTAAAATGAGATGGCAGTGACCATTTCATATGTGGTGTATTGTGGGAAAACTATCAGGGTCACTTGCTATCTAGACCAGTACTTTTCAACTGAGCGTATTGTACATCCCAGGGTTTACCCATTTATAAAAAAAAAAGAGTGTACCAATTTGATAGGGTGCACTTGGGATGTACAACATACTGGCATAAAACAATGCAGTCACTCTACAAAAGAAATTTCATATATGTAATGGATACACCCTATGTGGATTTTGATATCATATTTATTACCCCACAATGTCTTTATTGGACAGGTATGGATCTATGGTAATTTGTATTAGTTTTCCCTTTTAGAAAAATTATTTTATTTTATCTTTTGTTGTTGTAATTTTGACAGTGTAAAAAAATACATTGCAGCACAGAAATCTTGAGCACGCAAATATCGAAATTATAGAACTCTCAAACATATCTAAATTCCACAGTGTAATCCTTTTTCATAGTATTGGCAACACAAAAAATCTCAAACACTTTCAGGGGCCAACATGGAAAATCTTGAACAAACTGGGCCTTCATTTGTGCGTTACAGGATAAACTTATTTTGCCTTTTGTCTGTATTGAAAAGAAACCAAGATGTGTATTGCTCTCCCTGTGGCGTTAAGTATTACTAGTGCATATGAGTGGAAATTACATGTTTGACATTATTTGTCTGATTATAACTGCAGACTTAACTTTTTCAGCTCAACATTGGTAACAGCATTGTGAAGCCTGATGAAAGTAGTAAAATCTAATGTTGTGCCACTTGTTTTATAAGCTTGAATCCTTAATGATTCTGTGCTTAGTTTATACATTTCTTTTTTTTTTAAATTTTAACAGATGATTTGAGTAGAGAGATGCAAATTAAACTGGATGAGAACAAGGTTTTCTTCCTCAAAAAGGTAGGTTGAGTTTCTAAAGATTCACTTTTTTAATCCAGCTTTTTTACAATGAAATTAATTGATAAACATACAACAAACACAACTAAGTCAATCTCCTGGGGAAAATCGACTTACCTAAAAAAATTGGGGTAAATTTCCATCGGGTCAATTCCCCTGCAAATTAAAAATTTGCTTTGAGAAAAAGGGAAGCATCAAGAATTTGTGCTCTAAAATCTATAGTTATTGCCCTACTGCCCTTACATTCGTGTTAGTTTCACATAATGAATCACAATTAATGCCTTTTTAATATTACCCATTTTGTTTTTATATCTTTGACGGTTTTTCTGATAGTAGCTTTTCTTTGGGTTTCTATTTTTATGGGTCACTTTGTATGTACAGCATGTTGACCATATTTTGTGTATTGTTAACTTGATATTTACAATCCAATTTTTTACACAGAGAAACATGCGTTTTCCCAATGCAAAATATTACTGTCGCATTTGTGATTACCACATGGATACAATTGAAAAATGTCAATCACATATGGAGGAGGCCAAGCATTGCCACAAGAAAGAGGTATTATTTAATTCATTAGATCAGTGATATAAACTTGAATTTGTTTTAATTACTCTGGTATAGAATGCTGTGCATCAATGATTTATTTTTTTTATTTTTTTTTAAAGAAGGCAGATTTTGATAATCTTCTGATAATCGTTATGCATTGTAAAGGAAATTTTTTATTATTTTTTGTTCAAAATTAAAGAAGTAAGATCAGTGGTATGTCTCTGACAGCATTTAAACATTTTATTACCAATTATCATCATTATGAACAAATTGATTCAGACTTTAACAAGGGTTTGAAAATGTGCTTGGTGATTACAAATAATAATAATAATAATAATAATAATAATAATAATAATAATAATAGATCTTTATTGTCCATAAATATGGCAATTTGTCATTTAGTTACACTTGTTATAACGTTATATGATAACTATAACATTGAACAGATATTTCACTCCTACTTATTCTCTCTCTCTCTCTCTCTCTCTCTCTCTCTCTCTCTCTCTCTCTCTCTCTCTCTCTCTCTCTCTCTCTCTCTCTCTCTCTTTCTCTCTTTCTTTCACGCGTGCGATATACACAACATAAACATATTCATTTCATTACATTTTTGGCAATTCAACACCAAATATTATCATCATTATCAATTGGTCACTTAATCTAACATTAAATAAATTAATCAGTCAATCAGTCAACGCATCAATCCTTGGTTTTGCTGTACCATATGAAATATTCAACATTTTTATTGCTGATGGAACGAACATTGATTTATACTTGTTAGTTCTACATTTAATCTGACAAAACCTTCTCCCAGATGGTAAAATACTAAATTCATGGTATAAAATATGTTTTTTATTGTTGGTAATTGAGAATGCTTTCCTTTCTATTGCTTTTCCATGAATTCTTTCCACTCCATCAAGAGGATGGTTTATTATTTTTGATCCTCTTTGTAATTCTAAATCATCATACAACGCTTTATATAATATTAAGCGAAGGATAGGTCTTCAATCAACAAATCGCGAAATAAGATGAAATTAGCGGTGCAATTTTGTGTCAGAAGTAAACATAGCCACCGCCATTTCGATTTCCTTGAGACAAAAACATTGATACAAACGATTTTTCCGAGGATTTGAAGCAGAACTCTAAACGTTAAAGTTTGAAGTACATACCATTCATTAATACGAACAATCATACAACGTTTAATACTAAATGAGTGAAATGTTGTCATGAAACAAATAAATACCAAAAGAATTCATCACATAGGTGTAACTGTGCGTCGCTATTCAGTGCCGCCATTTTGAAAAAAAAAATAATAAAACAACAAAAAAAACCCAATAGATATTAGTATAACTTATGAAGTTAAAAAAAAGAAAAGGAATAGAAATAGTTAGCAAACACTCATATAGTGTTATTATATCTTTTTCATCAAATGTTTTTATAGATTAGCAGCATGGATACCACTTTGCGCCGATTACCCCCTCCAACGATGCACCACATTGAGGCCATGACTGAAGCTATCAATCTTGTATATGATCAGTATGGAATCAAACCAGATGATAGGGATGTGAGACGGACTATTGTTCAACGCCTTGAGGACAAAATCACAAATGATATCCCTGGGAAGTATTTATTTGATTATTTGTATTTGTAAATTTAGCAACATTTCTATTTTTAGTCAGATTTGTCTCTCCTTTTGAGAGAAACATTTAGATAACTTTCCTTTTGTCTAGAAGTCTTTCAATTTAAAATACTCTCTCTGTGGTTCAGAATTTATGGTTCCAGCCTTTGAAATCATGATATATCAGGGTTCAAGCATATAAAAAGGGGCACATGGTTTTATAACCGTTGGTTGCTTTTTATATCAAACACATTGTAAAATGAAATCAGCCATCCTGCACAGTAATCAAAGTTATATATAATAAATAAAAGTTAAAATGAATGCTCAACTTTCCATGATAGAATTATTTTAAGATACATATGTTAAGTTATTGCTGAAATACTGTAACAGAGCTGCCAACCTACGGCAAAAAATGCGGAATTGTACGCATTTTCAGTATTGTACGCTTGTACGCATTTCCCCCAAGATTGTACCCATTTTCAGTGTACGGATACTAACCTCTTAACGATTAATTCTTCCAAGAAGTCAAACTTGCTTCCAAATTCTGACATTGATGTGGGCTACAAATGTAGAAAATTAGTGGAGAAAGATCTAGATGTAGAGCAACAAGACAAATTCTACAAATCTGTTGTGTCATATTTCAAATCAGGGGTTGAATATCTTCAGAAGAAATGTAATTTAAATGATAAAGCCATTGTGCATGCCTGTGTAGCCGACCCAAACAACCAAATGTGTTCCTCAGTGGTGGACCTGAATTTTTTTATGGAAAGATTTCCTTCATTACTCCCTGCTGATGTGGACATTGGTTAGTTTCTGTCGATTTCAGGATTGTACCCATTTTTATGAAATTTCCCCCATTTTGAGGTCCCATTGTACACATTCTCATCAGGTGGGGTTGGAAGCTCTGCTGTAAAATGTGTTTAAAACTATGCACCACACAATCACGATCACAATGACATAAAACACTAGCAGGAAAGCTTTTAAATACATTGGATTTTATTTTAAAATATGAGAGCTCATTGAAACAGCAACTGCTACGAGTGCACTGCACACTACACTAAATCGGAGGTCCATAATGATTAATGCCCGTTACTCACACCAATACATCTTGACATTTGTAATTTGAAAAGAGCAGGTGAAAAGCCGCTGTCTGGACAAAATTTGATACAGCCACAAATTATCATCCTGGATTGATGACCTACCTGACTGAATATCTTAATAAAAAACAATCCATTTCAACTAGAGATTTTTCTATTTGGAAAGGTAATTTGGTTATAGAATGTATTCTTACTCTACTTGGTCATGCATGATATTATTAGTGAAAAACATTTTGATTTAAATATTACAATATCAAAAGATGTAAAAGTGACTGTTGTACATTTTGATTTTTCAATAGATGTGAGACTCTACATGTATGGAAGTTCATTGACTTGTATGGGACTGCAAAAATCAGACATCAATATTAATCTCACATCAACTGTGCAGGACAAAAAACTGACCTCTCTTCTCAAAGAAATTTACAGCTTATTGAAAGATCGCAAAGGTCATTCATTTTTTTCTTACTCTTATTTTTTTTCTCTTTCTATTTGTATATGAATTAAACAGGACTGTAAATGTTGCTGTTTTGCTGTAATTTATAAATCATTTCTTTTTAACTTTTATAATTTTCAAATTTTGTTTGATTTTCAATCATAGCAATTTGTAATAAAACGTACTCTAAATAATGACAAGATGACAAGCTTTGAATATTTTTGATATTTTTTCTTCAGATACTGGATTTGATAATGTCCACTCAGACTTCTCAGCCACTGTTCCTGTCCTTTCAATGGTTGATTCAAAGACTGGTTACAAATTGGTCATAGCAATACACGTATACAGTTCCCTTTGCACATCAGAGCTGCTTTCAATATACTCTGATTTTGATGAACGTGCAATCAAGCTCACCACTGCTTTCCGTCATTGGGCTTATGTAAGCTGCTCCAAATAGTTTTTGTCACAAATGTTGCTATAGACTGACTTTTATAAAAGCTTATTTTTATGTTAATATCTTTAACACTCATAAAGAATCAGAATTCTGAAAAGTTACTTCTTTTTTCTTCAACACTTGCCCAAGAACACTGTTTTGCACCCTTAATTTTCCCAGTATCTTAAAGAAAGTTGTCCGAGTTATCAATCTGTCAGATGTATGTAATTGTTAGTTTCTATCTCAATAGTGGTGGGATATTTACATTTTTTATTTCACTTTTGCAGTTGTGTGGCGTAGACAGACATTCTGTGGGTTTCATTCCCCCTATTGCCTTGAATATCATGGTGATCTTCTTCTTACAGACAGTTACGCCAGTTATGTTGCCCATTATTGGTCCTCCAGGGGTAGGTAACGCATTAGGCCATGTTGCCACACATTCTTTTAAATGCCAGAAAATCTTAAAACAAAAAAAAAGATCATTAAACATTTTAGTTATTATCATTGCTATTTCATTATAAAAATTTATGCTACTTAATTGCTATAGTACCATCCTAAGCAAATTTAACCAAATGTGTGAGTATTTTGGTCAACTGACATTTTGCAGTAAACCACAGTGATGACAGTCTTCCACAGTATTCCGTGGTTTTCAGGATATTTTCTGAAATTCTCCTTGAATTTTGCCTTGTCAAACATTTTTCATCTGATAAAAGCTCAGACCACTAAGTGGTAGATCTGCTAAAAAAAATCACCATCATGCCTTGTGTCATAATTTGGTATCAAGAGTAAATTACCTCTTATCGGCCACAATGGGCTAAAAAATCTTCTCTGTCCACATTTTTGGTGTGCCTTGACTCTTTGATCTAGGTAGACTAATATGCTATTTATAGCAAGCTTGTTCATTGGCAACTAAGATGAAGACTGTTCCTCACATAAACAATTTCATACTCATCTCTTTCAGTCCAAACACTTTAGGGACATATGCTCTGATGGTCATCTGGCTTTTAATGGCCTCGTGATTATTTATAACTTTTTGATGACTTCATATACTTTTCTTATTTTAGTTCAATGTTTTTCCTCAGGTGGTAGGTGAGGAAACTGGGGACTTCAATAAAGATAAACCAGTTTTTCAATTGAAAAGAAACAAAGTAAGCAGTGGTACATACGATATTAAAGTATTAACAAGTACCATGTTAACCAATACATATATTTATTTATCCAGTTTAATTTGTTTTATTTAGAATTGAAATTTATAAAAATCAACAAACAAATAAAAACGGAAGTAGAACTTTATTCACTCAAACTCAAAGGATTTCATTTATGGTTAATAGAAATTGCTTTCTTACTTGCCATGTTTTCCACCGGTCAAACTTAACTTATTTGATTTAATACTGTGTATTTATCTCTGTTTTGTTCTCAGATCCAGTCCTTTCTTTGGACGCTTATAACCCATAAGTGATATTTCAAATGTCCTTTCAACTTCTTATCTTGAGGTTCTGATTTGTTTTTTGTTTTTTCAATTGCATGTTTTGAAAGCTTGACAAAATAGACCCCAATTATTTATTGGTATTGAGATTGTCTTCTTTCAACACCCAAACCATTAGTTGTGAGAAGGCTACTTCAATACAATCTGTCTTTTCATGCCAAACATCTACCTGCCATTTACAAACTCTAAATAAATGAGCACAAATAAACTTTCAAAATTCCTAGCGCTTATCTCAATGCCTATAAAGCACATTTTTATCATCAATCTTAGTCACAAGATATTTAGCTTTGCTCAAATTATATTGTTGTGATTTACTTCTTTTTAAAAAATTAGATACTGATTTAAGCTTATTTTTTATTGTTTGAAGGCAATGTCAAGAAAGCAGGAGCTGAATAACGACATGAGTGTTGGTGAACTTTGGGTGCGGTTCTTGAGGTTTTACACAGTTGAACTGGATATTCCAGATGTTGTTATTTCAATCAGAACGGCCAGTCCTATCTCTAGAAGGCACAAGCCATGGAATAGCAGAAAGCTTGCTGTTGAAGGTATTTCAAATGACAGTATTGAAAAGTTTTAAAGAATACCCTTGTAATAAAAGTAATGTTACATTTTCATGATTTTTAACTAATCAGTGATAAATTTAATCACCTCAGTTCACTCACCAATTTTGTTCATGATAAACACTATCTGAGTCTCCTATCTCAATACTACAATTTTTTTTTAGATACTCTATATAGCCTAATCCAAATGTTAACCTCTATTTTTTTACAACTAACTTCCTGTGACTTAAGTACTTTTAGGGCTAGGCTCTTCGGTTTCCATATTCCTATGAACCCTTGTTAAAATTAAGTTTGCAACTTGTTCTGTTTTTTTTTTTAATTATCTCCAAATAGATAATGAAACATGGTTCCAAAATGCATGTATAATTTCCTTTCCATTAATATATTGTTTAATAATATTGATGAAAATGATGAGTAAAATATACAGAATTTCCACATCACCAAATGAGCATAGCTTTACACTTTCAGTGCTGAGGGGAAATTTGCGTTTTAGTGACAAAATGAATGAGGGACAATTAACAACATATGGGACTATAGACATTAGAAAAAAGGCTATATCACCCATTTGAATACTTAAACCGTTACATATGGATAAGTTCATAATTACATATAGACATCGAAAAATGTGGTTGGATGTATCTGAAATGTCTGTGTTGTGTCATACTTTATTAGAATGTTGAAAGATTATTTTTTGCTTAACATGAGTGTAGGAACTAATTGAGTTTATCATTTATAAGTTGAAAGGGTCATAATTTTGATATATTGCTATTGGTAATTGTAGATAAAAACGTTTCAGGGAGATAGTGATGCATTTATTCTAAAATAATCAAGAATTGGGAAGGAGAGGGGGAGCAGTGACAAAAAATACACAAAACTGATGACACATTAAATTAACACCAAGAAACTAACAATATACCATAGGAGTTCAAAATACGTTTTCTTCCATTTGACGTGGATGGAGTAAGAATATCTTATTTATTACTATCATCATTATTATTATAATTTATCACTGCCACTCACCTGTGGTCCTGAGTCTATTACAATCTCATCATGATCACCATTAGATCTATTTTCTTATCCATTGTTTTGCTCATTTTATACATTAATATCGTTACATATAAATTCATCATTCAAATCACTTTCATGGAATTCTTTATCATAAAAAACATTTGGAAATCAAATGAAAACTATTTTCAGCAGAGAGTTGCTTTAGTCATGTCGACAAGGGAAATGAATAGAGACCACCACCCCCACCACCTCCATTTGCTGATAATCACAAAGATGGGATGCATCATAAAATTCTTGCGTATTGAATAGACATTTACCTGAATCATTTTCACTGTAAAGAAAGATGTGCCACTCTTTTGTGCATCTGCCAGCACCAAAGATTAACTTTGTGTGTCTCAGCAAATTTAGAATGCCTGTTTCTGTGTTTGTTTGTTTTTTTATGTCCTTTAATGGTCAGTCAAACTAGGCGATGAAACATTTTTGAGCTACATTTGGTGATGATTTCATTTCATGCAATCACATTACCTAAAGAGAATTTTGTCACACTGTTGTGATTCCAAAATAGAAAGAGAGAAAAATTAGGTTTTTTAAGTTCATGTTCATTTTGCTAACTTTTGTGATGAAATAAGGTCAATGACCAATGGGCATAAATGTATGGCTTTTCCTTTGGTGAAAACCAGATGTAAATATCCATAATGGTTTTATAATATTAAGTCTTTGAAAACGGGGAAAGACTTTGTGGACACCCTGCATAATTTTATTATTTTCATGTTTTCAACTGCGGTCATAAAAGGATAGGTTTAGAGTCAGATAGGAACAAGGAATGAAGTACTTGTAAACAAGTCAAGGAAACCAGTCCTTCACCTATGTTAATATTATTTTGCTTTGTGACCAACAATTAATGCCTTCCCTCTTAAAATAACATTCTTGACTCTACTAGTTTTTTACAAGCATTCCATTGGCTGCTTATTTTAGCTTTGTGGTTGGTTATGACATTGTTCCGAGGTCAATTCGTAACTTAGAGCTGCAACGGTTGCAGCACATAAAAAGCCTTTTTTTACTGACTTAAAGATGATAACTTATAGGCATAATTTCGCATAAATCTTGTTTGTGAATTATAAACATGGTTAGAATAGGACATTTACAATATATTGAATGTCTTTAGGAATTCTGCCAAGTTCTTGATGAAAACAAATAGATTAGAGGGGAACTGCAGAACCTGAGTAGAAACCCCGCTGTACAGATTTGCCAGATTGGTGAGGACTCTAGCTTAGAAGAGTGTATATTTATGGAATTCAGTATGTTATAAACTCTCAGTATATGCTCCAATCACCTGTTAAATGGAGAAAAGTAAGTACATTATGACTTTTTATTGGAGTTCAGTAAATGTTTGCCTCCTGAATTAGCAACCCTGATGCTTAATTGATTAGTTAATTTCTTGCTTCAAATTTTTGTAAGTTTGTGCTTCTTATTTTCTATCAACTAAAGTAACTATTGCTGTTTTATTCCTTTTTTCACAATTATATGATTTTCATGAGGTTTGCACAATTTCAATTTATCTCATTCCTTTCTACAGAACCTTTCATGATGAAGAACCTTACTAGACTGCTAACCCGTTCCTATGAATTCTGGCAGTATACTATCAGGAAAGCTTACCATTACTTCGGTCTTCCAAGAGGGCCTGGTGGAATTTCATACTTGCCAGAATACAACTTAATTGATGAAGATGAGGGGTCAACATGTAAAAAATCTACCAAAGAAGAACATGTTTCAAACAAAAACACAGAAGCATGTTCAAAAAATAATGCTTGTGAATCTAGTATTGAAACTTTGCATCAGACTGACAATAACAAGACAGACTCAAATTCTGCATCCGCTTTTAAAGATAACAATGGTGCCTTAAATTCATCTTCGTTGAAACACAGCTTTGATTCACCAGAGTATGAAAAGGGATCTTCTGTTGAAAATTTTAATTCATGTCTTGACACTCCAGCCACAAAACTCAATAATTCTCCTCAGTCAGATTCTCCATGCACTATTTCATCAGATAAATCATCATCATCCTCCATTGGTAATGAGACAAACGTTGACATTAAAGCCAAGCAAAATGATAGTATTCAACCTTTTGTATCGGACTATGTAAATTCAGTTGTTGAAAAAGCTCTTGATCTAGTCAGCCAAGAAACACCCATTTCGTCGTCATCATCATTATTGACACATATCACTGATCCCAATCAAAACGATGATGCTGGTACTCAGGGAGTTGAAGACAAGACATCCATAGGAAAGAAACTTGCGGGAAATGATAAATTGTCTGTTCCCAGTTTTAAAGACAACAGATGTATCTTTCAATTCAGCAAGGAGTATTTTACTGGTAAAAAGGTATGAGTTTTACAAATTTGAATGAAGCATTGGTGAATTTTTAACTGATCATTATTATGAAGATGATTGCTAAGCGTCAGAAAATGATATATAATTAATAATATTCAAGTTTCTTCTCATTCAAAAGTAAGCAGGGCATTGGAAACTAAATACTACTAAAATTTATTGACATAAAATGCATATTATTTATTGAAATGTAAAATCATCAATGACTATGTATACTGCAATGCACCAATGGATATTTTTCGACAGATCACTATTTTACTGATCAGAATATAACTGTTTTGGTTTGGTTTGGTTTGGGTTTTAAGCCTTTTTTTGTTGTTTTTGTCGTTGGTTTCTTTCTTTTCTTTTCTTTTTTAAAAATTGTGAACTTGCCTATTCATTACTTCTTTTCAAATATTTGTATCGCTAGGAGCCAGAGATAATATGTGTTATTTGTGAGAAGGAAGGCCACCATAAAAATGAATGTCCAGAGGATGTACTGCCAGAGATTCTACCCATTCAAGGTTTTACTGAACACCATCACAAAGTTTTAATAGAAACATTGAAAAAAATGCCATGTAAGTTATTTTTAGAAAACATGAGCAAATGCTGTGTAAATATCTAGTGACACCGAGTTTTAAATACTTCAACCTAAAATTTCCTTGTTAGATCCAGTCTTGACATTCACCTGCTTTGTCTCGGGGATTAAAAATAAACATCTCATCTAATTTTATTTACAAGAGTTGATGTGAACTGAGTAATCATTGAGGATTGAAATTGATATAATTTCTGTAGATTAAATATGAAAATCATCATAATAACAAATTTGATAACTTTATGCTTGGAGCACCAGACTCTAGTATTCAAGAATTCCAACTACAATTTGAGCTTCTTTTCGACAGCAGCATTTTCTCCATTTTTGTCATTTACCTTATAATGATTTACTGACATTATGCTATTTACCTCTCATTCGGCAGTGTGGACTGGGTAACTTTCTATATTTATATCTATCTCTATCTTTATCTTTCTATCTATCTTATTATCTATCTATCTATCTATCTATCTATCTATCTATCTATCTATCTATCTATCTATCTATCTATCTATCTATCCACATTTTTTTCTGTTGGCCTGTCATCTAATTCTATTTCTCTTCTTCTTACACCATGCAATTCAATAGTAGTTTAACAGAGGCACAAAGACACATATTTATTTACATGCACTCTTACAGGCACACACATACAACTATGTGTTCTTGTGGTATGCCACTCGCTTTCGGATTGAAACGTCCTGGTTTCGGTGCATAGTTGAGTCCTTGGAAAAGGCTCTTTACTCACATTCTCTCACCATTCTCGGTGTAAATCGCTTAACAGGTGTCATGTCTTATTCTACATGTTACTTGTTGCTGTTGGTCATGGACCCTTTGTAAAGTAGCTTTGAGCATGTTTAGTGGATATAAGGCGCTGTATAAAAGCTCATGTTTTTGGGGTTTTTTTTTAACAGGCAAGTGATTTCAAATATGTTGTCATTAGGGCAATAAAGACAAAAACAAACAATGGCATTAGTGGTGATGATGGTATATAACAAAGTCGTTTCCATGAAAAGACAGAAATGGCGGTGGCATAGCTTTTATAAATCAAGAGAGCTTTGAAAAATACATAAAAGAAAAGCATTACGTTAGTTTCAAATTTCTTACATATTTATCTGCATCTATCATCTTCCGAAATCTTTACCAACTGAATTTTTACAAGAATTTACTGATCTCATCACTCAACTAAATTTTGAAAAGACAAAATAACAATATTGGGCGATCTGAACATTCATTTTAACTCAAATGAAAAACACATAAGAGATATAGAGGATATTCTCGCTGAGAATGATAGGGGTAACATTTAGAAGTTGGGACTGAGATGATCTTAAATTTCGAATGGGTTCATATTTCTTAATCAGTTCCTGCAAATATTCAGGTGCCAATCCATCCAGACAACTAAAAACATAGCACAATAACTTAAATTCTATCTTAAACTTCACAGGAAGCCAGTGCAGTTCCTGGAGAACTGGTGTTATATGATCTCTTTTTTTTTTAGTTAATTTTATATGTCTAGCCACTTTATTTTGAATTTTTTTGTAGTTGGCAGCCAATGAGAAGGGCATTACTCTAATTGTAATATCCTCATCGATATAATGTCTGATTTTTCCAATACTTCTAATATGATAGTTACAACATTGTCAGTTTTTTTAAGCATGATTTTCCATGGATAAATCTTGATCTAAATACACCCCAAGATTTCTCACACAAGAACTAGGTTTAATAGTATTTTCACTCACTGTTGATACCTATTTCTAAAAATGATCATTTCTTTCTTGTCATCATTATATTTAAATTTGTTTAGTTTCATCCAATCCTTTATGTTAGCAATACAATTTTCCATAACTGATACTGATAACAGTTCTGAATCATTATTGAGTTTTGTATATAGTTGAGTGTCATCAGCATAAAAATGAAAATCAATGAGAAAGGTGGATAACATATCAGAAAGGGGAGCAGTATTCATTGTAAAAAGGAGGGGGCTGAGAATAGATCCCCGAGGCACTCCACGTGTTCTTATGGACGGAGTTGATACATACATAATAACAATTACTGACATGTTTGTGGCAAAAATCTTGAGTGTAAATATTGTAACAAAAAAGGAATCTGTACCGATATTTAGTCTATTTTCTTTTCTAAATCTTTTACATAACAGCTGAGGTCGGACTTAGTGAAACCAGCTACAATGAACGCCGTTTGTTTTTGAAATGCCTTGAAGAATTTATTCAAGTTGGATTTCCTGGTAAGGATAAACATATACAAATTATTTTACTTACAATATGATCCACCTTTCCGACTTTTGCAATTTTCCAACTTAAAGGTCTACAAAAATATTGCCTGCTCTGTTCATTACATAGTGCATGATGTGGTCATTAGCCTAGAATAAAATCTGAATAGTTTTATTGCATTTAATTATGATCAATTCTATATGTGAAAATGATGATACATCATTGATATATATCTTTTTTAAAACAATGTCATGTTAATATACATACATTTAATATGCAGTAGATCTTGCCATATTCAATTAGTATTTAAATGTAATATAATCTTATAACAACCATCTCTTTACAATTGTTTCAGGAGCAAGACTCCAATTGTTTGGCTCTTCTTGTAATGGGTTTGGCTTTGATCGAAGTGACATGGATATATGCATGACTTTGAAGAAAAGACGTGTAAGGATAGTGTCTTGTCTTGTTCTGATCAGGTTTTTTGTTTTGTGTGTAAAATTATGATATCTGCTGAAATTACTATCCTTTGAATGTTCGATTTTATTTGTGTTCAAAAATCATTTTAGGCTATGATTCCCCATAAAAATGTTGAATGGTTTAGCTTCTTCCAATGCAATATATCATTTTGAAGCTAACTTAATTACATGAATATCGGGGTGGGGTCTTCTCCCATGGAGAGATCACATTTGCTGTGTTTTCTATCCCTCTATATCTGTTTTCCCTCTCTAAGTGGCTCTCGTTCTTTGTTCTGGATTGAGGTTGTTCTTTTTTTTTCCAGGGTCTAATAGGGATCCTTAACGGAGACGGAAGCTGGCAAATGTATAGTTCCTTTTTTGTGAGAAAATATTTTTTCCTTGTCAATCATCTCTCTGTTATGTGCTATTATAGGTTTTAGATTTGAATATATAGTACGTTGTAAACATTTGAGTGTATCCTTCACAGTGGGATCCTTTAGATTTACAACTTTTCCCTAACCATCTTTATTTTTACTGGTGCTGATAGCGCTGTAAATCTCTAAAAACAAACATTTACATGAAAATGGACAGTTGGAAATGAATTTTGAAAAAGATCTGCCAATGTTTCTCAGAAACTTAAAAAAAACAAGAACATGCAGGTTGTGTAGGTCGAGATACACATTCTTACAATGTAGTCACTGAATTTAAAAAAAATTTTTGGGGTTGTAGGACAATGCTGCCCTACAATAACAAAAAGCATTTTTAATTTTGACCAGAAAATATTTCTTTAATACAGATAGATTAAAATGATCCCCATCATCTCAAAAATCTTAAACTCTTATGTTTTGACTTTTTAACGGGTTATGGGCCATTATAATCTATCAACCTTTCAATCATTCATTCAAAATGAAATTGGGTGTTTTGTTATTTATCTGCAGAATATATGTAATGCTATATGTGCTAGAATATCTTTATTTGTAAATCTTTTTAATGAATATGGCCCAATGCACAAAGATAAATATCAGGGCAGGAAATCTCGACTTTGTGTAAGGGGGGAGAGGAGGATTAGTGGAGGGAAATGATTTAGATATGTCTATTCTACTGGAAATTTACTTGACTTTAGAATGTTTTACACAAAATTTACTTGACTTCACACATTGATGCAAAGCTTGAATAAGGAGAAATCTGATTCGAGTTACCTATGTACACGGTTGTGTAGCAGATTCTGTAAGGACTTTATAACAATGACTATCAATTTTTAGATGAAGGATGAGTTTTAAAAATTTTTATTCCCTTTAGAACCTTGATAAAATGTTTGCTGTGGAACGCCTGGCAAAAATCCTAGTGGTTCACAAAGACTTGAAGAACGTCCAAGCCATCCCCACTGCTAAAGTACCTATTGTGAAATTCACTATCAAAGACATTGAACTTGATGGGGACATCAGTTTGTATAACACATTAGTGAGTCTTGATAGTTTTGCTTTATCCTTTCTTTTTTTAATTTCTTTCTGTGTATGACTTAATTGTCTTATTTTTCGTCTACCCAGATGGTACTTGTTTCCAGTATCAAGATAATATTATTATTCATTTTTGTTTATATGAAATTCTTTAAAATTCATCAAATTTAAGTAAAATATTTGTCCACATCTTGTTATGTTCAAAATCTTAATTCCTGTTTACTTTGACTCATTTTGTCATCTATTCCCAGGCCCAAGAGAACACCCACCTCCTCTACAGCTACAGTAAAATTGACCCTAGAGTTCAGATACTAGGCTACACCATAAAAATGTTTGCCCAGGTAACAGTTCCTTTACACAATGTTTCAATGGTTGTTTATTAACAACCAGCATGAGCTGACAAATATTTGCTTCATATTAAGTCTATTCGTAAAATTCAAAATTTATTAGTTGTGCTTTTATCTATGTATAACATTTTAAAATATATCTATTTTAGGAAGAAAAAAGCAAACAAATATTCACAATAGCACGCTCTATGGAGAAAGTTTAAATTCACAACTGTCCTTTCTTGAATAATTCTGAGGAGACAGTCCCAATCAGATATCCTCATATGTAGATGATGTCAGTTAGAACCGGTTGGAGATGAAAATAAATCCTTTAAAATATACTGCCTTATAAACACAGCAAAAACATAATAAAAGTCCTTCAAGAATAAAAAGATTATTGAATGATGAGTTGTAAGAGTTGGGTATGGTGTGTACAAAATTTTATTTGTATCATCATAATTATCTGACATCCTGACAAAGATCAAGGTTGAAGTCTTGCTTATTTGGTTTGTTTTTGTCAATTTTAGTCAATATTACTTACGCATCCCTTTCTCTTAACATTGTCTTTTAAGACGTTAGAGGTCCCTTTGCAAGAACAAAATCACTTTCTTACAATATTTTGCAAGCTGTGATGATTCTTTTCCGGTGACTCTTTGAAGGTTTGTGACATTGGAGATGCATCACGAGGCAGCTTATCATCTTATGGGTACATCCTGATGATGCTATACTATCTACAACAAGTCCAACCACCTGTCATTCCAGTACTCCAAGAGGTAAATGTTATATCGACTTGTCCTCTGAAGGAGAAAAAGCAACGTTTTTTGTTTGTTTTTGTTTTGTTTGTTTTTGTTTTTTTTTAAAAGCAAAACATGTGAAAAAAAACAATTACTGACGCTCGGAATACTTATTTATAAGAGGAGGGGGGGGGGGGTAGCTACTGGTAAGGTAAATCTCATTTTTATCTTGTTGCTCTATTACCTGGAGATGGATATAGATTGGAAGTGCGTAGTTAAAGTCATACTTGTTTTTTTTATTATTATTATTATTATTATTATTATTATTATTATTATTATTATTATTATTATTATTATTTGTATTATTTGTTTTTTAACTGACTATTGGGTCTTGAGTAAAATTACATACATTGAATACCCCATCTATTTGGCATTTAAAAACAAATCACTGAAACTGTCATGATTATTCAATTGTGACCATATTTAAATATATATACATGCCATTTTTTAGATTGGAATTAACAGAAATAATCTGGAATTAGAACTTTTATTTTGTATGAATTTTTTTAATGTGCACAAATTTTGACTTTTCAAAATATTTCTGGAAAAAAGCCTATGAATGAAAAAAATGAAGCTTAATGTGTTCCATTTCTCTTTAGTATATATTGATACTGAGTCTGAATCAGTGTCAGTACTAGGTTTGTCAAAAGTTTTGGACAATTGTTAATCTGATCCGTTTTCTGTTTGACACAGACATTTATCTAGATAGTGATTTTTGTTTGCTGGAGTGACTTGCCTTACAAGACAACTACATAAAAGCTTATTTATTTCTCTACTATATGACTTTTGTGTCGATTTTAATATTGTTATTATATGAATTTCAATGTTTTACTCAAACATAAACTACATTTTAAAAAAAATTGTTTTCAAAATGAATCATCTTTTCTAAAACCACATTAAAAAAAATAAATTGTTCAAATGTTTAAAAAAAAAATACAACCATATGAAATTATAATGGAAGTGGAAAAAATGGAGCTCGTGATTATTTTTTTTAATGCTATCAAGAACTTCTTTTGATATGAAAGAAAACATTAAGAGCATGAGATACTCACTTAAACATAAAATCAATGACTTTGAAGATTTTCATTTTTGCCCTTTTAAAAAATGTTGTAATACATGTATAGCCTGATCCACAACCCGTACTCACTCGTTGACGTAGATATCTTCACAACCAACTGATGGATTTTAATGATAATTGGCTCAGATACTAGAATTGTAAGTGATGTTGAGCCGAGATTTTTTTGCATCAGTTACAGTACCATACTTTGGGATTTTCTTCTTTACGGTATATAAAAAACGAAGGGTTGGGATGAGTGAACTTTTGGATGGTTTACAATAACAATATTATACACAGCAAATTCTGTTGTGATTACGAGCACCGGCTTGACTATGGGTTCACTTTTCACAATATTCATGTGCAATACTCACTAACATTGCCATCCTGGGTTCAAAACGACACATCAAATTGTGCATTTTGTATACTCATGACATAAACAATTGTTACATTTTAATAGTTGAAATCCAGAGGCATAGCTTGATAATGTGATTTTTACATTCATAAAAACTGATAAGAGTATGAATTAAACATGCAAATTTGTCATAATGAGGAAAATTTACAAGTATTTCTCCAGAGATGCGATATGGCACACAACCAGGAGCTCAGAGGGGAGAGATCAAATTAATGATTATGTCAACTTAATTCTGCATCTCTTGTAATTGAAAACTGAGGTTTCTTTGAAAGGTTATACTGTGCAAAACTTATATGGAATCTGAGGTTAAAGAAGTTTATATTCAGTGATATTTCACATTATTACATTCAAAGTGCCCCCCCCCCCCCCCTCCCATAGACATAATTCAAGAATGGCAAACATGTACTGCACATGATGGGTGACCAGTTTTCTTGTTCAACAGTTGGCCAGGGAAAGGCATTTCTCTTCGTCCTACAGGAGACGAGCGTAAAAATTTGGAGGATCCCCTTGTTTTTTTATATCAAAGTCTTTTTCCAAAAAATGTATAAGCACCTAACTATCTGCTTGTATTACATGTCCGTTGTCCACCAGGGAAGAGATGAATTAGTAACGCTGTGAGCCTGTTTTCAACACTGTTAAGTACTATTTAAATGATATCTGTTATTTCACTATTTGAAACAGCCAAAAATTATTTGCTAAGCTACGCCACCGAATGCAACTTTGTTACGAGTATTTTCAACACACCATTACTGTAAACATTTTAAAGTTTGAGTCATATTTTATTGTAAACAATGAAACAATCATAGGAATTCAGCATCGTGAGAAAACTGGTCTCTTATTATCAGTGTTCAAAATTAACAACTTCTTTTAGAATATTGCAAAAAATCACAGTACCACATTTAGTAACTTTTGGGGGATTTGCGATATTCTGTGCACATGGGACTTTGAACGGACTATATAGTGTACTGACTCGATCTAGTGGGGCCTTCGCTTTTGTGGTATGCTACTTGCCTTAGGATCTTTGAGACCCTAATCCTTTAAAGGCTCACAAAGCTCAAAGAAACTCATGATAATCTCTTTTATCTATTGCGGTAGTTGCTGATTATATATGGCATTAGATAAAAGAGTGTGGTGCGATACATAATCTCTGAAAACCTTCATACAAATCACGCAAGTAGCGATATGATGACAATAAGAAGAAGAGTAAAAATATTTGGTGTTTACACATGGTGATGGTTTCTTTCAGCTCCATAACTTCAAAATGAAACCCAAGAAAATTGTTGAGGGTTGGGATGCCTGGTTTATGGATGACTTGAATCAACTGGTAAATGTCTTTTATTCTTATTCTAATTAATGTAGATGGATATTAGTCAAAATCTGTTTTGACACATTAAAATGTCGATCTTATTTGTAGCCTCTCCTTAGTAATTGTTATTCAAAATCTATGAAATTCACTTCTTTATAATCATTCATGTTTAATGTGATTTCAAGACTGGAAGTTAGTGATAGGGGGTATTTATATTACACAAGTTTTCCCCTCAAGCAAAGTCCAGCATGATGTTAAACTTAGTTCAATCATACAGAGCCATGATTATGTTAACCATTTTCCTAGGAGTTCCTTAGAAAAAAAATAGTTTTCCACATAGATTTCCAGTGAATAGTGTCAAACACTTCTTGGAAATCTGTAACAATCGATAGTACTCATTCACAGGTCTATCTATTGCAAAGTACTTTCCAATAGATAGAAAACACCCAGCTGCTCTATCATTGCTGAGTTGACAGAAGGGTCAGATAAAACAAAAAGTCAACTGAACTTGGGACTTCTATTGGCTTGTGAGATGAGTGAGTCGAGTTGGGACACCTTGAAAATTAAACCAGCATAGGCAAAGAGATGTATTTTTGGTCATAACTGACAGTCTAAGGGGTGGGGAGAGTGGGGGGGACAAAATTGGGACAGTAACCTTTTGCCATACATTTTTAAAGAGTGAAAGTCATTGGTCAAGGTATATTAACAATTTCTATTTCTTATTGAAAACATGCAGTGATTAATACACTTTTGCATGAGTCAAGAATTGCACTTAAGTTCAGATTGAAGAAGAAAAAAATATTGATAAACGCAGTGAATTGAACCAACGGAATTTCTGACCAATGAACTCCTTAAGTCACTTTGTTATTCACTTTGAAATGTTTTAATCCTACTTAACAGCCCAAATTATGGCCTGCATTTGGACAAAACAAAATGTCCGTGGCAGAGCTTTGGCTTGGTTTTCTTCGTTTCTATGTTGAGGAATTCAATTACAAGGATTTGGTCATCGCCATAAGACAGAAGGAACCGCTGACGCGATTTGATAAGTTATGGAATGGCCATTGTCTTGCAATTGAAGGTGAGCTAAAAAGAAAGTGAGAGCACTTAGAAAGTAAAACAAAAGGGAAAAAATTTATCATTATAGTCTCAAGTCTCTTATATCATTAAATTTAATTTTGTTAATTATTTTTGTAAACTCTCCAGGGTGCTTATAGTATTATTATTGATAGTTGATAAGTAAAAAAAAAATTGGATAAGCAATAGTTTCTTTGCATCATATCTCAAACCATGGGTAAGGATTCCCGCCCCCTCTCCTTCTTTTTGTATAACAATTTCAGTATCGTCATATAATTTTGATCATTTAAACCATAAACACTTCCTCAAAGTATGCAAACCTTCTTATCAGGCTTAAAATGACTCATTCTTTTTTTAAACTTGAAAAAAAAAGTCGTTTTATGATTTAATTAATTAGTTTTAAGACATTTTTCTTATGATGTGCCCATTTTGGCTTAGGCAAAATTAAAGTCAAATACTGAAAGCTGACATTTCATTTAATGTTTTTGATATACCTCACATTATCAAAGTAAATGTCACTTGAAGCTATCATTCAAGACAGTTGTAGTGGAAACCAATTTTGACTTATTATCATTTATTTATCAGTTTTCATTCAACGCTTAGAATAAATGAAATCATTAAATAACTTTTAGGTTATAAATATAATTTGAATAAACGAGGAGATACAAGAATAAAAGTGAATTAATTCTGTTGCTCGTGAAAAAGAGAAAAGGATTGGTTGATTTTGTTAAGCCAGGATGAAATTTTCTCAGAATTTATGAGAGATATATGCTTATGACATAAACATAAATAGATTTAATACTAGTTCTAATTTAATTGGTAAGTACTTACAAGATAAATTGAAAATTAATTTTCATCTATGATGTTTAGTCACAGCTTCATGCACAAAACCCAACCTGATTAAAGTCATTCATTTTTTAATATTTTATTTATTAAACCAGATCCTTTTGACTTGAACCACAATTTGGGCTCTGCTCTGACCCGTACTAGTAAGTTACCCAGAATAATATTTGTATTTACCCATGATATTTTGAAATATATATTGCTAAAAATGGGGGTTCCAATAGCTCAGTTGGTTGAGCACTCGTTTCACATGCAAAGGGACCAAGATTGACCCTGATGCAGTCGAGATTTTTTCTGACCCCCTTGTCCATCCAGCAGTGATTGGTAGCTGGATCTGTTAGATCTGGTGGAAAGTACTTTGCAATAGACTAGCATCCTATCCAAAGGGTAACAAGCAGTTGCTATTGTCCATTTCACGTTATAGAAACCGTTCCATGGGCCTAATGGCTCTGAAGGACTACTTAAATTAATTTTTATACTGCTAAAATGCAATCATTACTTGGGATAAAGAAAAATTTTCGAGTGACATAAACTAAATGATATCTTGACACTTGATTTAGAACATATGCAAACTTTGGGTTGGAAAAAAAAAAAAAACTCCACCAAGAAATCTTTGAAATATTTCTACAATATTGTGATTGGCAAGCATTCATGGAGCATCAAGCCAGGGCTTTGTTTTCCCCCAAAAATACGTCAAGAAATGAGCATTGAAAGATATTTTTAGTTTTGAGTGTTTAGTTAGTTGTTTTTTTTAATGCATACAATCAGGTGTCTTGTTTATGGCATGGACCAAGCCTAACATTATATCCTTAGCAGCCCTTTTTTTGTAATTACCTTAATTATAAAATTGCACTTACTATCCTTTTGACATTATAGTATCTCACATGTGAACAAAATGTCACACTAGGACAATGCCATGGATCGGACACAAGTATGATTTCAAAATTATAATGGGTCCCCTTTTATTGCCTTTCAGAGCAAAGTATTAGCTTACCAAACTAAGAACAACATCTGGGTGGGGTTCCCTACCTCCACAGTGGGCAGGGAGGTACTTACCGTGTCTTCTATCCCCTTATATCTGTTTTCCAACATGCTTTCTGTCTTTGTCTTGGTATGAGATTGCTTGGTTTTGTCCCGACCCTGGCCGGAGTCCTTGGCTGGGAGGGAAACAGTCAAATGCATAGTTATTGTTTTGGGAGATGATATTTTTTTCCTTGTAAATCATCTCTCTGTTATGTATTATTATATTTGTTATTTTTAATGTATAATGAAATGTAAGCATTTGAGTGTATTCCTCTTTGTTGGATCTTGTGCTTGTGTCTGGGTGAGACTAATAGGTGATATCAGACTAAGTACATTGATGGTATGCTCTTGGAATCTACATCTGATCCCTATTTGTTCCCAATTCCCCTTTGTCTTACTCTCTCTTGGGTGCTTTTATTGTAATTCTAGAACTTTCAACTATCCCATTTTCTTCCTTTTTACTGGGGCTGATATAACCTTAATGTGTTGCAAGCGCCGTAAAACCCTTAAAAACAAAAACATAAGAACAACATATGTTACTTTCTAATTTTTTATTATTTGTTTTTTAATTTCAGTGAACAATTTTATTCTTAAGACATTTATCAATGGGCGGATGTTATACGGCAGTCCTATAGATGACAATATGGAACTCTTCAACAAGTATCAAACCCCATCAGTAAGGTTTTGCCAGTCTTTATGAACGGCTCATTTCTGTGTCCATTCATTTTATGTTTTTTTTAAGATTCAATTTAATATCACTTGGATATTTATTCCAAAATGATAATGATTATTCCATTTTGCAATTATTTTTTTTTAGGTTTATGACACTGTTATAACATAATATACATTTGTTAAATTGTCCTGTTTTACATTTTAAAAATCTGTCACAATTAAAATTATATCACCTCTCCTCCCCTGATCCCTGTCTCCAGGACTATTTCTTTGACACAGAACTTCTCTCTGAAGCTAGGCCTCCCACATCTAGAGGTTGTAGGCATTGTGGTAAAATTGGCCATATGCAACGACACTGTCCTGTGTACAAAAAAGAGAAAGAGGATGAGCAACACAAGGAGCAACAGAGAAGAGGGTCCCAAGAAAATCAGAGGCAGTTTCAGAATCAACAATCACAGAATAAGCAATCTGAAAATCAGTCACTGCAAAAGAATTCAAATAAAGATCAGCATCAAAGGCAACAGTACCCCCATTATCAAAGGCAGCAAGACCAACAGGCGCAATGTTATCAGCATCCTGTTAGAAACACGCCAGAGAATCAAGGCTACTATTCCCCAAAACAAGAACAGTATACAGTTCAGAGACAAGGTAAACCTCCTCAATATGGGCAGACAGAAAAGAACAAGACCTATTCATTCCAACAACAGAAACAACAGGAAGCTCAGCACCTGCAAAAGAGGATTGAAAGAGACCTGTAAGATTTCAATGTTAAATTAATTGCTTCACTATTTAACAGTTTAAGGTTTTTGCCATGGTGCAGAGGTATTTACGTTGAGGGTTTGAGATGATTAAACACATATTCCTTGTCCCCTTTTAATTAAAAAAAAAAATTGGCCTTTTCTTTTTCTTTTCCATGTTCTTACTTTTCAATATATGACACATTGTAAACATCCTAATTTAGAAAAAAGACAGGTCGACCATGCTGACGAATGCTTCATAAGACCATAACTTTATCTTTATAATCTCCACTTTTAACAGAACCATGATTTATAATTTGACCTTTTGAAAATAATTCATACATATTCTTATTCAGTTTTTTGTTTATCCTAGTGGCAAGAGAACTCAAAGCAAGCCTCTAGATTGAGAGAAGAGATGAAAGTAACACTAGTTACATTTGTAAATGACAAGAGCAGTGATGATAATTACATTATTAAGAGTGAAATTCTAAATTTTTCAATATAATTACTATGTCAATATTGTTTCCTACTTTTTTATAAATTGACTTTTTTCATGATAGATTCGGAGACAGATCACAGGGCCTTGACCCACACAAAGACAAGCGATCACCTGGTGGACAAGACCATCACTATGTGAGTTTTTGTGTTCGTTTGTGGCATATGGTTTGGGGCTTTTAAAGAAGTAATTTGCCCTTTGTTTTCTTCAATAGCAGGGTTTACAAATTTATTTGTGTCGTTTTAAAAATTAAGATATCTAGGGTATCAAAAAAGATTGTTTTTGTAACATTCAACACTAGTTTCAGGGCTGAGACTCTTCCGCCTAAAGGCGGATTTCCGCCTAAATGGTAGTTTATCTCCGCCCATCCCATCACATTTCCTCCTTTTTCAAATTTGCCGTGTCAAACATTTTCCTCAAAACCACAAAATCACCATTATGTCTTATGTCATATTTTGACACCTGTGCTCAGTCTCGTGAAATTTGGTGACGGTCCTGTTTTTTATGACGTTGAGCCAGACAGTATGGCACCAGATGTCACAATTGACACAGAAGACCAGTAGTGTTCTTTGATTAGTCAGTTGATGGTGGAAGGGGATGGACAAATGGGTCTGGATTTTTTTCCCCCTGTTGTAGGTACCTATTGTCTTTTTAATCTCTCTCTCTCTCTCTCTCTCTCTCTCTCTCTCTCTCTCTCTCTCTCTCTCTCTCTCTCTCTCTCTCTCTCTCTCTCTCTCTCTCTCGCTCGTGTGTGTGTGTTGATTAGAGTCATTTAATTTAATTGAAAGGGGAAGGGCAGATTTTTTTTCCCTTTGCCTTTCTTTCTATTTCTCTTTTCTTCTTTGTTATTTTTTTTTAATATAGAATTCAAAAGGTCAATACATAAGTTATTCTGGTAAAGTAGTCTCTCCTCCTCTCCCCCCCCCCCCCCCTATCTCTCTCTCTTTCTTTCGCAACTATCCATTAAATCATCTGGTATATAGAGATGATATATTAGAACAAAGCAATGGCGATTGGCTTAGTTTAATCTTTTTTCTTTTTACCTTTGGACTATGGCTTTAAATTTGAGAGATTCTTGGGTTGTATTTATAAGCTGAATAACTACTAGGTTTCTTTGCTTGTGTTTCATCGATAGACCGAGGTATTATCATCACTGAATAAAAAAACACTCACCAAAACCACTACATCAACATCTCTACCACCACCACTACTACTACAAATAGCACCACATCATCCCTCCCACCACTACTACTACAACTACCACCACATCATCAACCCTACTACCACTACTACAACCACCATCATATCATCACCACCACCACTACTACTACAATCACCACCACATCATCATCCCTAGCACCACTACCACAACTACCACCACATCATCATTCCTACCACAACTACTACTACAACCACCACCACATCATCAACCCTACTTCCACTACTTCAACCACCACCACATCATCACCCCTACCACCACTACTATTACCACCATCACCACATCATCAACCCTACTACCACTACTTCAACCACCACCACATAATCATCCCTACCACCACTACTATTACCACCACCATCACACCATCATCCCTACCACCACTACTACTACAACCACCACCACACCATCATCCCTACCATCTCTACTACTACAACCACCACCACACCATCAACCCTACAACCACTACTACAACCACCACCTCATCATCATCCCTACCACTACTACAACTACAACCGCCATCCTTACCACCACCACTACTACAACCACCACAACATCATCCCTACCACTACTACTACAATTACCACCACATCATCATTCCTACCACAGCTACTAAAACCACCACCACACAATCATCCATACTACTACTACAATCACTACCTCATCATCCTACCACTGTTATTACTACAACCACCAAATGTTGTAATTACACTTTCAACTTTTGAAATTCCACTGAGTTGTGTCAGAAATTGCTGCAAGACAAATTTTGGATCGCATCTCAGTAAATTTTAGTGAAATTCAAATTTATAGGTTATGGTCGCATGAATGGGTCATGATCTTCACGATGAAAAATTTCCTCCTTTTTTGTGACCAGTCATTCTCACCCCTGAGTTTGATCTTTTTGGAGCATTTTAATTATAACTTGATATTATAATCCAGAGAAACATGCGTTCACCCAATTAAAAAATTATTGCCTCATTTCTATCCACCCTCAAAAAATAAGTTATCAATTGCATTTTTGTTTGTTAGCCTTGTACCAAGCATGCCCAATGACCAATGTCTTGTCTTTACTGATTTCATCTCCTGTTAAGCTCAAACCAAACATGCCCAACAACCATTTCATCAGACAAACAACTGTCTCACCTGCTACAAATCAGAGACATCCCTTGCCTGATCTTAGACATATGCCTATTCCTCAGTACCCACCTTCATTGAGACCAAGGTAAATTATCTTATCTGACATATTTTTATTATTACTATTACAATTAGTTCTACAATTTAATCGTTGTTAGCATGGGAATTACGAAATTCGTTTTCAAATGTTTAGAAATTGACATTGTTTTGTTTCCTGGATTTTTATCTCATTCTTGTTTTGATAGATCATTGAACATAAATGTCATGTTACATTTTATTTTTAGATTAAAAAAACTAGGATTTGCTTTCAACCTCACTGTTGATAATGGCTATGATTGATCTTACCCAAATAGTACCAAAACCTCTGTACAATCGGTACTTGTTGGATTGTCCATAATCATGGTGCCAAACTTTTTATATTCCTCCATCAACTGTTGACAATCATATGCACATGCACTGTTCTTTTCCAAATATGTTATCTACATGGAACAGCCTACCTGCTGGTACAAAGCCCATGGGGAATAATGAGACATTTAAATATACACTACAGACTGTACGGGAATGTACCATTGGGATAAGCAATGTCAATAATAATACCATGATTGAGTCATTGTGTGTAGCTCAAGCTAGAAGTAGTCATATCTAGTTGGAGTCAAAATTTGGGTTTTACAAGCAAGCTGACAATTGGTACTACCTAATCAATTGTTTTAGTTGGACTTTGTTAATACCAAGCCGTTTTGCTCTTGGCTTACTGATTTCCCTCTTTTTTTTTTAAATGTCAATAGGCTTAGCCTCTATAGTGGCTGTATTCTCTCTCTTGAGAAATCTTCACATCCTGTAATCTTGTTATGCCTTATAAGGTGAAGCTCATCTTTGCTGGGTTTACTTTTCTTTTTGTCTCCATTCTGACCCTTACGGGCCATCGTCTCAGTGTTTTAATCGCGATTTGGGGAAGGCATTTTTGCAGTTTTTCATTTCCGGATAGACTGGTTGGCATCCAATGTTTTGTTGCCATATTTGTTACTATATACCCCATACAGTCATACTAGGCCTTTATAACCTAACCATGTTGAAAAACGAATGAAAATATGTATTATATTTTTTGAATGACCTAGCAGTACAAGTGTTCAACTGTTCTAACATTTTGGAAGGATCCAAATGAAATGTGTCACTTTTTTTTTTTCTTTCTTTCTCCTCATCACCCAAGAATGGTACACCAAGGCAATCGGTACCCTATGTATGGAATAAACCCACCTCCAGGCTTTGGTCCCCCATTTAATTTGAATTTTTACAACAGTGCCAATGGTGGGGGAAACGTTACCATGAATAACAACAGTCAAGGCTTAGCTATGATGCCTCCCCACAACAATGTAAATATGTCATCACTCCATGGTTCTGTCACTCCTGCTCATCTTCCACATCCAGGGGCTTCCCCCAACAATACACAAGGAATGAGCCCAGTGGTTCAAAATTTATTCGCGAGCACACAAGGACAGGTATGACATGGTTTTAACAAAAGGATCATCAACGATATGGAATTCATAGTTCTTTCACTAACTTTTTCTTTCCCTGTCATTTACAATCGTATTATAATGAAACTTTTTATCTTCAGAAATTATTATAGCTCTTCAATATATTACAACAATAAACCTCTTTCACCTTGAAACTGAATTCTAGACTACATTCAGAATGGCATATAGTTAGTTACATTATAAAATAATCTGTTCTTTAAAAAAAATAGGGTTGTGGGTCAAAGTGTTCCATACAGCCCATGCCAACGAGCACAGAATTACTGGCAAATCTAAAAAAAAAAATTATAAGAATGTAATTTTACAGATTGATATACAAGTAACTTACAAACCTTTTTTAAGTAAGCATAATTCTATCACTTGTTGACTCAAATGATTATTTCTAAAATCTTTTAGCGTATTAGCAAATTGGTCATTTGATGTTGTGAATCTCCATTTGACCACCCTGTTTCCAGATTCATTTGCACGCAACCTAAGACTTTATTACTGGGCCAATTGTGATCGTTGATGGCTCAAAAGATTCATCTCAATCTATATTAATTTACATAATACAGTAGTATAATAATTAAAATAGATGAGTTCCTGATTGTAATAGCCTTTATTTCCATGCAAATATTGCAGGCTGTCCACTAGTAAAATAAAAAGAAAGAAAGGAAAAAGATTGCATTTATATATACTAACTCATTCATGATAAACACCATGTTTCAGTTGCTTTCCAGTTTATTTATTAGAGTTTTTGTTTAAATGAAATTAAGATTATTATTATTATTATTATTATTATTATTATTTATTATTATTATTATTATTAATTATTAACTATTATTATTATTGTTAATATTATTATTATTATTATTATTATTATTATTATTATTATTATTATTATTTATTATTATTATTATTACTATTATTATTAATATTATTATTATTATTATTATTGTCCGGGTTGTTTTTGTTGTTGATGATGTTATTGTTTTAATTATATTGATATCTCTTATTTTATCTTTTTTAGTTATGCGTAGGGCGAGGGGTTGTGTGTAAAGTAATATTATGTTATGAAATTTGACTTGATTTTATTTTTTTCATTTTCATTAAGGTTCTTGATGCAAGAATGATGCACCCAAACGTTATGAAGAAAAAGTAAATCAACTAATTCAACAATTTTGGTAATGTTATATTCACTAGTTATGTTTTGTGTAATTATATAGTCAGAAAAGAAGGGAAACTGTATCAAAATTATTTGTTGACTGTAAAATTTTGCAGCTTAATTTTTTTAAAATTTATGTTATGTATATATATTATTATTATTGATATATATATATATATATATATAGAGTAGATTCAGGTCAAACCGGACACGGGTCAAACCGGACGCTACCCGACTCGATGTCTAATTTCCTTTTGTTTTGTTTTTTCCCCGGTGCATATTTCTAGTAACTAAGCACACGTCTCTTGTGACGTTTTTCCTGCTGTTTCAATGAGTGCAATCAAGGAGAAGTCAAAGAATCGTGTTTTCATCGAGATATTTCTCACAAAACGTAAGTATCCCGTTCTTTGTTATGGGTTGCAAGGTGTGCAAGGAAGTTGCTATTTAAGCTATTTATACGTTTTTATTAAGGAGTTTCGGCTCAACCACTGCACTACATGCTATTTTAGGATCGTTTGATTGTGGTTAGATCGTCTGACGATGTCCGGTTTTCATTTTAGCTCCAGTGGGGGGGTGTCCAGTTTGACCAAAGAAAATTTAAACGATTCAGGTGAAACCGGACGGGTTGATTAAGTTGTTTATTATTATTCTAGACGTCTATAATATTATTTGTTGCAATGCTTTCCTTGTATTTCTGTTGACCGGCCTATGTTTATCATGATTATTATTATTATTAGAAAATTAGGGAGGCCTTCCGAAAGCGTCTACACCTACATCCCCAGTATTATAATGTTTTGGCAGGGGGGAAACTTTTTTTATAATGTTCTGGTAGGGGGTTTGGGAGGGGGGAGACTTTAAAAATAAAACTTTTCCCCCTCCCAAACCCCCTACTAGAACATTATAAAAAATACTGGGGATGTAGGAGCTTTCGGAAGGCCTCCCTAAAATTATATTATGTTCACCATTGTAAAGGAAAATTTACATTATTAGACTAGCCAGTCTATGAAAATGAAGTTCAAATATCTAAATAAAGTTAATTTTTTCACATTGTTACAGGCACCAAGATGCCGCGATCAAAGTACACTGACAAGAGTGTGGATGCTGCACTTGATGCCATCAGCACCAAAAATCTTTCATTCCGCCAGGCCGCTGCGACCTACTCTGTCCCGAAATCAACCCTGATGGACAAGATGGCCGGAAAATACCCCGTCCATAGGGTATCTCATACAGTGTTGGCCACAGAGGAGGAGAAAAAACTTGTCAAATGGATGGTGGCCTGTGCCAGGGCAGGTGAAGGGAAGGACAGGGAGCAGCTGTGCCTGGAGGTACAAAGAATAATGAATGCTGAAGGCAGAGAGACCCCCTTCAAAAGCAACAAGCCAGGATATTACTGGTACAAAGCATTCATGGAGAGACACAAGGGGGAGGTGCGGGAGAGAAAAGCGATGTCCCTTGGGGAACAACGCGCCCAGGTATCAGAGGAAAGATACGTGGGTGGTTCCACACCATGCGGACATCGCTAATGTCAAATGGCATCGACATTACCAAGGTCCCCCCCCCCCCCAGCAACGTCTTCAATTGCGACGAGACTGGCTTCCCTTTCTACCTGGGAGGTTCAGTCATCATTGCAGACATTTCTTCCAAGCACCCCTATCAAGTCGGCTCAGATAACAAAACCCAAGTGACGGTGCTCGGAAGGGGAAGGGCAAGAAGAGGAGAGTGGAAGAAAGAGAGGAGTCTAGTGCAGAGGATGATGATACGATGGTTGTGTATGATGACAGGTCGGACGTTGAGATGGATATGGATGAGTTATGTGGTGTGAATGACAAAGATGAACGTTTATGTGATTTTTGTGGAAGTGATAGGAACCTGGATGGATGGATTTGGTGCAAGTGTGGGAGGTGGTACCACAGAGGATGTACTGGCAGAGAGAGAGAGAGAGAGAGAGAGAGAAGATACTGGGGATGAGTGAGGAGGAGATCAGTGTTTTCACGTTTGTTTGTACATTGTGCAAGTGACATGTTGCGTTATGATTATGTACCCTATTAATTGTTTTGAATAAATTATTTTTGTCTTTCTCTGTTGAAAATGAACATAAACGTGTTTCTTTATCTAGACGTCTAGATCTAGTCTAGCTATTTATGAAAATAATTGGCAGTCGTTTTGGGGGAAGGAAACATTCTGCCAATTTATGGAAAGAGTCCTTCAAACTCCTTGGAATGCTGGAATCGAACCCTAAATTGACCAATGACCCGGCAGATATTTTACAAACTGAGCCTATGGATCTGTTGTAACTGTTTATGAATTGAAAACTATTAAAAAAAAACAAAAGGAAACAGTGTTTTTCAACATCCGTGAAGGGTGTCCGGTTTGCCCAAGTTGGGTGTCCGGTTGGACCTTAACGTTCCATAAGTGTCCGGTAGTACCAAAATGTCACGAATAACATTTTGCGTCGAGAACATGGGTGCAAAATCGGCTGGTACACCTGAAACCGGCCACTTGAGCGTTACATTTTACGACATCACTATACAGCATTGGTCTTATTTCTGGCCAGCAGTCTTCCATTCTCTGAGACGACCACAGATAAGGCTTGTGTGTCCCGTAAGCCTGAATCTACTCTAATGTGTAAAAACCAAAATAAATAAATAAGTTTTAACAAATATAAAACCTTATTTAGAAGGATCCAAACGTGTGTGTATATATTATATATATATATATATATATATATATATATATATATATATATATATATATGTATTAATACCGGATAGGGAGACTTTTGGTACCCCTATTAGTTCATTTTACAGTACTTTACCAATAGGGAGACCAAAATCCGGTCCCCCTATTGATTTGACCTCTAGCACATTCACTTTTCTATTTTTAGTTTAAAGTTGTCAACCCAACCGTCAAGGATATATAATTGTAAATCATAGTATTGAAGTTATTTGTTAAACACCACAGTAAGAAGAGTTATGCCTAAATTTTCACGTTGGTCAATAAGGTGACCGCCTGAAAAAAGTACAATAGGGGTACCAGTGTTTTCATCGATATATTTCAATAGTGAGGCAATATATCTTTCCGAAATTTTCTCTAAAATTCTAGAGCATTATATGGATTTTTATAGTAATGAAAACCTAATATAAAATTGTGTGAAAGTTGATGAACTGAGGAATGAACAAGATATACGAATTATAATCTATTTTTAGAAACAGATTTATCGAATCTTGGTCCGGATTCTTATCTTGGTGACAAGAGACAAGCAAACATAGTAACTCTTTTTTTCGTGAAACGTATGTTTAGTCAATTTCGCGCATAAAGAGGCACTCGGCACTCACTCACTCCGCAAGTCAGTAGTAGGTAGGTGGTTATCAGTTATCAGCTTTAATTCTTAGTCAAACGCTTCATCAAACCCATTATTGAGTAGCATGTTGATGCCTGATGCCAGTTGAAGCCATCTCGACGTCGTGAAATGGAGCATCTTCTGTCATAGCAGTAGAATCGTCAGATGCCGCATTTAAATCCTCCATTCCAGGCGTTGCTGTTGCCATATCGATCTTCGAAATGATTTGGTCTAGACGTCAAGTTGACCCGTTCTATGTCTGAAGAGATTTTAAAGTGCAATACCTAACATTATATCTTGATCTACAAAAGAGTCTTTTTAAATGAACCGCTGTGTTTCTATATTTTTCAAGAACCAATGATTATCTGATAACCACTGACAATTGACTTGCGGAGAGAGTGGCCGACGGACGTCCTCTCTATAGCCGCAAGTATTTTTTCGTCACTTGCTGAGTTCCAAACTAGACGTCTATGGCATCGTGGGGTAAATTGATGCTGGAGGCATCATTGAAGAGACACCGAGATAATTTAAATGGTAAGTTATTGGCCATTCTTATTACATCACTGTTGATTTAAGATTTTCAATAGGGTAGACATCACAATCACACACACACCGATTGATGATTGTCACTTGTCAGTCAGTCATTTGGAAGTGGAGTCAGATAATTCGGGAACTTCTGTAGACTGTAGATTCACACTAGTGAGTAAGATCTGTCGTTTACTACTACTACTACTACTACTACTACTACCACTACTACTTTTAGTTTTAGCTTTATCCAACTCAACACTTCTCGTGTTTATTTTATTTTGGCAAAACTAGAATGGATTTTTGAAAAGAATATAAAATAATTTAAACTTAAACCTGTCTTTGCATCTTGCTTTATGCATACAGTATGCCATATCACAGCCATCACAAAATCATAGTTTAATGTTGAGAATATGCTATTTCTTTTGTAACTTCAGATCAGAGAGATTTGAGCTTTAAAAATCCTGAAAAATGTCTTGCTGTCAATCCAGACAACCCTTTTGATGTGATCTATGATGTTAATGGTAAGAATGTAATTTGATGAGGAAATGAATAACATTTAGGTACACATAGTTTGCTTTTTTTTTTTTTTTTTTTTTGAGTCATGATGTGTAATACTATTACAGTCCACTCCGGATAATTGCAACTCGTTTAATCGCAACTTTCGGTTAATCACAATATTTCCTAAGCAATGGAAATAATTCTATATAAAAGTCACTGGTTAATTGCAACAAACTTCGGTTTTTTAAAAAGTGGTAAATTCAAGAAATCAAACAGTATATCATGATTAAATTTCATCATGGATGAAATCGTGACAGGTTGAAGAATCGAGAGTGAGCAGGATTTAATGCTACAGTAGTGTGTCACCACTCTGTTAGAGTCGAAAGAGGGCGGGGCTCTGCAGTATGGGTTTGTGACGTCATCGGTGGCCATTAAATAGAAGAGGGGTGGGGCTGGTCATAATCTTGACAACAGGTTATAAATGACAGTTATAAAGAGAGACTGAGCGATATCCTTTGTTTTAGGATTAACAACTGTGCATTGTGACCAACGAGTTTGGTGAGAGCTTATTGTCTCTCATTAAGGCTAATCTCTTTAACTCTGACAAATGTTGAATTGTTGAGAAAAAAGATTGAAACTTCTTCCAATCTGAATAAGATATCGGCTTGCTTCATAGCTGCTTTTGGTTGACAAATCTACACGGGGCTGCCATATGGTTTTTGTTTCAATCAAATTGCTCTGTATGTGGTGGACTAAGAATATTATTTACTGGTTTGAGTTGACAATAAATGTGTAAAATGTTGAAATAGTGGACAGGAAACTGAATTTCGGTTAATCCCAACATTTTCGATGATCCCAAGGTATTGCGATTATCCTAAGTGGACTGTACCTGAATCTTGAACGAAAAACTATCATATGGATATGATTATAGACAGATTGGTTTCTGGAATTATATTTCCGTCCTCCCTTGCCAACTCTGACGTTCTTGAAATTTAAAAGAAAATAGCCAGAAGGTTTCGGACTTAATTTTCTTTTTTTTTCCAAAGGACAATAGTCATAAGGTAAATAATTTTTAAAAAATCCTTTTACAGCACAAGATGGCATGATTTTTTGTTTAAGAGTTTAGAGAAAAACTTGCACATGATAGTCTTCAGCTTTTTTTTGTTGTTTTTATTTTCTATATAGACTCCAACTCAGAGCCTGAAAGTGATGCAGAACAAAGTTCCATATCACATGATTCATTTGTGGTAAGTATGTACATTAAAATAAAATCATAACATTTGTATAGCGTTTATCCACAGTTGGCACCATGCTCAAAATGCTTCACATCAACATATTTTGTGGTGGACAAAACACATTTGCCACAAAAGATGAGACCTGCAGTCTGTTAGGCGCAATACAATATTTCAGGACAAGGACAACACTGTTTTACACCAGTGAGATCTCCTAGTTTTTTGTTGTTAAAAATTTTTCTTTGCAGTGGACTTCGCCAACAATAACACTATTTTAAACCTTCCTCGTTATATTTTGAAGTGATATTCATTGATGAGCCATTCACATTTGAAGTCGTTTGTTTTTTTATTTGACAAAATGTGAAAATGATGCGTTTCCAGGAAAAATTAAAATAGCTTCTGTTGGGATTATACTTTTGATCTCGCATTTTGTCCAAATTCTCTTGCATCGTAATGTTTATCAACTTTTTTTGTTAACTATATTGCAGTTGCAAGGTTAGGAAGTTCATATTGTTGCAATGACAACCGTTTATATGTCCAGAATCGTAGTGATATAAAAAATTGTTTTGTAGTTGTTGGTCCTGGTGTAGGATTTAAAGAGTTGGTTAAAAACGGTTTACTGAAACCCTGGTTGGTGTATCTATATTTATCCAAGCACAGTTGAACATATTAAATACTTAGACAATATGTCTGCCTTTCTCAACTCTTTTTTATTATACTTGCATTATTAACCAGCTAATTGTTTAGTTGGATTATTAAACAATGGCTCTTCATGTTTATTGTCAACATGAATAAATTGATTGATCTGTCATCTTTTCCACAAAATATACAGGATCCCGATTTTGTTGCTGACTCCGAGTCTGATTCCTCTACGTACTCTGTGAGGTACCCAATGCTGAGTACATCATTGTCTTTGGAACCTAGTGCTCATTCCCCAACTCAGTCAGAGCCTCATCCACAACTATCACAGACTGAACCTCGTTGCCAGTCTGGGACCCAGGTTCAACCCGAATGCTATACACTTGCAAACCAACGTGTTACGTGCAATGGTGAGTCATTTTTTTGTCATTCTTCTCCTTTGATATTTGTGGGATCAATTTTAATTTACCCATTCCTTTTAAAAGAAAACTTCCACCCCCTCCATGGTGCTGCATTTGTGTTATTGCATTTTTTTTCTGTTTTGGCAGTGCTGCGTCGCAAAATACGCTACCATTTACATAACAAGCACAAATCCAAATTTGATAGGGTGGACATCTTAGAATCTGAAACCCCAATGTGTGAGTGATATCAGTGAAACCAGCCATAAAAATGTTCATGTTTATTTTATTGGGTTTTTTTTTTGTCTGTAATAGACTTAAATTGCTTGTATTGTAAGTGTTAAAATGGTTTTTTTGTTACAACCCATCTATATATTAAAACTGTTTCTTTGTATTTCTATGATGCTTAAGGCTTTTTTTTCACAGACCAGCTGGAAACTTAACGAGAATCAGAGTAGATAACATTTTTATTAATCTTGCAACCTAAACAGTATATGATGATTGGGAGCATTTAAAGAAAAGCACATTTTCTTTTTAATTTGTCGGTACTAAAATTATACTTTGATAATGCCTGCTGTGCTACAAACCCTTTTGACTTCCAGGTTCAATATTTTTCTTTATTCTAAAATTCTTGGGTTTCCTTTCAATGACAACTGAGATCATTAAAATTCAGCTCACAACATGATGTGTGTAGATTTGATGAAAACATATGTTCGAGTTGAGAAGCAGTGTTCACGAACTTGCTGATCGTTTTTACTAGCATTTATTTTCCTAACTTACCTGTATCAATTAACAAAGGCAAGACTCAAATATTTTCTATCTGAACAGTGTGTTTGTTATTGAAATATTTCCGGCATATACATGTCATATTTCATTCCCACAAAATATAAATCAGGATTAAGTTGTCTGGGCATCAGCATCGTTCAGGCAGTTGGGGGGAAGTCTTTAAGGAATTAATGAAGCCGATGCTCAACCGGTCTGGAGGACGTTTGATTGATGTCGGCTGTTTGTTCTGCCAGCCGGTGATGTTTTCTCACTCCCTCAATGACAAAGAAAGTCATTGTTATGACTATGAACTATAGTCTATTATTACTTTTGTTACTATATTAATTGTTACTTATAGCCGCTACTGTTATTATTATTATTATTATTATTATTATTATTATTATTATTATTATTATTATTATTATTATTATTATTATTATTATTATTATTATGATATTGCCTTCATTGCATTCTATTACTATTATTGATATAATTAATTTCTGATTGTTGTAAATAATTTATGTGAATTGAATTTTGTCGATTGGCCAAGGGCCTACAATAAACTTAAATGAAATGTTAGTCTTTGGATAGGACTTGGGTCTATTCTTGATTGCTTTTCCGCCTGGGTCGAGTGAAGCATTTGGAGTAAATTTTGTTGCTCAACGTAAAAAACATGACGCTTACCATTCCGCTGATACTGATACCTCCAAGGGGTGGTTGGGGAAAAACCTAAAATTCTTTTGACATTCTGTCTGATTTTTCGCTGAAACAACAAAGGACAATCTATGTATTCAGATGAGACTTCAATGTGTTACTATTCCGATTTATGTTCATATTTTGATTATAATGAAGAGGGAACCCTGAACCCAGTGAAGTGGGTGGATTGATCTATTTATTTCTATTTCAAAACAAAAATATGGCGTCTTTTCACTGGATTTGTTATGTGGCAGAGGTCTCCACAAATCTAACATACCTCTTCCAAAGGAATAGATGGTAGAAAAGTATATAACAAGAAGGAATTATGACAGTTACTTGTCCAGGCCTTAAATATTTGGAATGCTATTCCTCTCTATCGCTGTCATGTAGCTGATGTGCATATGATCTGTCTATTGATTTATTTTCATAGTTCATAGCATGATGTGCTTTATTTTCTTCTTTTTTTTCCAGAGAAATACAAAAAGCCAAGGAGACCCTGTCCATACTGTGGACAGTTGCAAACAAAACTCTCAAGGCATTTGATGAGGAAACACAAAGATGAGACAGAAGTTACAGAGGCCATGAAACAGCCTGTAAAGGAAAGGGATAGAACAATGGATTATCTCAAGAAAAAGGGCATTTTTTATTCAAACACTAGAAACAATTCAATAATTATGCGTGAGAGAGCACAAGGGTCACATGAAGTTGTTATGTGTGCTGGCTGTAAGGGGTTTTACTCTGGACGAAGGGTTTATGAACACAAAAAGAAATGTAGTACTGAGCATGCTCTGTGTACTGGGGTTGTAAAATTTTATCCCGTGGCTCCCAATGCAAGTAAAGAAATAAAGGAGAATATTCTTGACAAATTTCGGAATGATGAAGTGGGAAATTTGTGTCGATCAGACAAAGCTATAGTATTGTTAGGAACAAAATTGTGGAGTAAAAGTTCAAAGAAGGAGAGAAAAGTTATAATGAGTGATTTACGCATCTTAGGAAATTTGATTTTAAAAACTAGGAAGAGAACGAATCAACCTTCTTTCTCTGGAGAGGACGTGGTGAAGCGTTGTAACTTTAATGAAATATCGCAAACCATTTCTGAAATGACTTTGAAAGAGGATGGGACATTGAAAGCAGGCTTGAAGCTTTCAATTGGATTTATATTGAAAAAGTTAATTAATTTCTTAAAAGGGGAATATATAATGCAAAACAAAATGGAAGAATCCGCAGAGATAGATTTGTTCAAAGCTGTCCTGGATTATAATTGGGATAGTATTTTTTTTACAGCCAGAGTTCAATGTGAAGCAAAGAGAACAAATTTGAGAAAACCCAAAGAGATGCCATTAGAGAATGATATAAAGAAGCTACGGCAATTTATTACTGAAGAGATGGTCCGTATTTGTGAGGATGATTATCAATTATTTGATTCACATATGTTTGTTAGGCTTCGCAATGTCATCGTAGCTAGGCTTACAATGTTTAATGCGAGGAGAGGCGGAGAACCCGCAAGGATGTTGTTAAAAGACTGGAATGATGCAGATTCAGGTGTATGGGTTGATCCCCAGCTTGTACAACATGTCACTGATCCTCTGGAAAAAGCGTTACTTGAGAAGTATAAGCTGGCCTATCAGTCTGGAAAGGGAAGCAAGATGTTGGTCCCTGTGTTGATACCCAATGACACAATTCAGCCTTTAAGGAAACTTGCACAGGAGCGTAAAGCTGTTGATATTTCAGACAACCCATTTCTTTTTCCAAATACAGGAATATCCAAAGATCATGTAAGTGGTTACATTGCCATCAAATATGTCACTTCCTTAGTAAAGGATTTAGAGAAACCCCAGTTGTTAATAGCTGATAAATTCAGGCACCGAGCTTCGACATTATTTGCCTTACTTGATGTCCCACAACACGAGAGAGATGTCTTCTATCGACATATGGGACACAGTGAATCAGTCAATCAAAACATTTATCAGTGTCCACTTGCAATACGAGAAATAACAGAAGTTGGTCATTTTTTGGGTCAAATTGATAACTCAGCATCGGTCACTGGGGAAGGAAATTGTAACATTGAAACAAATGACTCTGTAGTGAATAGAGACTCAAATGCAAATTTTGGAACATCCATAGTAACAGCTGCAAATCAAGAAGAAATATTTGATGGTGAAGCAGGAGTGCCAAATCAGCTTACGTGTTCTTCAAAACAAACTGAACCCAAGAGGAATTCAAGCAAAAATCGGAGATACATGTCATGGTCAGATGAGGATACAGATAGAGTCAAGTCATATTTTAAAAACTTTGTCGAAGATGTTTCAGCACATGGTTCAAGGGGATCATTACCTAGAAAGTCTGAAATTATTCTGTTCTTAAAACACCACAGGGTATTTTCACAAAAAGGAATCCCTGAAGGTACACTAATTAGTTTGGTGAAGACAAAGATTTTTAATGAAAGAAATAAATATAGAAGGGAAAGAGCGTTTCAATCGGTGTAATGACAATCATGAATTTGATTTGTATTACATTCATTGTATTGTATAGTGTTATTGACATATTTTGGGGTTTACAAAAACGTTTTATCTTTATATAGTACAATCTGTTCATCATTGCAATATCCTTTTTTATATTATATGAACATTCATTTGCTCAGCTTGAGAGACAAATGCTTTGTAGAACCATAGCTGCCAACCGTTCTGTTAAAAACGGATTTGTTCCGTATTTGACTTCCTGAGTCCGTAAGTGCTTATTTTTAGTTCAAAATCCGTATTTTGTAATTTTTGACTAATTTGTGGTAAAAAAGCCATGTGAGCCTAATGAATTATTATTATTGATCCATTATTATTACTATTACTACTACTACTATTGTTGTTATTATTATTATCATTATTATTGGTGTCCAGTGAGAGCATAATCTCCATTTGTGTAGCTCTTTAATTTGAATTATGCCTCTAACATAAATGATTTTCAACAATTAAAAAAGTTCCATTCGTTTTATGACGCCTGTATTTTACTCAAACCTTTCATAATGTATTGGAGATTTGCATAGGATATGGATGTTAGCCTCGATATACTTTGAATATTCTAAGACAGTATTGATACTTTCACTATTTGTTACAAATATTATTTTAATTAAGAATAAAATTAAATCCACCTTTTTGATTGGAAGGTATTCAATAAGAAAATCAATTGCTTATATTGATTAAAGATGACAATGATTATTTCCCTTTATTAATTTATGAAATATATAAATTTAATCCCTTTAAAAACATCTTCATCTGATTTTAATTTTTTTTTTTTCAAGCAAGCTTTTGTAACGGTTTAGGTTCAAGAAAAATAAGTATACTCCATTTTTAGGTGTGTTTATCTTGTCAAAGTAAAGAAGTAGGAATTCTCTAATATTTAGAGGTGCATTTTACTATAACTACTATTATAGTATACTACTTAAAGACCATTATGTTGCATGAAAGAAAACATATATGCAATCGTCTACTTTTTATCTGAACTCACCTAATTTTTACCCCAAAACGCCCTCTCAAGTGATGTACCAGGTTGGTAGTTATGCATTTCTAACCATCTTAAGTTATTTCATTTATTTTACAATCGTGCTTCTTGTGTATTGGTCCTTATCAAAGTTGAGGCAGTTGAATTCTTTCTTTATATTGTCCGTTCTGAATTTTGATCTCATTGTGGAAAGCTCCCATAGCGGGCAGGGAGGTACACACTGTGTCTTCTATCCCCTTATATCTGTTTTCCAACATGCTTTCAGTCTTTGTCTTGGAATGAGATTACTTGTTTTTTTCCTGGCCCTCGCCGGAGTCCTAGCTGGGAGGGAAGCAGTCAAATGCATATTTATTGTTTTGGGAGATGATATTTTTTTCCTTGTAAATCATCTCTCTGTTATGTATTATTACTATATTTGTTATTTTTTAATGTATAATGTAAGCATTTGAGTGTGTTCCTCTTTGTTGGATTTTGTTCTTGTGTCCGGATAAGACTTATAGGTGATCTCAAACTTAGTACATTGGTGATACGCTCTTGGAATCTACATCTGATCCCTATTTGTTCCCAGTTCCCCTATGTCTTACTTTCTCTTGGATGCTTCAACTGTAATTCTAGAACTTTTTACTATCCAATTTTCTTCCTTTTTACTGGCGCTGATATAACCTAAATGTGTTGCAAGCGCCGTAAAACCCTTAAAAACAAAACAACAATCATTGTGGAAAGTGTCATTTTAACGATTCAAATGTGCTGGTACTAAACCCGATAATTGAGCAACATTTGGACTAGCCTCTGTCATCTCAAACTTGTTAGTGTTAGTAATAGTAATTAAAAAGGCTGACTTTTATATGTTGCGATTCGATGAAGGGGGGGGGGGGGGGGGGGGGGCTTCGGCACACATCGCCCCTCATCCCGGGCAAAATGAGCGTTCCTTATTTTATTTTTGAAAAGTTGGCAGCTATGTAGAACTATCTGAAAGAATCAGATATGGCAGAATAAAAAGTCTTTCTACTAACCCTAACTTAATTGGCCAATGTAGCTTTATGTTCAGCATTTTCTAGATACCTAATGTAAAATTTCACTATTCTTTTTATGATAGTTTTAAGAGTTGCAATCTTTAGAGGTGACTGTCAAGAAATGACACCTCTGTGCATTTAATTTCATTCTTTCTTTATCCCCTCATCCTTAATCAGAATAATAATAATTAATAATGAAAAAAAATGCAGCAACGACAGCTTAGAACGGCATAAAGTGCTTAAGAATTATTTTTTTTGCATTAAACTTTATTCAAACGATTTTCAACACTTTTGCTTCACAGTTTATGCTTTTTAACAAATGCAATTAAGCAACTTACCAGCAACAACATATTGGTTTGTTATCATTTGAGGGTTTTATCAGTAAAACTGTTTCTATCCTTTTATGTTGCACTGTACACATAGCAAACTTCATGCTTTTATTTGGTGACCAAAGACTTATGTGATACAGTGGATGAATGTTTGTGATGGCTTTTGGAACTGAAATAAACCTGCAATATGATTTGTAGACTTCTATCGTTATGTATCATTTTTCGGTCAAATGTAAATGTAATTTTACACGAGCTTGATGTATCATAAAACCCACAATGAGCTCAACGTGCAGCTGGTAGTAGATTTATATGGACACGAACAACGTTGTTACAATTCAGTAACGTACTCCAATTAACACAAGTGAGACTGTAAATGAGACTTTTACAATGACTCTGCATCGCCACAAATATGGATTCGAACCCTGGCAACTCGGGCATCAGACGAACTGTCTACCACGAAACCAAAGCAAGCATTGTGCAAGTTAAAGTGAATGAGATGTTGATTGAAGCCGTTCATTGTGTCCATCAGATCTGCTGTCCTATCCATCCAACTCCATTCACTCACTGGGTGGGGTTCCCGACTTCCCATAATGGGCAGGGACGTACTCGTTGCGTCTTCTATCCCCCTATGTCTGTTTTCCAACTTGTTTTCTGTCTTTGTCTCGGGATGGGATGGGATTACTTGGTTTTGTCCAGGACCTGGCTGGGAGGGAAACAGTCAAATGTATAGTTCGAGTTTTGGGAGATTATATTTTTCCCTTGTAAATCATCTGTCTGTTATGCTCTTTATTGTTTTGTTTACATATTATTTATGCTTTGTAAACATTTGAGTGTATCCCTCTTTGTTGGGACCTGTGCTTGTGTCTGAATGAGACGTTTAGGTGATCTCAAACTAAGTACTTTGATAGTGGGCTCTTGGAATCTACTGTTTCCTATTTGAAACAAATCCCCTTTGCCTTACTTTTTCTTGGGTGCTCTAATTGTAGTTGCAGAACTTTTTACTATCCCATTTTCTTCCTTTTTACTGGCGCTGATATGACCTTAATGTGTTGCAAGCGCCGTAAAACCCTTACAAACAAAACAAAACAAACCAAGTCCATTCAGTGGTATACAACAACAACAAATAAACTCCTCTGCCTGGTCCCTTCTATCTCTGATCTTAACCTGGGTCGTCAGGTTTCTAAAGGGGTCGGGGACTGCAAAAACAATGGCGCACGGAGCAACTGGGAATATTTTTTGCCGTGTTTGAGTCCCAGGTTATTTCCCTGAGCGCCCCTTCTGAGGGATGGACCTTCCCAGGAGTTAGTAAATGCGTTGCTCGGCCACTTCACTCTACGCACACTGGGATAAGCTTCGACACTATGGCCATGAAGCTCTTAATCTTAAGGACTTACTTTATTTTAGACAATTTGGTGGTAGCTCACTTGAAAATGCACTCTTAGGTATACACATATATAAACATATACTGGGCTCCCTAAAAGGGTTTTTTAATGTGGTCTCCCTAAAAACATGTTTTTACCAAATGTCTCCTTAAAGCTACAGAAACACTTAGTAAAACATTAGGGGGACCGAGTAATTTTCTATATACCATTGTGATCATCAAGCATCAGAATTGTGTTCATAAATCATTGTAGGGAATCAAACTATACTCATTTGAACAAAGATTGAACAGTTTAATCAATTTGAACAAGACATATGCTTGGTCCTCCAATTGGTGCATTTCACAGTGGTCACCTTAATAGTGGATTGATACTTATATATATATATATATATATATATATATATACATGGGTGCAAGCAACTGGACCTCAAAAAGCCTGCAAGTCTACTTATGACCAGACTTATAATCTGAAAAAGCCTGCAAGATTCACGGACTTAACTCGGTTCAGATTTAATAATATAACTATCACTTCCGGGTCACAGTAGTATCGTGATTCAAAAGTTTCGCTTAATCATATGGACGTACCCGACCCGATTGTTGGGACCTAAACAAAACCAAATTTTTTTTTAAAAAAATCAATCAAATCCAAATCGCAAAAAGCCGGCACTCTTGCACCCATGTGTGTGTATATATATATATATGTACGTTTGGATCCTTCTAAATAAGGTTTTAGATTTGTTACAACTTATTTATTTATTTTGTTTTTTATTTATTTATTTTGTTTTTTACACATTATCTGTCCTACATTTGTGCTAAACAAAGAAGAGTTGAATCAGTAAATGACTGAGCATCTGACAGATATGAAACTTGGTTTTGTCCTGGCCGGAGTCCTTGGCTAGGAGGTAAACAGTCAAATGCATAGTTATTGTTTTGGGAGATAAAATATATGAGTTGTAAACATTTGAGTGTGTTCCTCTTGGTGGAGATCTGTGCTTGTGTCAGGATTAGACATTTAGGTGATCTCAAATAGTGTGCTCATGGAATTTACATCTGTTCCTTTTTTGAACACTATTCCTCTTTTTGTCTTACTTTTTCTTGTGTGCTTTAAATGTAATTCCAGAACTTTTTACTCCCCCATTTTCTTCCTTTTACTGGCGCTGATATGACTTGAATTTGTTGCAAGTGTGGTTAAATCCTTAAAAACAAGTAAACAAAAAAGAAAACGATAACCTTATGCCTTTTAATCTGTTGAATTTGTGTTTTTATTTTTCTCCCAGACGCTGCACATGATTTCTGAGAGACTGAAAATGTTCAAGCATGGCTGATGGCTGGGTCTTTCATTAGTTTTAAAATGAACTTTTGTTTTACTATTATGATTGTTTTTACTTTTCTTGTTGAGTCACTGTTAGGTAACCTGTAAACTTACTCTATCAATTTTTACTTAGTATTTAAATATATTTTTGTAGTATACTTATTTTTTAAGACAAGCTTTGCTACAGCTTATACTTTTAATTATATACAGTTCACCATCACTCTTGTCTTTGTTGTTAAACTGTGAGTATAATGTCTGATGTGATAATTCATTTTAATCAAATGTGTATGCATGTGTTGACACAATAATGCATAAAACTAGTTAGATTACCTTTATAGGGACTGCTTCAAATAATTTTATTTATGCATTTGAAATAAATAGAAATGCAAAATAATGCTTGCGATTTTTTTTAATGAATTATTTTAACATTTGACACACAATAGATTTTCATTGTAGTGAAAAAAATAGAAGAACTAAGTCCAATTTCTGTCTCTTGATGAATAAAGGAATTAATTGTGTTCAGGAGTTGAAATCTTTTTTACATTGGGGTCTTATTTACTGTATAGGTTTTAAGTTTTCTATTACTTTCTATGATCGCATTTGAATGCTTTTTTTCCCATGAATTGAATTTCTCATGGCAATTCGTTTAAATTATATTTTTTTTACATGACATTTTAAAACTTATTATTGTTACATTATAATTCGAAAGATGTTTCACTGATGTAATGATTCTTGAGAGACTTATTCATACCTTTTAAAAAGAGGATATGTAATGACAATTGAGAGACTTATTCATACCTTTTAAAAAGAGGATAAGAATCGGTCATATTTTAAAATAATCTTTTATCAGCTTGTATTTTGTTCAATGAAATGAAATCATGTCAGTTTGGGCAAAATTCTGGTATTATTCTAGATAGCACAATATGAAATTATGCTTTTATCGTTTATTTTATCATATAGAGGAAGTGAGGAAAGAATTATTTAATAAGTCAGCATTATTGGATTTAAAAAATTAAATATTTTATCTTTATGACAATTTCCCTTATCAAGACTTAATATCTTTTAAAAGTAGCCTAAATATGCTTGTTAGACTGAAGCTGTTTTTGGGTTGTTTTTTTTTTTTTGTTTGTTTTTTATTCATTGCAGTTGTTTTACACATATTAGTGTTGCAAGATATCATCCACTCTCCCCACCCTCAGTCCCATTTCCTCGCTTTTAGAATTTAAGGACTGATTTCAATATATTTAAATTTGAAAAATGTGACCCAATCGCCTCAGTAATGGTATTATGTTGGAGCGAATCAGATGCTATAAATTAATTTTAGAACCAGAATGACCAGAAAATGTGAGATTTTGGTTTTTGTAACTTTCGGAAACTATATCCTTCACCTTGAAAGTATAAACTTGAATGTACTTTTTTATTTTTCAATATGAATAAGATTTTGAGCATCTAAGTCACTCTGACATACCTCCATTCTGAGTTACTTTTTGTTCGTCACAAAAGCTTTTTGTTGTTTTATTCATTAAAATATGTAACATACAACAATTACAGTTCTATGATTCAGTGCAGTATGTCTCTCCGTATTAGGATTCACCAAATTCAATATGTCAAAGATATTTAACAGTGAAATATATGAGTACAGTGATCTCTGTTTATAGGCACTTGGGGTTTTAAACATGATCGGGCTATAAGCAGAATCTGGTCATGGAGCAGAATTGTGACTTTATAAATTTAAGCAAGCTCATCCAAATGGACTCCACTTATAAGTACGATCATTTTGTTTTTAACAAGTTTATTTTTTAGGTGTTAAAATAAAGATACCACATGCATCAGTAAACATGGTTTTGGGAAATAATCGAAATGCTCTGCCTCCACCTATTCTGTCAACTCTCTTGCATGAAACTTACCCATTCTATTGGTAAACACTACATGACGAAAGCAGATCTGTCATAAAATCTATAGGATAACAATTAGCAGGTTTTGGCAGATTTATTGAAACAGCCTGGGTGTTAAGGACAAGTGGATAGGGGCATGGCACATGCTTCCTGTTATTGAGGTAGAATTGGATTTTTACAAGGACACGGTACAGGAGTTGGGAATGAGAGGGGAGAGCTAATGTTGCAAAATCACAAAGATATATGAAGTGAGTAGAAAAGTGCCAGAAGACAATAGAGAATAAAAAATTTTTTCGCGGCGGTGGTGGGGTTTGAACCTGCGACCTTATTGGTACGACAACTCCGCCTGGCAGGTGAGAGCGTGGCTCTACCGTGTGAGCTATCCACGAACACAAAAATATTCGTTTCAAACCCAAAGTCATTTCTAGATCCCTCTCTCACCCACTTCTTGAGATCGCCGATTCGTTCGCCACCATCGCGAAGTAATTTTGACCAGCAGTTAAGCTTAATAGCCAATATTCTCATCACAAACATATAACATAGAAACGATTGAGACATTGAGTATGCTCCGGTGTATGGGGTGAATTTTTAATTCAGAAAAGTGAGTGGAGCAGGCACTTATGTTGGTAACAACAAGATATGAAGTGAGTAGAAAAGTGCCAGAAGACAATAGAGAATAAAAAATTTTTTTTTTTCGCGGCGGTGGTGGGGTTTGAACCTGCGACCTTATTGGTACGACAACTCCGCCTGGCAGGTGAGAGCGTGGCTCTACCGTGTGAGCTATCCACGAACACAAAAATATTCGTTTCAAACCCAAAGTCATTTCTAGATCCCTCTCTCACCCACTTCTTGAGATCGCCGATTCGTTCGCCACCATCGCGAAGTAATTTTGACCAGCAGTTAAGCTTAATAGCCAATATTCTCATCACAAACATATAACATAGAAACGATTGAGACATTGAGTATGCTCCGGTGTATGGGGTGAATTTTTAATTCAGAAAAGTGAGTGGAGCAGGCACTTATGTTGGTAACAACAAGATATGAAGTGAGTAGAAAAGTGCCAGAAGACAATAGAGAATAAAAAATTTTTTCGCGGCGGTGGTGGGGTTTGAACCTGCGACCTTATTGGTACGACAACTCCGCCTGGCAGGTGAGAGCGTGGCTCTACCGTGTGAGCTATCCACGAACACAAAAATATTCGTTTCAAACCCAAAGTCATTTCTAGATCCCTCTCTCACCCACTTCTTGAGATCGCCGATTCGTTCGCCACCATCGCGAAGTAATTTTGACCAGCAGTTAAGCTTAATAGCCAATATTCTCATCACAAACATATAACATAGAAACGATTGAGACATTGAGTATGCTCCGGTGTATGGGGTGAATTTTTAATTCAGAAAAGTGAGTGGAGCAGGCACTTATGTTGGTAACAACAAGATATGAAGTGAGTAGAAAAGTGCCAGAAGACAATAGAGAATAAAAAATTTTTTCGCGGCGGTGGTGGGGTTTGAACCTGCGACCTTATTGGTACGACAACTCCGCCTGGCAGGTGAGAGCGTGGCTCTACCGTGTGAGCTATCCACGAACACAAAAATATTCGTTTCAAACCCAAAGTCATTTCTAGATCCCTCTCTCACCCACTTCTTGAGATCGCCGATTCGTTCGCCACCATCGCGAAGTAATTTTGACCAGCAGTTAAGCTTAATAGCCAATATTCTCATCACAAACATATAACATAGAAACGATTGAGACATTGAGTATGCTCCGGTGTATGGGGTGAATTTTTAATTCAGAAAAGTGAGTGGAGCAGGCACTTATGTTGGTAACAACAAGATATGAAGTGAGTAGAAAAGTGCCAGAAGACAATAGAGAATAAAAAATTTTTTCGCGGCGGTGGTGGGGTTTGAACCTGCGACCTTATTGGTACGACAACTCTAAAAAACACTAAAATATACACTAAAAAAAATTTTTTATTCTCTATTGTCTTCTGGCACTTTCTACTCACTTCATATCTTTGTTACCAACATAAGTGCCTGCTCCACTCACTTTCTGAATTAAAATTCACCCCATACACCGGAGCATACTCAATGTCTCAATCGTTTCTATGTTATATGTTTGTGATGAGAATATTGGCTATTAAGCTTAATGCTGTCAAAATTACTTCGCGATGGTGGCGAACGAATCGGCGATCTCAGAAGTGGGTGAGAGAGGGATCTAGAAATGACTTTGGGTTTGAAACGAATATTTTTGTTCGTGGATAGCTCACACGGTAGAGCCACGCTCTCACCTGCCAGGCGGAGTTGTCGTACCAATAAGGTCGCAGTTCAAACCCACCACCGCCGCGAAAAAATTTTTTATTCTCTATTGTCTTCTGGCACTTTTCTACTCACTTCATATCTTGTTGTTACCAACATAAGTGCCTGCTCCACTCACTTTTCTGAATTAAAAATTCACCCCATACACCGGAGCATACTCAATGTCTCAATCGTTTCTATGTTATATGTTTGTGATGAGAATATTGGCTATTAAGCTTAACTGCTGGTCAAAATTACTTCGCGATGGTGGCGAACGAATCGGCGATCTCAAGAAGTGGGTGAGAGAGGGATCTAGAAATGACTTTGGGTTTGAAACGAACATTTTGTTTCGTGGATAGTCACGGTGAGCCACGCTCTCACCTGCCAGGCGGAGTTGTCGTACCAATAAGGTCGCAGGTTCAAACCCCACCACCGCCGCGAAAAAATTTTTTATTCTCTATTGTCTTCTGGCACTTTTCTACTCACTTCATATCTTGTTGTTACCAACATAAGTGCCTGCTCCACTCACTTTTCTGAATTACAAAATCACAAAGATAACTTTTAAGAAGTAGGAGGAGAGGGAATTTTTAAATAGCTTTAAAGTGGACCAATGACAATTTCAGACATGCAATCTTGTACATACGTTTATAGAAACTCGAAAGGGAAAACATATTTTGACCAACTGGACCTTGGTGGCATTGACTTAGCACAAGAATTCAGAATCCGCTTTTATGCATGGTCTAGCTATAAGCATGCTCCCCCTGATTCCCCGAGGACCGTGCTTATAAAAGGAGACCACTCTAGTATGTACACACACGCTATCTCACTCTATCTCGCATACATATACACTATATATCTGCTCTCTCTCTCTCTCTCTCTCTCTCTCTCTCTCTCTCTCTCTCTCTCTCTCTCTCTCTCTCTCTCTCTTATTATTGTTAACTAAAATTCTTTTACTGTGATTGTTTCCTTAACAAAAAGTAAAAGTAAAAAACAAAACATTCTCATTATTTTGTTATATAATTTCAATAAAGTAATAGAATAAACTAATAAGAGAAATGAAACGATATTATTATTTGACATGTGTCCTATCGATCTCACCTTATGTTGGTGCTTGCCTAATAATAATGTTGAAATGTGATACCTATGACAAGATTAAGAGAGATAACATTTTCAGAATTGGATGTGGATATATATATATTTTTTTAAACAGCGAAATTGAATTCCTGATTTTGATTTCATTCTCCATAACCCCAGTCAATTAATATTAATCGTTCATTTCAAAAATAGATTCAATGATCACTGGATGGCAGTGGGTTCGTGATAATTAAATTGTGAATAAACATTGTTTTACCAACCTATGTTTTTATTTCATTATTTCGACTATTTGATTAACTTTTCTATCAAACTTATAACAATTTACATCATAGTTATATTTCGAATCTCTAACTGAGCATTGAGAGGTTAGATTGGTCTAATGGGCCTTTTACAAGCATTGATTTTTACCCTGGCAAACTGAGGTCGACTGTGGTATTCCAGACATCGAAAATTACTCAATATAGGCATATTCTTTGCTGGCAATCCATCGATGTGTTTGCTATTACACGTTACGATTTTGACAAGCATTGTCAATAGTCTAGACTATAGAAAGGAAGAAAACAGCTGATGAGTCACTCCATGATTTAACTCTGTGTGTTGTGGTGAAGAAAACTCATAAAAAAACACTGATAGATAGATGAATGGATAGTTTGTTGCATGAATGAATTGAAAAAGAATGGAAAAGTAAATTGTGAAACTTTTTAACTATGAGTTTTTGCGTGTATTTTTAAGCGTAGGCAAATGTATTTGGTGTCGCTGAATCCAATGGTGGCATTTAAAATGTCGAGAAAACTATTTTCAAGATATAAATAAGTTGTGGCCAGTGACCCGATGTGCTTCACAAATTAATGTCACCATGTCTTACACCACCGAAAAGGGCCCACCTAATGAGATGCAATCCAACACCTAATCCGAAACCCCCTCAACCGTGTCTTGGTCTTTATTTATGTGCGGCTATCTGGTCTAGTGGTATGACACTTGCTTTCGGATGGGAAGGTCCTGGGTTAGAGACTCGGTCGATGGATAGTCGAGTTCTTTACTCACACCGTACTCGGGTGTAAAATTGAAATGAGTGCCTGGCCGTTAACAGCGTTGTCTCTATCCGAAAAAAAAATGTAATATCACCTAACAGGGGTCATGTCTCGTCCTGCATGTTAAGTGTTGCTGTTGGCCAGGAACCCCTTGTAAATCCCTTTGAGCACGTTTAGTGGATATTGCGCGATATAAAAGCTCAATTTTTTTTTTAATGAAAAATATATGACAAATCGTGTGACTCGCCGTCCAAGCAGTGTCAAATAAAGACAGAAGCATTGATCAGATCTGATAGAACTCAGAACTCTTGTTGAGATAGCAGGTACAAATAGACATTGAAGCGACTGAAAGCAAGAATTCGTACAGTTAGATCGGATTTGGAGATGGAACGAGAACAGTTTCTTCAGTATTGTCTTTGTGCGAAAAATGTATGTTCGCCTAACTGGCTGCTTGTGTTGTCCATTGTGAGTGCGTTGTCCATCCGAGAAAATATAAATCATAAAACCCTGTGAGTCTGTTTTCAACGCCGTGAAGCACTATAGATGCTATACGTTTAGGTAAAATGCTTAAACATCCATACTAACACACAAAACAATATGTAACCTTAAACGCTTATAGTCTGATTTATAGAATTTAGTAAGAACAAATCATACAAATAGCTGTCTAAAAACAATAACAAAGAGACGAGTGACGTAAATTTCGTTCCATCTATATAAATTCTATCTATAATTACATTGAGTAATAGATTCCAACCTCTTACTGAGCTCGAGGAGGACATAGATGTAGAGTCACATTGGGCAAAGATCAAGGAAGTCTACATAACAACTTGCCACGAGGTATTGGGGGTAAAGAAATCGGAACATAAAGAATGGATAAGTCCAACCACCTTGGACCTTATTGAAAAGAGGAGGACAAGGAAGGAACAAGTGAATGCAAGCCGAACAAGGGCTTCAAGACTGGATGCACAAGAGCAGTATCGAGCCATAGCTAAGGAAGTCAAAAGATCTGTGAAGAAAGACAAGGAAGCATTCATGAACAGACTTGCAGAGAAAGCAGAAGCATCAGCGACTGGAGGACACATGAGGATCCTTTATCAAACTACCAAGACACTTGCTGGAATATATGGGAAACCAGAGGTACCAGTCAAAGACAAAGATGGGAAAACTATTTTTGGAAAAGAGGCTCAATCTGAACGATGGAGGGAACATTTCAACTGCCTTCTGAACAGACCACCACCAGACAACCAGCCAGAAATTTTGCCTGCAAGGAATGAGCTACCAATTAGCTGTGATCCACCATCAATAGCAGAGATTGTGGGTGCCATTAACAAGATGAAAAGGGGGAAAGCTGCTGGACCAGACCAGATTCCACCGGAGGCTCTAAAAGTTGATGCGGAAAGAAATGCTGAGGCCCTGCACCCACTATTTGAGAGAATCTGGAATGACGGGATATTCCCAAAGGATTGGAAGGAAGGACATCTTATCAAGCTTCCAAAGAAAGGGGACCTCAGTAATTGTAATAATTATCGAGGCATCACTCTTCTTTCTATCCCAGGAAAGGTTTTCAACCGTATTATTTTAGAGAGAATTAAGAATGCAACAGATGCTAAACTGCGGGACGAACAGGCAGGTTTTCGGAAAAATCGTTCAACCACCGACCAGATTGCCTCTCTGCGAGTCATAGTGGAACAGTCTATAGAATGGAACTCTCCTCTTATTGTCAACTTTCTGGATTACGAGAAGGCTTTCGACAGTATTGACAGAGCAACATTGTGGAAAATTCTGGCATATTATGGACTCCCGGAAAAGATAGTAAACCTCATTAAGGAAATGTATGAAGGATCAAGTTGCAGGGTTGTACATGAAGATCAGCTTACTGACAGCTTTGAAATTAAGACTGGTGTCAAGCAGGGATGCTTGCTCTCTCCATTCCTGTTCATCCTTGCCATTGATTGGCTAATGAAGGAAACCTCCAAAGGGAGAAGAAATGGGATACAGTGGACCCCCTGGACACAGTTGGAGGATCTGGATTTTGCAGATGATCTGGCTCTTTTGTCCCACACCCAGGACCAGATGCAAGCAAAAACCACAATTATAAACAGCCTCTCGGAATCAATTGGTCTAAGAATTCACCCTGCAAAGTCAAAGGTCTTGAGGATAGGTACGCGTCAAAGGGAGCAGATCAAAGTAAAAGATCAGGAACTCGAAGATATAGACACTTTCTGCTATCTCGGAAGTATAATTGACAAGAATGGAGGCACGGAAGCAGAGGTGAAAGCACGAATAGGAAAGGCACAGGCTGCATTCACATCTTTGAACAGAGTTTGGAGAACTAAAGATATCTCCCTTCAACTAAAGCTAAGACTTTTCAACTCAAATGTGAAGTATGTCCTACTGTATGGATGTGAAACTTGGAACGCATCACAGGCATGTATAAGGAGGGTACAGATTTTCGTAAACAGGTGCATGCGTAAGCTACTCAGAATAAAATGGATGGATAGAATAAAAAATGAAGAAGTATGGAAAAGAACACAGCAGAAACCAGTGGGAGAGGATATAGGAAGAAGACGATGGAGGTGGATTGGACACACGCTTAGAAAGAATGACTCAACTATAACAAAGAAAGTATTGGACTGGAACCCTCAGGGCAGAAGATCAAGGGGAAGGCCACGAGGAACATGGAGAAGAATTAAAGAAGCTGATATACAGAGAAGTGGTAAGGCCTGGAATGAGATTTAAAAAAAGTTGGCTCAGGATAGAGAAGGATGGAAACTGTTTGTCTGTGGCCTAAACCCTGACCCAGGGTGAAAAAGGCATTGATGATGATTGATGATAATTACATTGTTTGAAACAACTCAAAATTATCTGCTACGCCATTCAATGCCACTTTTATGGTGGTTTTCAGCACGGGAAAGAGAATCAACACACCACTACTGTAAACATTATAAGGTTTGAGTTATATTTTATTAAAAACGCCGAATAGATCAAAGGAATTCGGCATTGTGAGAGAACTGTTTGGTCTATCACCATCATTTTCAAAATTCGCACCGTCACTTAAAATCTATGCACCCATGCAAAAAATCACGACGCCACAATTCGTAAAACCAAAATCTAGAGGTGCCTAAATGAGCCAATAAGATGGAGAGAAAGATAAAGTGAGTAAATGTGACTCATCTATAAGGGAACAACACAAAACAAACGACGTCTCGGCCTTAGGCCTATTTCAAGTAAACACGAAGATGCAGAGCATATTGAGATATCTAGTATAATACATCTAATATATTTCGTGTTTACTTGAAGAAGGCCGAAACGTCGTTTGTTTTGTGTTGCGCCCTTATATATGAGTCACCTTACTCACTTTATCTTTCTCTCCACAGTTCGTAACTTTGCAGGAATTTACTATATTCCGTGCGCACCAGACTTGGGACGGACGGACTATATAGTACTAGACCTATTTTACAAACAGCTATCAATGGCTTAGAGTAGAATTCAGTTGTATTCACACACACACACACACACGCACACACACACACACACACGCACACACACACACACACACACACAGAGAGAGAGAGAGAGAGAGAGAGAGAGAGAGCGAGAGAGAGAGAGAGAGGATGTCTTCTAAATGCTTTGTAATTTGCACCATTGTTTCCATGTTGGAAGATGTGCTTTATCAGGCATCCTTCACGAAAAGCACAAAGAAGCACGGAAATGATACATGAGATTAAAGTAAAAACATTTCATCAATAAATTAAAAATAAATAGGGTGCCGTAAAGCACCTCGTCTCAGTATATTTTTACGAATATGTAGAGCATATTGAGATAACTAGTATAAACAAAGATGATTCGATGAATTACATCAATATTGTGGATAAATAATCCACAAGCTGGTAACGTTTTTGTAAGTTTGTGAAAATCTCTAGAGTGGTGTGCTCACAAAGACAACTTTCATCGGGGCCAAATCCATATAATATAAAATTACATTTTTAACACCCCCCCCCCCCTTAAAAAAAAACAAAACAAAGGGAGGCCTTCCTAAAGCTCCTACATCCCCAGTATTCTTTTTTTTTTTTAAATAATGTTAGTTCTGGTAGGGGGTTTGGGAAGGGGGAAACTTCTTTTTATAATGTTCTAGTATGGTGTTTGGGAGGGGGAGAAAGTTTCCCCCTCCCAAACCCCCTACTAGAACATTATTTCTTTTAAAAAGAATACTGGGGATGAAGGAGCTTTCGGAAGGCCTCCCCAAATAAATACAAAACAACAAAATTTTCCATCAGTTTGAATAGATTTAATGATGAAAAAAAATTAATCTTCTTTTAAAGTATCACAGTGAGAATGACCTGGCACAGATGGGTGTTTTTGAGGCACACCACTATACCAGAGACATTTGCCTCTGTACAATAACGCAGTGTGTGACTATGGTGGCCTCGTGTTCAACTAAAGGGAGTCGGTGTTGGCACACGAGGGTGGGGACAGAAGGCCACTATGGCAGATAACTAGACTTTGATTAGTTTGTTTATATTATAATGGAAAAAAACAACAAAACAAACAAACCCAAAAAAACGGACTGGACAGAAAGCTTATTTTAAACGAGATTTTATCTTAAGCGAGTTTTTCTTATCTGGACTCCACTGCGTGTTCATCAGCATAAAATATGTTAAAATTAGATTGGTTATCCCATTAAAAAAAAATAATAATTCTACAGGACAGGATCAATTTAATCCAATCATGTACGGACATTTTCATTTATCATGTAGTGCCTTAATATTGCTAAGAGGTTATTGTTGCCAATATTGTCATTGGTTTTGGTAAAATCATTTCAAGTCGTAATCTGTGTGCTTCACATGACCTCTGTGTTGAACATCAGTGAGCATATTGTTAATTTATGTGTTTTGTTAATTTATGTTTTTTTTTTGTTGCTTTTGTTGTTTGTTCTTTCTTTTTTCGTTTTTGTTGTCGACAGACTGACTCACACAATTTGCACGACCTAACGGAGACTCGAACCAGGAATCTGTAGGTCAGATACCGAGTGTCATATCACAAACCACAAAGCTACGATTCAAGAGAAATATATATATTATATATAATATATATATATATATATATATATATTTTTATAAAAAAAATATATATATAATATATATATATATATATATATATATATATATATATATATATATATATACCTTCTCTCTACCTCTACTACACATTTAGATGTGTGTACAGTCCAAGTCTGTTTTACATTTTTACTTGCCTTTTCGCCGTGTTATTATACTCCCTATCATTTTAATTAATTAATTAAATAATTCTTGACCAATCTGAAAATATTACGGATTTTAAAGATTATACAATTAGATGTAGGATAAAAATTCGTATCAAATATCTAAATTATTTATATCGCAAGTATAAAAACATGTAGCATCAGTCGACCTCTTTATGCCCATTGTATATGTTGGCTTCAAAAAGAAATCAATATTCTAAGGCGCATACCACAGGTGAACAATGTAGAAATTCGTAACTTACTTTTTACAACACTTGTGTCAAAGTTCCCGACAATCTTACCTGTTATGTGTTTACTTAAGTTTTACACACTTTCCTTCTTTTTCTTGTCTATGGTCAGAACAAGTATTCTACAATGGAAGAATCGTCACAACGTGACTTTAAAAGTTCTTACAAGGACGTATCGCCATCACTATCCGAACAAGACGTAGATATATCAAAAAAGGAACATATATACTCTGCCACTCGGACAAACAACATGCCTCCAACTGAAATAATAAGAAATCTGTCATCAATAAAATCCCACTCACGTGGTCCCTCGATACAACCGCCCGGTGAAGGACAAAAGACCAGTTGTACTCAGAATAGCAATGAAGGAACAAGCAATAACATGGATTTCGTGGAAATAGGAGAAGGAAGTGTATCAGATTCATCAAATGGATTGATAAGTTATTTTGATTTGGAACTAAGTCACGAAGAATCAATGCTATCACATTCTGGATGTTGTAACTTAGAGACAACCAGTAGGGTAAGCAGCGTGCCATTAATTGGTGAACAAACCTCGTGTTCATCTGAATGCAATTCTGCACCATTCACAGTGCAATTAATTTCTGATGAAACAACAAGCCACAAAGGATACAAGGCACGTGAATGTAGATCGCCTGTGCTGTCCGATGCAAAAGGAGGCGAAGCCCTGCGGCCATTTATCACGCCTGTACTCCTCACGGGTACGAATTTAGAGGAGAATGGAGGAATCACAGACCCCCAGCCCGGAGAAGCAGAACGAGAAATTGATCATATTCGGCAACAGCTTCAGAAAGATCCTCCCCAAGAAATAATTCTTCAGCCATTAAAAGCAACTAAGCTCACGTTCAAATCACAAACACAGGAAAGTCAGATTTACGAATGTAACAAAAGTAAGTCATTACTTCTTAATCAGACCATATTGGCATACCTGATAAAACACATTTTAAAAAATGGCCATAAACAGCGGCGTGGCATGCTTACAGTATAAAGTGGTGCCAGACAAAAATGACTTACACATGCTACATGTGTAAATATAAAAGAAAGAAAAAAAACTTACATACTTGTAAAGTAAATTTGCATGGTGATGTTTCTATTCCTGCAAATCTTTTCAATAGTTTGTTTATATAAATCACGAACGAATATATTTATTGGAGTTTGGACACTGAGGGAAATGGCTAAAGGGACACATGCAGACATTGAATGTCAATCGAACAAAGGGTAATTTCAAAACTTACAAAGCGTAAGAATGTAAACAGCTCATGGCCTATTAAAGGAGTACTGTAGTTACGTCATGAAACAGCCCCATTCCACTTCGGAAATCAAACATGACACCACACAAGATCTCTCTCTCTCTCTCTCTCTCTCTCTCTCTCTCTCTCTCTCTCTCTCTCTCTCTATCTATCTATCTATCTACCTATCTCGTTCACATTCCTTCATATCAATTTTTGCAGCAATAATAATAATAATAATAATAATAATAATAATGATGATGATGATGATGATGATGATGATGATGATGATGATGATGATGATGATGATGATAATAATAATAATAATAATAATAATAATAATAAATTAATATATACAATAATCACGACACAGAGAGAGAGAGAGAGAGAGAGAGAGAGAGAGAGAGAGAGAGAGAGAGAGAGAGAGAGAGAGAGAGAGAGAGAGAAACAAATGAACTTGTTAATAATCGTGATTTCGATAATAATAAAGATGGTCGAAGTTACCATACTATGACTAGGACGTAAATGACCAACATTAGCTATTTTTCCCCAGTCCAACAGAGTTGGAGCAAAAATTTCTCGGCACCTGAGGCGGTTTTTTCTCGTATGTGAAGATGGTAAAAATTCGAGCCAGGTATTCAATGTTGCAACATTATAGTACATTATAGTAATAGCCTTAAATGGTGCCAGCAAAAATCCTCTCCTTGCAATCGTTTGAGTGGGGAAATCCAGTCACTCGCTCAGCCATAGTACACAGTCGCTGACAGTCATCAACGGACTGTGTGAATCGGGAGAAAAGCGTGGATAGAAGGCGTTGTGACAGAAAGGGAGTCTGTTTCGCACTGTTGATAAAAGGCGATATATACCATTTCTCAGTTTTATATATTTTAAAAAATGCTGTTATCCATTTTTAAAACATGGATGTGGTGCCAGGCACCACTTGAACCAATAGAGCCACGCCCCTGGCCATAAACTTGTAGGGCAAATACCCGGGAAAGGGGGGGGGGGGGGGGGGGGGGGGGGACATTTTGAGTCATATACCATTGGAAAACTTATAAAATTTTCTATCAGATCCCGGTTGTCTCCTCATCAAAAAGTGACCGCATAAGAAAGTTATGGCCCTTTGAAGGACTTTTTTTTGTTGAAAAATGAGTTATTTCCCCTGATTGTCAAAAAAAAATAATACAGTATACATCAAACGTTTAAATTTAGATACCATTGATTGAGACTGACATTTTGATTTTTTTAAAATGTATTTCGTGGCAAAACAATAATTCTTATGGAAGTTAATGACCTTTGAAAACAGTGAAACTGTTTGTTTTGTTTGTTTTTAAGGGTTTTACGGCGCTTGCAGCACATTTAGGTTATATCAGCGCCAGTAAAAAGGAAGAAAATGGGATGGTAAAAGGTTCTAGAATTGCAATCAAAGCACCCAAGAGAAATAAGACAAATGGAACTGGGAACAAATAGGGATCAGATGTAGATTCCAAGAGCATACCACCAATGTACTTAGTTTGAGATCACCTAAAAGTCTCATCCAGAGACAAGCACAGGTCCCAACTAAAAGGAATACACTCAAATGTTTACAAATCATATAATATAATATGTAATTTAAACATAAGACAGTGCATAACAGAGAGATGATTTACAATGAAATAAATGTCACCTCCCAAAATTATAACTATACATTCGACTGTTTCCCTCCCAGCCAAGGAACTCCGGCAAGGGTCCGGACAAAACTAAGTAATCTCATTCCAAGACAATGACAGAAACAATTGGTAAACGGGTATGGGGGGGGGGGGGGTAGAAGACAACAGCATGTACCTCCCTGCCCACTATGGGAGGTCAGGACCCCCACCCAGTCAGTGAAACTGTTAAAAGATGTGAAATTTTATACAAAATTTCCAGAGTACATTATGTACTTAAGTATCGGTTGTTATTTTTAAATAAAGGACACACAGTCTTACTTTAGAACGTTTATATTGTATTGTGTGATCAACAATATAATTTCATGCAATAAAAGTACTAAGTATTATATCATCACCCTTGATGTTCAACAATCCCAGAGCTATTTTGCAGTTACCGTGTTTGAATTAAGTTATTTAGTATAAGTGCCTATAAGTGCCTTGCAACATATCGTACTGAACATATAATATCAATTAAATATTTGAGTTGCATCATTTAAGATAAAATTATGTTCTTTTACGGTTACTAATCTTCGTCACTTGTGTTGTCAGAACTCGAATAGCATTCAGAATATGCACTTTCATCTCCACTGAGATCACTACTTTCACTCTCACTTGAATTTGAAATATGTGATTCAGAAGTAAGAATGTCTGTCAGGTCTATGAGAAACATTTTCTCACCCCAATCGATGGACAGTGTATTGTTGCAACGCTTCCAACCATGAAATTCAATTGGTGGTAATTCGGGGAATTGTTGCAAAGCTCTTTTCCAAATTCGAACTTGATAATATACTCATTTTAAATGCAAGTCCAGTGATTGCTGACATGGAGGCATCATGCTTAAGTCGGTACTGCTTTTGGGAGATATAACATTGTTCTTTGTATGGAACTTTGAACAAACTCTTTGATATCGTAATTCATTGATGCTTTCATGCTCTGAGTTGTAGATCTTACACACAAACTTTTCAAGCTGGCATTTAACTTCATCTGTGAGATTTTTGTGTTCACCAATATCCTTCATGGCAGTCTGTGATTCTGGGTCATTACATAACGTTTTTAACTGCCTAATTTTGCCTTTGTTCAGAAACGCACAAATTGAATCACAACCTGTTAGGGCATGAAATCCAAGTAAAGATGTACTTATATCTCCAATGACACTCTGGATAACATCATTTATTACGACAAAACGCCTCTTGTCACCAACACCAGTATCAAATACTATTTCCAATGGAGATAATGCATCAGCAAAATGAAGTAAGAGGAGAAAGATATCTATATCAGTGGACCTCACAATAACTTTTGATGCAAAGTCATTTACTTTAGAAAAGTTTGCATGCAAAACAATTCGAGTGTCTGCTTCTTCCTGGGTTGATTGTAAGTGGTAAATAGGAAGTTGGTCAGTTATTTTACCATCCTCGGTAGTGAGTAGAGTGACCTCCTCTTCACAGACCACACACACATTTCTCCCAACTAACAGCTCCGCAAACTCATCGGTGGACCACTCGTTGAAAATGAACTTGATGAGTTGCTTCTTGTTTTTATTATTGCACAAAAAACTTTTCCAATCACGGGGTACTTTTGTTGACCTGCCTTTCAAAGTAATTGTATCAGATGTGCTACGTCGAATACGTTCTGTGCATTTGATGGAATTTTCTTTGTAAGAATCAGTCACAAAATGAACAACTCGTACTTTTGGAAGACACAAAAATACTGTCTTAGCCAAATGTAGTAAAAAATGTCCAAATGTTTCCGGAATAGAAATGAGTGAATGGAGCAAAACATTTCCATCTATGATGTGTGTTAAAATGTAGTCGTTTTCGGAAGCATTCACATTAGAACCATGGCATTCCAGTTTGTGGAGCAGTACTGCTTTATTGGTTTTTACCATCGACCCATCCACTTGTTGCCAATGCCCATGAAATAGGACCAAGGGGGTAAGACATCAACTTACGGAGATCAATTTTGTGCTCAACAGCTAACATTATCAACTGTCCGTATATATTTCTTTGTGCAATTACTTTGATTTCTTTATTGGATTTGTTGCGAACAGAAGATTTTTTTTTCATTGAACCAAATGTTTGGATTTTCTTTGCAATTATTGGTGCGTGGAAAGATTTCTCACGTGTCCCCAATCGCTCCTTTATAAAGTTTTTCATGTCTAATTCACCCTCCTTGCATATTGTGACCATAATCTGTTTAGAAATGTCTTCCGATGCTTGGACACCAGATGACAAGCAAACTATATGTTCTCCACCAACATCAAACGGATTGTAGCTGCAAATGGCATTCGATATTTTATCCACGTTTTTGCATCCACGAGTCATCTCTGAAAGCCGTAATTCTTTATTGCTGTCATGACGGCCTACTAAGTCTGCTAATGATGACAAAGCCTCTCATGTCAGGTAATGCACCACCTGTCGTATGCATCAAGCTTTCGGCTAATGCCTATCAAACCGCCAATGGATTTGGAGTTTTTATTTATTGTTTGCACAATTGTTTGGTCAATAGCTACCCCCGATGCTTTTGAATGTGTTCTTCTGGAGCTGAGTGTGGTTTCTTTCAGGATTTGAATGGTTTCGATTTTGTTGACTTCCAAGTACTCCCAACTAGAAAGGTATACAGTTAAATAACGTGCATAGTTAGGATGATTCATAGCAAAGAATAACGGAGTCATTTACTTCAATGAGTTTAAATACATATCAAAATCGTTTTCTCTCAATGCCCGAAGTAACTGAAGTATATACCAGACACTGTCGTAGTTTTGCAACCAAAATTGTGCAGTCCTGCCATGTCTCCCAGCTCTGATTTGCAACTTCATTTGATAATTCCCATAAAATTGGACATGCTGTGAGCTGCTTCATTGATACGAAATCCTTAGATTTCAATATTGACATTTTCAATTCCAACCATTTGTTTTCTGCTGACGGTTTATTACAGATAACTGCCTTCAATAACAATCGATCCAGGGCTTCCACAAAACATGCATGAATACGCAGAGCTCTGTTGTAGTGTTTTCCTGACATTACTGCTGAGAGAGAACCATTTGCACACATGCCAGACTCAAGAACAATGTCTTCAAATCCAGAGGCTTCCATCATCTTTCCTAAAGCTTCCATAAATGCGCAAATAATGTGAAATGTTCCAAGTCGTATGAAAACGTTCTGAAATTTCTCAGGATTGCTCCACACAATAGAGTATGCTCTTTTTGCCATCGCCAAATCGATTGACCGGCACAGGATCTCCTGAATTGTGTCATTACTAGTAGGCGACTGATGATTTGGCTTCATGTATTGGATATAATACTTCTTTACTGATAAAGAACAAAAATTAACCCTATCTAAACATGAAAAGAGAGAAAATTCATTTTCGAGTTATTTCCCTTGAATTTGTAAATTATGTGTCATTTTAAAATATATCACAAAAATTAGTTAATTTCTTCAAGAATGTCACAAAGTAACCTAAAAACTTCCCAAATGATAGATGTGCATTTCAAAGTCAGTTATGTTTCAATACAACCAAATTTAAAGGAGAAATAACTATTCAAAGTTGAAAAAATTAAATGTCATATATAAGGGGAAATAACTAGAAAATCAGCTGCAATTCTCTTATGTGGTCACTTTTTGATGAGGAGACAACCGGAAGCTGATAGAGAATTTTATAAGCTTTCCAATGGTATATGACTAAAAATGTCCCCCAGGGGGGTGAGGTCCACGCCCGCTGGAACATGTACTAGATCAATTAAAATAATATTCAATTTTAAAGTCTACTGTTAGAGACTTTTTTGACATGTTGGGCTGGTATCCGGTGACAATCATTATCTTATTTTAGTTATTTTCTTTCATTTATTTGTTATAATTTTTATAATATTTCAATATGGCTCTTTATCATTCGCACCTTATTATATGGCCCCGGTTGTTGTATTGGAAAAAATGTTTTGTAAGTTTTACCCCAGCTTTTTTGGAGATGTCGGACGTAGAATTCGGATGTGTCAAATAATGTTGTCATTGTCTAAATTATATATATGCGTACAGAATATATGACTGGAATTTAATAAACATTTTTTTTGTGGTTATTATTCTAATCATTTTAGCCACCCACACACCACCTCCATCGTACCAGGAGAGCCTCTCTTATCCCGTGATTCAACACCAGCCTGTTCCAGACCTTGCCACCACGATAGGAGCATGCTCCAATACCACCAGAACCAAAGACCCACTGATCTCTATTATAAGACTTACCAGTCCTCCTTTGGGTCAGCCGACCTCAGCGGCTGATCCATCCACAAGGGACAGTGTCTTTCTTTGGCATGTAAGAACTTGACAAAACCCGTACCAAATTTAACAAAATTAAAATGCTCTTTGTGAGTTTGATGCAAATTAATTAAGACAAGACACGTTTAGATCAAATCAGCGTCAGATCAATTTCATCCACTTGTCCTAATGTTTTGTCACCGTGTAAAAGTGAACAACATCCGGAAATCAGATTAAGTGATACAGACTGATTGCCATCTTTTCGCAAGATTATTTTCATAAAACAAATTGTACCTACGTCTTGCGACGTCTATGTTACTGAGGTGGTGGGGTGGGGTGGTAGGAAACCCGACTACTACAGCTGCGAAGATCCGGGATTTATTCTCTAGCTGGTCTGAGTGGCATCTTTTTATTTCGTTTCAAAAATATAATGAGATAAGGTGGGAGCATAAAAACCTGGCAATTCTAGTCCATTCTTACATGAGTCTGTTTTAAGCTAATCTAACGTTTAAGAGAAATGAATCGAATGAATTGCATAATTTTAAAGTCAGTCGTTGCCACTGAGATAACTACTTTTATCATAACAACCTCTACAATAACAAAAATTGAGAATCCCTCTGAGTTTTTTTTTTTTTTTTTTTAAATAGATAATAAAGAGGTATCACAGGTAAACGGCTGCGACTTGAACCCAGCAATCTATATGAGACGGATATTGCTCTGCACATGACAACTTCGGCAATGCCTTAAAAATAAAAAGAGTGACCTTGTCCATCTTGTCACTTGTAGTCTGATGGTGGGAGTAACATATAAATGGCAATACTCTTACTCCAATGGATTTTATCGATGATACCGAATTAATGGTTCTTCTGCGACATATCTTGTTGCTGTGCCTGTCATGGATGCCTTTTTAAAACTATAATCTTATAGTATGAGCATACACTTTTGATAATTACGTCAGTTATCGTATATTTTATTAAAACTAGTCGAATAAACATTTGTTTTATTTTTGACTCGAAAATTTGAAGACCCATTGCCATCTTAAGTGTCTGTCACTCACCCAGGGTAAACAGCCCACAGATCCAGAGCATCACTAACAATTTTAACACACATTATTGAGAAAAAAAAATGCATCGTGTCGTCTTGTTTTGCGATGCAATTCCTTTATCAGTGTGTCAAAATGTTTCGAAAAATACTCACTAACTGGGCCTGATCTATTTGTGTGTTTGATATGTACTATGCTAAGGATATCTCAGGCCTTTTCATATAGGAAATAAATAGTCAATGGGACGAAAAGGGGTATAAACGGCAGGAAATATTCTGAGTGGTTACTGCTTAGTAACGGAAAATCATCAATTATAAGCAACATCACACAAGAGATGCTTTCTTAACAACACATTTGTATTCGTGATTGAGAAGGATAGACTCGAAACAGTGTCCGGATTTTTCGTGGCTTGATCACGTACATGATTGAATTGTGTCACCAGAAGCTTTGCTTTTTTTATTTTAAAGGTTTTACGGCGCTTGCAACACATTAAGGTCATTAATCAGCGCCAGTAAAAAGGAAGAAAATGGGACAGTAAAATGTTGTAGAATTACAATTAATGCACTCGAGAAAAGGTAAGACAAAGGGGAATTGGTTCAAATAGGAAACAGATTCGAAAAGCACACAATCAATGTACTTCGTTTGAAATCACCTAAAAGCCTCATCTAGATACAAGCACAGGTCCCCACTACGAGGAATGCACTCAACTGTTTACAAATCATAGATAATATGGATATAAACAAACCATAATACAGTGCATTACAGAGAGATGATTTACAAGGAAAAAAATATTATCTCCCAAAACTAACTATACATTTGACTGTTTCCCTCTCAACCAGAGTATCCGGTCAGGGCCAGGACAAAATCAAGTAATCTCATTCCAAGACAAAGACAGATAGCAAATTGGAAAAAAAAAATTAAAAAAAATACAGATATAGGGGGATGGAAGACACAGTAAGTGCCTTCCTGCCCGCTATGGGATGTCAGGAAACCCACCCAGTGTGTCACTGGAAGAAAATTCTTTTTGCCTGAAGAACAAATAAACCTGACATATATTTCGCTCCTTTTGATTAAAAACTATTCGATGTTTTTATAAAATATTTATCATAGAATTGTTAATACAGATAAACATTTCAAATGTTATTTTCGACCCACAAATTGCAGTCATCTTAGTTTCTATCAAAGTGTGAGGTTGATTGCCGTGACAAGCATAAAGGCTTGATATCGGAATCCCTTTTTCTTTTTTCTTTTGCATTGTAGTTGTATGAGGCAAGAGTTGACGGTAACTAATGAGATTCGTTAAAAATGTAAGTATTGGCATGGCAATTTATCATGATGATCCATCTGGTCTTAGTTCCTATAAAAGCGTGTTATTGCCTTTTTGTATTACAAAGAGATTGGGCCAAGAACTTCTCAAGTAATTGATTTGACAAGAGAGACGATTTTGCAGTAAAGACCCTCTCTTCAGATCTGTCCTCGGCTTTCCTCATTATTGTTGGGCTGCCCATACTTGTTCATTCCTTTACATTGTTCATCTAGCACTTTGTTTGCCGCCTCTCCTTCTGCCTCCTTCAAGGGTCCCTTACATAATGGTTTTTACCCGTGTCTCGTGGCGAGAAACATGGTCAAACCAGACAATTTTCTTCCATTGACTAGAGACAGGAGGGAGTCCTGATTCCCGTTAAAAAAACAAAAACAACTCATGTAAATCTCTACATCCGACGTTGACGTTTGGTCCATATAGGTAAGGCCTAAAAGGCGCCTATAGTTTTCGTTTTTGAATGATTGTATCCTATTTAGGATTCCATGGGTTAATGCCCAGCTTTCATGATTATATAAAAATATTGATAATATAACGGAGGTAATTGATAGTTCTTTCACCAGTCCAAATAGTTGAAGGGAAACAGCGTAGAATTTCAATCATGATTTTATCCAAAAATAGATTGAAAAGTATGGGAGAAAGTAAACAGCTTTGGTGCACTCAAGCTGATGTTTTGAAAAACTGATTATTCTGCTTGGTCATAAGAATGGCACTGCTGGAGTAAAGTGCCTCCACCATTTGTACCAGCCCCTCTTCTATTCCGAATTCCCAAAATTAAAGGTAACAATTTTAGTGATCGATAAAGACCCTTATTTGGACATAATTAAATACTAACATGCATCACTGATTTGGCTATGGGACTTTTGGCTATAATATACAATGCAAATATTATGGTAAGTCTATTGAACATATTATAATTAACTCCCGCCCTCACTCCACCTAGAAAAAAAAAACGTTTTTGCGACAGTGACATAATAGATGATCAAAAAGGTTCACATTCGTCGGACAAGAGTAAGTTGTCCAACTTCCTTTTAAAAAAAGGTAAGTTTTACATTGTAACATATTATCCGGGCCAAATTAGCTTTTCAAAATTTTAATGAATCAAAAGATATAGAGGATTTATACGAGTAATTCTTAGCTGTGCCAAGACATATTTGTGGTAGAGAATAGTATCCAGTAGAAGAATATTAATACGGATTCATCACAGACGAAGGACCAACACCAACATACATCTGTATGTTTTGTTATCATGTGTGTATTTGGTTTCTTCCTCAGAGTGCTAGCAGTGAAAATTGCAATAGAGACAGCAATGCACAAGACCAATATTCAGATCACCAGATCTTGGCCTTGCTAGCTTGCATCATGTTTTGGCCGGTTGGTCTCCTGGCTATCTACTATGCCAATATGGTAACTTCTTTGAACACATTTTTAAAAGAAAAGAGAATAATAGTGCAATTGCATTCATCAGTAAAGAAAATAGACGTGACCCATCGCCACAAAACTGTATTATGTCAGTTTGATTTGACAAAAGACGTCGTTTCTAAAAGTAACAAAAAATTAAAATCTCATATTTCTGGTCATTTTAATGATAGAATCACTATTTTGACACCTGGTATTTCAACATAATACCGTTTTGAGACGATGGGTCACACATATGTAAATAAAATATATGTCAGTTACTATCTGACTTTTAATAATAAATAGATAAATGAATAATGACAAGGCCTCTCAATTGCTTTCTACCTTTTAATAATAAACAAATGAATACATAAATAAATAAATGAATAATGGTAAGGACCCTCAGTTGCTTTCTATCTTTTGCTCATTATGTTTTTACAGCAGGCTATACAATGTTGATTAAATTTAATATTTCATATTGAAACGAGCATCATATATCATCTGCTCTCGCTCTATGCTGACCCTTTCTTCGTTATTTTTGTTGATTCTTTTTTATTATTTTTAAGCCTTTAATGATAAATATCAATGTTGACAAGATTGATAAAATAGCTTGTAAACAAAACATACTTCAATTAATCACTCTCACTCCTGCCTCCTAATTTAACTCATTTGCCCGTTATCTGCATATCTTTCTTCTCTTTTTATTCCTTTTCAAGGCAAACATTCTACGATCAGAGGGTGTCCACACCAAGTCTTTGATATACTCCAAAAGAGCTCTACTCCTGTCTTTGGTTTCCTTTATGATTGGCACGGGCGTTTACCTGACATTCTACCTCCAAAGACAAATTACACTATGAATTGAAAAAAACAAAAACATAATAATAATAATAATAATAATAATAATAATAATAATAATAATAATAATAATAATAATAATAATAATAATAATAAAGAAATCATGCAGCGACTGGAAAGACCATCCATGTGAATTACGTGAATTTGTTAACCTAAACACGAAGTCCACAATGCATTCAATAATCCTCTTCAGACATGCTAATGGTAAGTTAAATATACTTTTAAAATATACCTCATGAGTAATTTTTTAAAAGTGGGCCTCAATGGAAAAATGGAATACAATTAATCGTTAATAAATGACTAAAAGTGTCTTATTACTTTCAACGCACTTTTCTCTTTGGTTTTTGTTTTCTGAGTGTCCATGTGTCTTCAAGTACATATTTCAATAAGGTTTCTAGACGTACTTCAATGCTTATGCAAATAGATTGTTGTTCACTCTGCTGTATAAAAAAACCTTTACAACTTATTGGTAAGGAAATAGTAAAAATATTACTTTGAGGAGTAGAATAAAGATATTCTTTCATAGTTTGGATCTATTAAACTTTTTAATTTTAGAGGCTAATTAACAAATACTCGCAAGCTAAATTAAATCCAAAGCTATGAAAGAATCTTATATTACTGCAGCAAATGTAAATGCTTATAAACATTCAATATCATGAGAGAAAATGTGCATAAAATAAATATTCCAGGTTTTTGGTGAATACATAAAAGCGTTCTAGAAACAAAGGACAATCATTGTAA
>NC_088360.1:70442670-70532670 GCF_034508935.2 Berghia stephanieae | reverse complement strand
GCGTGTTGGAAATATCTCATTTTAGGTGTAAAGCACTTGGACCCTCTGTTTGAATTTGGCATAACAGACTGTCTGCTCTTCAAAATCATTATCACCATTACCATCATCTGTGACATATAAAAGATCATTTTAAATAACATTTATTAAGAAAGACCTTAAGGAAGTTAATTACAATGAATTTAGGAAATCTGACAATTCATAGTCCAATCTTGAAGCATATTATGTGAAAAGAATCATTGGGTCCGCCATGTACATGAATTAAACAAAATAAAAAATAAAACAGAGAGAAAAAAAATGATAGACAGTCAACAAATGGAATTATCGGGAGATCAGTCACTCTTAATATCAACACGGACGCATGTATAAATAAGTATGAGATTTATAAATTTAAAAAAAAGAGGAATTAAGGTCTAAAAATACTCAATCCACTCATTTGAAATTTTACCAATGTTTGAATTTGTCAATAAGTGCCTGAATAAAGGCAGAGATAGGTATTGCAAGAGTGCTTGTACAAAAATGGCGCAAAATAGACTATATGTGTTGGCTCCATCTGGACATTTGTAGGAATAAATAAAGCTGTGTTTAATATGTAAGGGAAATCATGGAAGTGAGCTATATAAATGTGCATGTTTATTTGATCTATGATTTAAAAAAAACAAACAAAAAAAACAAAAAAAAAATAAAAAAAAAAAAAAATAATTAAAAAAAAAAAAAAAACAAAAAAAAAAAAAAAAAAAAAAAAAAATAAAAAAATATATATATATATCCTTTCTTTAAAAAATATAGCATTGTGGAGAACATTGTGCTTATTTGAGTCAATAAAAAAATTGATATGGCGCACAACTCTACTGAAAGATTTGAAAATTAGAAATGTATTTTTGACAGATAGATAAACAGATAACTTGATTTCCTTTTATAATTTAAAGTCAGTTTGAAAGTTCGTTGAGTCAAACAGATATCATAAAATATGTACCAACGACGACACTTGACTCCCAAAATCAACTAATTTTGACACTGTAAAAAGTTGTCAATTTGCGTCATCTATTTATGACATCAAGTATTATTATTACTTCCGTTGTGTTGTTGATTTAGCGGTGATCAGTGTTGTTATGTATGTTCTAATTGCGTGTATGTTTGTGTGTGTGTGTGTGTGTGTGTGCGTGTGTGTGTGTTTGTGTTTGTGTGTGTGTGGTGTATACATGTGTGTGTGGGTGTTGGCATTTTTCAGCAAATCGTGGCATTCATAGTGATATTATTCACTTGATCACATGAAGGTATTTCAGTCGCCATTTTGATTCTTTTTTTACTATTAGGGTTAGCTCGAGATCGAGGATATTTCTTTTTCTATTAAAGTTAGTCATAAGTCTTAGTAAAGGTGCTAGGATGTTTGTTTTTCCATAAGTTAAGTAAAGGGGAGACATTCCGAAAGCTCCTACATCCCCAGTATTCTTTAAATTTGTATTTTCACCGTTGATATTTTGTCAATTTGTCATTATATCTAGAAGTATTTTAAAAACTCTAGAACAAACCTTGATAGATTTGTGAAAGTTTAAAATTTCTTAATTTGACCATTGTTTTGATTTTCAGCCGCCATTTTGATTTGTTAAATATTGAAAGGTAGTGCAAAGCAGTCCGAGAGTTTTTTTTCTATTAGGGTTAGCTCGAGAGGTTAGTCATAAGTCTTATTAAAGGTGCTAGGAAGTTTGTTTTTCCATAAGTTAAGTAAAGGGAAGACATTCCGAAAGCTCCTACATCCCCAGTATTCTTTAAATTTGTATTTTCACCTTTGATCTTTTGTCAGGCGTTTATTTATTCAATTTGTCATGATTTTTTCTATTAGGGTTAGCTCGAGATCGGATGATTTTTTTTTCCTATTAGGGTTAGTCATAAGTATTATTAAAGTGCTAGGGTGTTTGTTTTTCCTATTGGGGTTAATTAAAGGTACTAGGTTTGATTTTTTCTTGGAGTTAGTTGAGGGAATATATTATTAAATATATTATTGGGCCACACAGAAAAATCAACCGAAGATATACCAAATTACACAGACAACGTTGTTTACCAATCTGCCCTCATTAAATAATGGTGAGTACAGTATCGAATGAAAATATTTCTTTCCCCGCGAAATTGCGGGCTTTTTACTAGTATATATATATATATATATATATATATATATATATATATATATATATATATATATATATATATATATATATATATATATATATATATATATATATATATATATATATATATATATATATATATCAAAGTGCTCCACTGTGACCATGGAATAAACCAAGGATATATGTCATCTTCACATTTGCAAGAAAACAATGACAGAAATGCATCTCGGTCATCTCATTAGCAGAAGTAAATTCCTTATTGTTGCTCTTTTGGTAAAAACAATTGGGTCTTAAGTAATATGCTACACATATAAAATGGAAGAAGTAATGATTTCCAGTAGTAATCAGTTTTGTTATTTAAGTGTTAAGAGTTGAAATGAGACTTACTTCAAGACTTTAGTATGTCCAAGCATTTTCCTCCATTTTAAAACTGCATCATTTGCACACAGAATATGTGCCCATATAGGTCCACTGTCAAAAAATGTTATTAATGTTAAAAGTTGTCAAATAATTAAGCAAAGTCTAAATTATTTGCTGTTATTAGAGACGTTTTTATCTTTGTTTGTTGTTTTTTTAAGAATGAAAATTTCAGTGAGGGAGATATGTTTAATATTCTACATATTAGGAGGCAGATGGCGCAGTGGCATGATATGGTCTTTGCTTCCTACGTTAAAGGGGCCATGTTCAACTCTCTTCTGTGTGGCCTTGAACTAGTCACTTCACAGTAGCTCAAGTACTGCGCTGCACTGAGGCTTATAGCTGGTTTATCATGGAGAGACAAATATAGTGTATTAATGTGACTCATATAACATGGGACATCAAAGCAATGATCCACAGACTGACTCAGAAATACTTGGAATCTCAATCACCACCAACACACTCTGGTCCATAGGATAGGCACTTTACACACATTACCATGCTTGTTTTGTCTCCTTTTATCTAAGTCACATTTACTCACTTTATTTTTCTCTCCATCATAATTGGCTCATATAGGCACATTTAGCTTTTAGTTTTACCTGGATTATTCTATTCTTCCCATGGAACAGACTATGAAGTCAAATTTCCCCTTTCGTTTGAATAAAGGGATTTTTAAAGAAAGAAATCATGACTTGACTTTTCTCTAGTTTGTTCATCTTTGATATCACCACAGTAAAATGTGGCTTCCAAATAGTAATAAAAACTTCATGAATGATATATTTCAATGTAAAATCTGTATGGGTTTAGCTATATGCTAATAATAAACAGCAATCATGAATGGTGTTTAAATTCACTTGAAAAAAAAAACAACAAACCAAACCTGTCTCAGAGCTATATCGTGTGTGACATGACACAAATCAAGCAAGAGAAGTCTTACGAGTTTGAAACTGGTCCTTGAGATTGTTTTGGTCTCACAGTGACCTGAATAAATATGCTACTTCTGGCCAATTACTTAAGATGAAATGTTTAATTAATATTATTACCTGCTCATAAAGGACACAAGTCGATTCTGAAAGAATTTTCCTGTAAGAAGAAACAGAAGTGAAATTAATTTACTTTGATTACGTATTTAATTAATAAATTAAAAAATTGTCAGCAATGTTTTGTAACAAAATCAAATATTGGATTACAATGATCACAAAACTCAACTCCAAAGGTATGATGGAGAGAAGAAGACTGATTTTTTTTCAGATGGTTCTTCTTCTTTTAAAAAAATTTTGTTTGTATTTTTCTTTCTTGCTTTATCTGGCACCATTTCATACACACTTGCTCAGGTCTTTAGTCTGTAGGTAAGACACTTTAAACACAATACCATACTCGACTAGAGTAGTGGATATTGCTGGAAAAAAAATGATGCCTAACATAATGTGACCCTTTGTCTCACAGCGGTAATATGTTGGGTTGAGATAGGTACTGAAAATTGAATGTATAGCTAAAAATATGAAACTTGGGAATAATTTCTTTTTGTTATGGTCGAGATTAAAGATGATTTCATTGTAACCAATTAAAAATTCATATTTCTTATCCTGTCAATTCTCAATTCATTCTTATAGGCCCTATTTATCCTGAAATAATACCGTTGCGAGACAGTAGGTCACATGTGACATGAATTGCATGATATGAAAATTTCCCCTCACTGGGAAATGCAGCATTGCGAATTGTATTGAAGAGGTGAATCTGTGGAAATACCCTATATGAATGCTTGTTTTAAAAAATCGCTTTTGTATGAATGTCTGTTACGTATCAGATCATTGTATGTGTGTGTGTGTGTGTGATGAAAAGGAGCAATTTAGATATTAGCACTCCAGAAAGACACTAAGAGCAGGAAAATGGTATTTCTTTGTAGCATGACAATGCAACATAGTGTACAGAAAATCTAATTCAACTGTGCCTTCTCTTTGGGGAACCAGGTTTGGAGGAACAATGTGACATGCATCTGGAAACATTACACAGAAGGAAAATAAGAGCTCTTTCAACTTGCTCCAGTAGAAAGCAGAAGAATTAAGAATTAATCTCCCCCCCCCAAAAAAAAAAAACAAAAAAAAACAAAAATTTCTCTAACCCACATACTTCAAGATAATATTGATATAACCTGCATCTAAATGATATCCTAAGATTTGCTGTAAAATGATATCAACGCCTAATATAAGTTAGACAAGAACACGAAGGAGGAATAAAAATGCAAATTAAAAACAAATACCTATTCTCAGAAATAATGACTACCAGCATGGATCCACAGACTGACTCAGAAAAACATGAGTCTCAATCACCATCAACAAAGAGATATAAACAGTCTTCAATCGTTACTCCCCATCTACCAAAAATTTAAACCTAGACAGGATAGACGTAAAGACACAAATAGTACAAGTTAAGTAAAGGAAAACAATAGAAAGCTTACCCTTGTGTTCAGCATAAAAAAGTTTGGCTTCCTCAGATTTTAGTTTCACTTGCTTGGATGAGATGAAGTAAAACCCAGATTCAAGTATCTTTCTTCTTATGTCCTGTTGTACAGAAAAATAAAATAAAAATAGCACGAAACAAATCCCAATACACCTAAAACATAAACCATTTGGTGACTATCAATAAAAATTAATATGGATTTATATCTCTGCAAAAGTGCTGAATCTTGAAATAACAAACAAAAAGAGCATCATCCCATCTAAATACATGTAAATGTGTTTGATAAAAAAGTGTAGAATACAAAATGTAGTAACTTAGCAACATATCTCTACAAAAATATGTGAAACTTACCAAAGGATGTGCAATCCCCTAAAATTTTGTTTGGTGTTATTTTTTCATTGCTATTTCATTTTTACAATTCACAACAGCTCAGTAAGTTTTGAATCCAAATTTGGGAAAGTTTGAATGCTAAAACAACAAATGTGATTTGTGTAAAAATATGGTACCTTAACTGTTGAGGGTAATATCCTGAAAATGGGAACTGAAATAGAAAAGATTACTAAACAGAACAAATCTTTAGATACTTTCTTATCATTCAATATCTTATTTATTTCACTGCGCTAATTAATTGACAAACTGTCTCAATTTATAATCCTACATTGTTCTGTCAAACACCAAGAACAATTAATGATTACATCGCACAACAGCAGTACCCTAAGAGTATACTAGTCAAATACAAAACTGACATGGAAAGACCACACTTCAAGTATGTTGAAAAGCTACTCCAATCTTGGGCAAATGAGAATAAAGCTATTTAATAACACGAAAAAGATTGGAGAAAAATGTTACAAAGCCTATGTAATACCAGTAGTAGAATACCGCAATTTGGGACCCACATCACAGTTCATATTTCGAAGAAATTGAATCGTACTCATAAATTCAATAATCAAAATAACTTCAACAAAGGAAATTTAATTGGTGAAGAATTGCTTTTTCCAGAATTTTTTAAATAAAGGAAAGGTTTGAAATGGGGTCTGTAGTTTTTAAAATCATTATGGTCTAAATAGGGTTTCTTTAAAAGTGGGGTAATCAAAGTTGTCTCAAAATAAGAGGGGACGATACCAGTTTGCAGAGACTGATTAATTATTTCAGTTATTGATGGAATAAACTCGTCTATGCAAGAATTTAAAAGCGATGTTAGATTTATTTGGGGGTTCGTAATTAGATTCTTTATAAAATTTTCTGAGACTGGTTGAAAAGAATTTAAAGTGTCACCATTAAAAAACTGTTTATCTGTATAAGCTAAAAAAATTGTCTAAGTAGTTTCGAATTGTGTCAATTTTCTGAGTAACAAATAAAGTGAACATTTCAGGTAACTTGGCATCATTGTACAAAGAAGGTAGGGGTGATGGTGTTGATTTTCCTAGAATTTCATCACATATTGAGAACAGCTGTTTTAAAGATTTGGTATTTTTAAACTTGTTGTCGTAATGGGCCTGCTTAGCTGCTATAATTGTCTTTTCCATTTGAAAGGGGCTGATCTGAAACGGTTCCAGTGATCTTGTTGGTGGGTCTTCTTCCATAGACTTTCCGATTTTCTCACGCACCTCTTGGCTTGGTCAACATCCTCTGTATACCAGTGAGCGAACCGACGATGATGAATTTCTCTGTTTTTTAAAGGTGCATGTTTTTCGAGAGTGTTGCAGACACACACATTTCAATTGTCTACTGTGATGTCGGCTGTGTTGTTGTACAGGTCATGAAGATCACCTTCCATGTTTTTTCTAAATCCACTTACGTCAATATTTCTCAAATCTCATGATGTTACTTTTTTCCACATATTCATAAGACATTTGGGATCTTCCGAAATATGAGTTCATTCAACGTAAAGGGTAATTTGCTTATATGATATTATAAAATATAATGTATTTATTTCAAATGCCATGCTTTATGCTAATTTTTCTCAACATTATGCATTTCCATTCTATTGTGATGGCAATGTACCGACAAGTTCATATTATCAAGTCTGATAAAGGAACGCAACTATGGGCTTGATTTAACATTGTTGTCATGGACAATACATTAGAGTATTTCCATTACAACAACAACAATTCAATGAGCCCATAACAATTTGGGTTATCAACCTGAAATACGTGTACGTCGCATTGTAATACAGTGGTGATCGCCTAAATTCCCGCTGCCATAATGCCTGTTTTGCCTAATTGACCCCTTTCTCTCCAAATCAGAACTTTTGTTCAGTAAAACACAACTCTAAATGACCGCTTTTAAAAACGGATTCTGTCTAAGTGCCTGCACTCTGACAGCTTTTTTTTTCTTCTCATTCTCCCAGAACTGTGGCACAAATTTCACAATGTAGACAGTGTAGGGATCTCTAGCCGTAAACAATCGTACGGCTAGTGACCTTGGCAATGGTCATTCCTACTTCCGCTCTGCCTCGTCCCGAGCTGACCCGGCTCATATAAAGCCGAGTGGACCTCTCGATAGGACACACTTCACACTTACCCAGATACACACTACACACTACAGACTTACCTACGACACACTTACCCAGATACACTTCACACTTACCTACACACTTCACACTTACCCAGATTCTTACTACACTTGCTCCTAGACTTACGACACTTACTTACCACACTTCGATACAACAGACACTTACCGACACACTTACCTACAGACTTACCTACAACAAGATACGAAGTGAGTAGAAAAGTGCCAGAAGACAATAGAGAATAAAAATTTTTTTCGCGGCGGTGGTGGGGTTTGAACCTGCGACCTTATTGGTACGACAACTCCGCCTGGCAGGTGAGAGCGTGGCTCTACCGTGTGAGCTATCCACGAACACAAAAATATTCGTTTCAAACCCAAAGTCATTTCTAGATCCCTCTCTCACCCACTTCTTGAGATCGCCGATTCGTTCACCACCATCGCGAAGTAATTTTGACCAGCAGTTAAGCTTAATAGCCAATATTCTCATCACAAACATATAACATAGAAACGATTGAGACATTGAGTATGCTCCGGTGTATGGGGTGAATTTTTAATTCAGAAAAGTGAGTGGAGCAGGCACTTATGTTGGTAACAACAAGATATGAAGTGAGTAGAAAAGTGCCAGAAGACAATAGAGAATAAAAATTTTTATTCTCTATTGTCTTCTGGCACTTTTCTACTCACTTCATATCTTGTTGTTACCAACATAAGTGCCTGCTCCACTCACTTTTCTGAATTAAAAATTCACCCCATACACCGGAGCATACTCAATGTCTCAATCGTTTCTATGTTATATGTTTGTGATGAGAATATTGGCTATTAGGCTTAACTGCTGGTCAAAATTACTTCGCGATGGTGGTGAACGAATCGGCGATCTCAAGAAGTGGGTGAGAGAGGGATCTAGAAATGACTTTGGGTTTGAAACGAATATTTTTGTGTTCGTGGATAGCTCACACGGTAGAGCCACGCTCTCACCTGCCAGGCGGAGTTGTCGTACCAATAAGGTCGCAGGTTCAAACCCCACCACCGCCGCGAAAAAATTTTTTATTCTCTATTGTCTTCTGGCACTTTTCTACTCACTTCATATCTTGTTGTTACCAACATAAGTGCCTGCTCCACTCACTTTTCTGAATTAAAAATTCACCCCATACACCGGAGCATACTCAATGTCTCAATCGTTTCTATGTTATATGTTTGTGATGAGAATATTGGCTATTAGGCTTAACTGCTGGTCAAAATTACTTCGCGATGGTGGTGAACGAATCGGCGATCTCAAGAAGTGGGTGAGAGAGGGATCTAGAAATGACTTTGGGTTTGAAACGAATATTTTTGTGTTCGTGGATAGCTCACACGGTAGAGCCACGCTCTCACCTGCCAGGCGGAGTTGTCGTACCAATAAGGTCGCAGGTTCAAACCCCACCACCGCCGCGAAAAAATTTTTTATTCTCTATTGTCTTCTGGCACTTTTCTACTCACTTCATATCTTGTTGTTACCAACATAAGTGCCTGCTCCACTCACTTTTCTGAATTAAAAATTCACCCCATACACCGGAGCATACTCAATGTCTCAATCGTTTCTATGTTATATGTTTGTGATGAGAATATTGGCTATTAAGCTTAACTGCTGGTCAAAATTACTTCGCGATGGTGGTGAACGAATCGGCGATCTCAAGAAGTGGGTGAGAGAGGGATCTAGAAATGACTTTGGGTTTGAAACGAATATTTTTGTGTTCGTGGATAGCTCACACGGTAGAGCCACGCTCTCACCTGCCAGGCGGAGTTGTCGTACCAATAAGGTCGCAGGTTCAAACCCCACCACCGCCGCGAAAAAAAATTTTATTCTCTATTGTCTTCTGGCACTTTTCTACTCACTTCATATCTTGTTGTTACCAACATAAGTGCCTGCTCCACTCACTTTTCTGAATTAAAGACTTACCTACACACTCACCTACAGACTACCTACTGCACACTTCAAGCTCTACACTAAACTATCTACCATACCATATCTGTTGCGACCATACCTATCTACCATTACGACTAGCTAGATTCAGGGTAAGCTATATTTTTATACTTTAACATTATCTATTTAATATCTAGTTTTAACTCAGTAATTCCATGATTCACCGGCCATCTGGACCCATCCTAGCCATGGAGTCCTACAGCCAGAATACCGAGTTCTGGCAATCACGGTAGTTACTACAATGGCGTCACGAGCGAAAACTTTTTTCTACTTTTTACATTATCCATTTTATTACTTCCTACCCTCGTATTTCGTTGAATGGGATTTCGAATTTCGTTGATTTTTACCGTGTGAATACTTCGTTATTTTTCATCATGTATTTTCTACACTATAATTCTTATATTCGATCTTGAATGAATTCTGTGCAGTGATATTGGTGATATGTATGACCACGCCCCCTTCCCTTTTCTTTCAGTTGGGGGTAATTTCAGTTCGTGAATTTTGTTTGATCGTGTCAAGGTCGTCCTTGTCCTTGACTCCAAGGTCACACCTGTCTGGTGACCTTGTAGACGGTGTCATGTTTCATGATTTTTTTTTTTTTAAAATTTTTTACATTTGATTTCTTTTTTATTCTTTTTACTTTTTTTGTTGTTTTGTTATTGCCTATAACTGTGATTAGTGATAAGTTTATATCTTTGGTAATTTATTGTGAATTCTTGTGATTTGCTTTGTCCTTGACTTGACTTTGTTTACTGCTTATGACTGTGATTAGTTGAATTCTTGTGATCTGATCTGTCCTTGAATTGATTTTGCTTGTCCAGTGCTACATTGTGATTGTGGTTACTCTTTCTATTGATTTTATTATATATCTTCAGTTATTCTTTTTCTTTCACACACCTTCCTCTTCTGAGAGGAAACCTTGGTGATTTGTGAAGTTCATTTTTATATTTTTTAAAGTCTGTTTTTTTTTCTTGATTTGTTGTTTGATGATCACTCGGGCCCGGCAGCATGGTGCGGTGAGATGTTGGAGCATGATCCGACCATGGCCGCGGCCTTGGGGAGTGGTCTATCTTTTACCAGACCGTACCTATTTTTATATTTAGTATAATTTTGATTTATTGTTTGATGGCTACTCGGGCCAGGCAGCATGGTGCGGTGAGATGTTGGAGCATGATCCGACCATGGCTGCGGCCTTGAGGAGTGGCCTATCTTTCAATAGACTACACATAATTATTTGTATGTTGCTTGTCATGGCTTTTGATTTGATAATTCTTTGAGCATTTAAATTTTGATTTATTGTTTGATGGTCACTCGGGCCAGGCAGCATGGTGCGGTGAGATGTTGGAGCATGATCCGACCATGGCTGTGGCCTTGGGGAGTGGCCGATCTTTCAATAGACCATACATGATTATTTGTACATTAATTTTTCTTCATTTTTTTATTTGTTGCTTGATGGTCGCTCGGGCCAGGCAGCATGGTGCGGTGAGATGTTGGAGCATGATCCGACCATGGCTGCGGCCTAGGGAGCGACTATCCTGCAATAAACAACCCCATGTTATTTTTGATCATTGCTTTGTGGTTTTATTGGTTGGAGGTCACTCAGGTCGGAGAGCATGGTGCAGCGAGATGTTGTAGCATGACCTGACCATGCTGTGGCCTCGAGTGACAGACCAGCCAATAGATAGTGTTGGTTACCTAGGTTTGCTTTCGAGTGGCCACTGTGATTGAGCAGCATGGTGCAGTGACATGTCGGAGCATGTCCCGACCATGGCTGCAGCTGTAGAGATGACCACTCGGAAGCAACCATCTGATGATAGTTTAGATTCACTGAGTCTGATGGTCACTCGAGCTTGGTGGCCTGCGCAGAGAGATGTTGGTGCATTATCTGTTGCGACCAAGGTTCGAGTCGGAGGACCTAACTCTCAGTGAATCACATGATACAGATTGTGATGTTTATGCTCAGGTCGCACACCATGGGTCAGTGAAGTGTTGGTGCACGACATGGCCATGACCGCGACCTGGAGCAATTGTTTTATTGTGAAGATGTGTAGATTGTTGTTATCATTAGATTACTCTGTGATCTTTACTCTATTATATACAAATGCTTCATATATTATATTTTTACATTTGCTTGCTTTGGCATGAGCTTGGCCTAATTATATTGTTTTGGCTTCATGCTTGTGCTAGTTTTATTACTTGGCTTTAAGCCCGCTCGATTTTGTTTTGTGCTTTTAGCTTGCATTGATTGCTTGCATGGCGTAATAGTTCCTTGAGGTTACACTATAATTTGCTTCGTTACTGACACTGTTTCCCATAGTCTATTCTCAGAAGATTAGGATAATCGTGCCAGTGAATATCATCATGGTGAATAAATTCTAATGGGCTACTGCTCTTTTGAGCAGCCCATGGATTATTGTCTCTGGGCAGACTGCCAGACAGTTCGTCCTGCCCTATCAGGAGAGTATAGATGACCAAGAAAGACTTCTGTAGTTCCAAGAACATCATTAAGTTTATGCAGCCTCAGGAAGCCAATAATTATTAATTTACACTCATGGTGCCCAAAATGGAAGATACCTTCACTGATGCTCCAGAACCCAAGGACCCTTTCGATACCGACGACCACTGCTGATATAAGAAATAAGGAAGCCTTGGCACTAGGAGACAGTGGGGATTCGAACCCACCACCAGAGTGCAGAAATGTAAAGAAGCCCCACCATCTAGACTGCATTCAGGACGAGGAGGGGCCTATTTGAATTCAACAAGCTGCCATTTGGACTCTGCAATTCTATAGCACCTACAGCAGAGTAATGGACCTCGTCTTGAAGGACTTACACTGGAACTCTGTCTTGGCCTACTTGGACGACATCTGTGTACTGGGGAAGTCCTTCCAGGACCACTTCAACAACTTGAGGGAAGTGTTCACCAGACTTCGTGCCTTCCGGCTGAAGCTCAAACCCAGGAAATGTGAGCTCTTCAGGAAAGAAACTAAACTTCTTGGTAGGAAGGTAGGAAGAAACCAGTTGTCTATGACAGAGGAATCAATTGCCACTGTACGGAATCGGCCAGCACCTACGTCATTAAGGGAATGGAGAAGTTTTTGGGCTTAGCTAATTACCACCGCTTCTTCGTAAAGGATTTTGCCGGAATATCAGAACCCCTCGCTCGACTTCTGAGAAAGAAAATTTTCATCTGGGGTGATGAGCAGCAGGCAGCCTTTGAGGAGATCAAGCTACGCCTTACTTCCCCACGGTCTTGGCCATTCCCACTACGACAGGCCACTTCATCCTCGATACTGATGCTTCAGATTGCGCCATCGGAGCCGAGTTGATTCAGATCCAAGAAGAGGAAGAGAAGGTGATTGCATATGGGAGCTTCACCCTGGCACCCCTTCAGCGGCGCGATTGCACTACCAGGAAGGAGCTACTTGCAATTGTGCGCTTTACCAATCACTTCCGTCACTACCTCTTAGGCAGCGAATTCACTGTATGAACGGATCATCGCTGCCTTACTTGGCTCATGAACTTCAAGAGGATTGAGGGCCAACTGGCCCGATGGATCGAAGAACTCAGTCAATACAACATGAGGATAGTTCACCGCTCTGGTTCACTGCACATGAATGCTGATGCCTTATCTCGACCTCCCACGACGGACACTTGCCAACACTACCGTCCTCACAAGGCGTTATCAGAATTGCCTTGTGGCGGATGCGCATATTGCACCCGAACACAGGAGAGATGGGGAACCTTTGAATCAGAAGTAGACAACGTCGTCCCCCTCGGGTCCCCTGACACAATTGTCACTGGGTTGGATATTATAAACGAGGGCGAATGTAGGACACAGCTCAGAAGATTGGACGACACTGCCCGAATGACGTCAGGAAGGAACTGCACTATCCCCCTCGGGTCCCCTGACACAATTGTCACTGGGTCGAATATCATAAACGAGGGTGGACGCAAAGTGCGACAGATCAGAGGATCGAACTACTCTACCCGGATGACGTCAGGAGTGAGCTGTGCTGTCCCCCTCAGGTCCCCTGACACAATTGTCAATGGGTTGAATATTACAATGAGGGTGGACACAAAATACAAGTCGTAAGACAAGACGACTCGACACAAGTTGGCCTTGACGACATTGACATGGAGGATGTCAGGAAGCTGCAGTCGGATGATCATCACATGACCCACCTGCTATTATGGTTGAAATTAGGAGCAGACCCAGAAATGTCGGACTTGATGTTGCCCGGCCAGGAAGAAAAGTTCTACTGGGTGTAGCTACTCCAAACTGATTTTTCATATGGAAAACACATCAAATAAAATTGTTTTCCTTGATAGAACTTTTGATTCTAAGAATTTTGATACCAAAATCAATGCTGTAGCTCTTCAATTTCAAAAGTTACAGCATTTCAAATTTTGGGGTTTTACGCATAATTTCCGAATGAGCGGATGGACCGATTTCGGAGCGCAATATTTTTATAAGTTACCGACCCACACATTCAAAAATCAGTAAATCAACACTCTACCACATAGGGAACAAGCTCAATTTTTTTCAGGGTTCTAGTTGGATGGAAAAACCATCATTTATTGCAACAAAAATCGCACCAAGGCCAAAAATGACAAAATCGAAAGGGGAGGTAAAAAATGCAAAATTTAGGATTAAAAAAAAAATTGTAACAAATGTAATTTTGGTGATAGAAATACAGTTTAAACATCAATAAAAAGGTAAAGAACTGCTCCTAAGTGTAAACAACAAGCATCTAGCCTTATTATTAATGTCTAAGAGGGCCATGTCTTCAAACAGGACAATGTCACGAAAAAGTTTAAAAAATGAGATGTTTTCGTAATAATGTAAATCCACAAAATTCCATAAAATAAAGTCCAAACAAATAGTCTATGCAAATCAAAACATAAATAATACAAAACAATTAATACTACAACCTCACAAGAGCAGTTGAACTGGCAAAATATGCAAACCCTCACAGACCAGCAGATAAGAAAATGGTTCAAAAATAATATTCAGGATATGATGTCACACAATAAAATTGGTGTCAAAACAATATTTAAAACTTGCAGTAAACATTATTAATAACTATAATGCAGGCCATACAATGAGATATGTAAAAAAATATATTGAAAAAATGAAATATTAGATACTACAGTCAACACAATTGTAATAGACGATTCTGCAAGAAGTAACTCGGTAAAGAAAAATATTTATAAATAACTATATACTATATCAACTTTAAACTTAACCCTAACCATTAGAGTTGATATGCGACACAAGGCATGACTAGAAAAAAAAAATATTTTAATACTTTTGACCATGCAATCTAGACCAAAACTGACTTTAACCGTTCTACAAGATCATGAAATGTACCGCTTAATTTCAAATGCTTGTGACCCAATACAGCTTTGCAGAACCGTATCTCATGTTTTAAACACTCACAAATATGTCGTGAGGACTTGCCCATTGAATTAAGTTTAAGAATCAAGTCATCCACTTCGGATGAGGATCTGCAGGGCCCACCATGAATTTTAACTTTTGCCGTGTAGACGCCTCTTTGCGTGATCGATTTAAGCTCTTTTGCAATCTTTTTATCTTGATTGTCTGCAAAAATCTGTTTTTTGTCATTCCTCATTTTTTTTTCTAATTCAATGTTGGCCTGCCTTAACTGTGCTGATCTTTTGCGAGCTGATTTTAGAAGCTTGTGTGCTTTGAGTTGATTGCTGTGTTTAAGATAATGAAAAGTTTTATTTCGCTTAATACAGTGGACAGCAGATCTGTTATGCAAGGAGGCATTTCTTCTTTTAGAAATATCAAAATCAAAATCGCCAAAAGAACTTTCTCCAATCAAATTGGTTAAAGGACAATGACGAAGTTGATTTTGAACAGCAGGGTCTAAATTACAAAAGTAACCCCCATCCATAAATTCTGCAAGCTGTCTTTCTGTTAGAATCAATGCCTCCTTGCAAAGAGATCTAAGCATGTCCACCATAAACTGTTCATCACAAATGGCAATAAATTCATGAATAGAAATGGACAATGCAGAAGAAATATTCATTGTATTATCAAAGACAGATGTACAAGTTTCATTAAAAAGGTCACTGGGATCCTCAGACCACCTCTGAAAAGCATCCCGAAGCATTTTAGCATAGGTATGAAATTCTGAATACTTAACAGAGCTGTTCACCAGTTTCCAGTAAGGACCAGTGACCTTGATATAAAACAAAGCAAGACAACAAACACAGGACATCAATACATTGTCTTGAATATCAACAGCAACAGATTCAATTTTCATGTTAGTGTTGTCATTCAAAACACCAGAGGTGAAAAATAACTTCATTGTTGACAAATGAAAAATGAGAGCAGCAGCTGCTTCAAAATGGCAATTAAAACGGTTACTTTTAAAGCTCGGAAAATAAGACTTTTCACAAAACGTTGTCCACTCTATTCTACAGCCATTCTTCTGGTCACCATTTGGACCTAAAATACCAGACGCCATTCTCAGAATACGAAAAGTAGCAGACTCTTTCGTATCTGAAAATTTTGCAAATTTACTTTGATTATCTCGGCCGAGAGGACCATGATCAGCGACATAGGCATTCTCTACATTGGCAATGGCCTTTTCAAATGCACTGACAAGGCCCAAAAGATAGTGCGCATTGCAATGTAGAAAATGTATCAAAACATCTTGGCCCAACTCAGCCTTGACATGGTCAAAGAATAAATTTCCATACGACTTCATGGCACTTGCTCTGTCAGTCATGAGACTGGTAATTTTAGACAAGATAATACGTAATATCCCTTCATTATCTACAGAAGCAAATTGAGCATATGTTACAGAAATTTGTGACAGAACACTCAAAGCCAAATCTAACAAAGTATTAGAATTTTCAGTGGCAACAGGAGCATAGCCTAAATAAAAAGTATCCCCATTACTTAGTGACAACTGATGGCCAACAATTTTTTTTTGGTCACGACTGGTACCATCGCTATGAAGAGTGACATCATCAACTTTCAAAATGCTTTCAACTATTTGAAACTGAGAAAGGGCATAGCCTTCATCAACAATATTTAATACAGTCTGCATGCAGGGTAATTTTTCAATAAAGGAATATTGGAATAAATTATTAGCAACAATTTCAATTACTTTGCTAACATTGGCAGCTGATACACCAGTTTCACACACAAGGCCTATAGCAGTCGTACGTATGGCATCACTATAGACATTATTTTTTGTACCCTTAACAGCAACATTGAAATCATTCATGTTTAAGAATAATTTGTTATTTAAAGCAACAACTTCCTCCTCAGAAGATGTAAGCTGTTTTTTCAATTCTTTGCTCTTTGACTTAGCTTTGCTGAGTTTTTTTTCTAAATTAGAAATGTCATTTTTCAAAGAAATTTCATTTTTTGACATACTGTCTTTAATACATTTTACTTCAGATTTTGATTTGTTTTTGGCACATTTAACTTTCAATTTTAAAACATCAACCTTATCCTTAGCCAGACAAAGATCTGCGTCGTGCTGCACACGCAAAAGTTCACTATTTGATTTCAAACTCTGGATTTCAGTATTTAAAGTATGTTTCTCCGACTGCAGTAGAAGAATCAAATCTTTTAAACTTTTAACTTCCTCCTTTAAATGAAGACAATCTGTACAATGTTTTTTCACAGTCGGAGAAAGAATGGGCTGGGGTGCAGGAATCTGAAGATCTGATTGTAAATCTACATTAAAAGTGAAAGCTTTATGAAGAAAGTCCTGCATGGGAGATCTATTATTCTTAAGATTAAAATAATCTGTAACAATTTTGTCCCCATGGCGAGCAAGTTTTGAAGTGACTGGACACTTAACAAATTTAGCAACCCACAAGTGAAAATGGTTTTTTGAAGATTTCATGATAGCCTTAGCCTTATGAAGCTCAACAATTAATTCATTACAAACAACAATATCAGTAACATCAAAATTCTCAGGATCGCTGAATGTCTGTCGATTAATTCCAATAGAGGACAAATAAGGTGACAAAGCTAAAAAATTCACACGTTCCTCAAGGAATACATCCAAACAACAATCCTCACTGTGACACCACTTGTACGAGTATTCCACGATTGCACGAACGCGTCCTCTTACATGATGCCCCAGGTCAGGTTTCAATTTCAGGATCCAGTCCTCCACCTAGAGAAGCATAAATGAAAAAGAAAAAAAAAAAAGGTTAATAGCCATATAGAACTACAGTACTAATACGATTCTTGACACCAGCTGCGGACAAAACTTGTGTATTAGTTAAATATCGCCTGACTACAAAATGACATCTTTGATGATCATTCATCATTATAAAAAAAAATTGCCTCCAGATCTGCATATTTTTTATAAGGCCACAACTCCATCGGCACACTACTACAACTCCACAAACAAAAACAAATATCACACAACATACCTCTCTCCATGGTCGCCGTCCCTCTCTTTCAGGAAATACAACTGAACCAGAAGACGCCTCGTAATGACATTGATGGTCGGAACATTGGGACGTCTTCCCTTTCCAACAGCCAGGAATGAACTTCTAAGGCCATTGTAAACTTCGTCAACTGAAATTAAAATGAATTGTTTTACTTAATGAGCACAAGAAGGTAAAATACTAATACATCACATCAATCCGACCAGTCCATGTTGTAAGGGGTTGAAGCTGTAGTACAAGTAAAAGGCAAACATTTGTCAATCAACTATTACTCTAAATGCCACTGGAATCGGAAAAGAGAAAAAAAAAAGAAATAAAACCAGTATCCATGTCACTTGTAACTGAATTTGAAATTAATGTTCCCACTACTATTCAAGCCCACTTAAACTTTGAGATTCATAAACCAACAATGGACTCGGCAGGTCAATGAGATTAACTTTCATGGCCGCCATTTTAAATTATGAATTCGTACAGACCTGTACCCCATACCTTAAATAATAACAGTAAACAGATAAAAGATAATCAAAACATAAACTTAAACAAATGAAATATGTTAACAAGATATTGACCTAAACAAAGAAATAAAAATGTTATACAAAAGACAAAGCATGAAAATTACAAAGGCATGTAAAGTACAGGTAGCTGGAGTGGAGGAGATAATGAAACTGGACGGTTCATCGTTACTCAGTTGACACAGGTCCAATCCAACATGAAATTTAAACACTTTTACAGACTTTTTTACAACAACAAACATATTTATTTCCACTAATATTCTTAATTATCATTTTACTTACCGACTTTAGACTTCAAATCCATGAAAACTGTTTGTGATTCCCAATCACTGACGAAAATCCCGCGACCCGTTAGCACCGACTTTGAGAGAGGAGCAAGTGAAAGATGGGCAGAAACGGGCGCGTTGTATGGTTTTTATAATCGAACACCCAGCTAACGCCATACAATTTATTGGGATGTAGTTCCCATAAATGTAAAGAAAAAAGGTTGCTCTTTATTTTGATACCACTTTAAGTATGTTCTGATAAAATTAAACGACTTTTTTTCCGACTTATCTTTAAAAAACTGCTATTAAAAGTTGAAAAATGGGATCGATACCACTTAAAGTTATATCGAATTAAACGTCGTACAATTTTCTTTTCGAATAAGTAACTTTTGAATCATTGCGTTTCACGGCGCGACCTGGCTTTGAAAAATAAAAAGACATGGGTATCAAATGACCGCTCGAGCCCGTAGTATTCCGCTAAAAGTGACCTACAAACAAACAGTCACAATTTATTTTCCTCAATGTATTTTGATACAAATTTGATACCATTAAAAAGAGCAAGAATTGACCTTTAGAATGATATCAACGAAAATGCAATAACTTTTGTACGAGGATAAGACTGAATTGATACAAAAGCCTTATTTTCGTTTAAATTTACGGCGCTGACGGCCGATAAGCACCGGTTTGGAGTAGCTACTGGGTGCACCGCAACCTGTTCTTCCTGATCGATGGAGCCTTATACAGAAGAGATGAAGGCCCACGAAACCTCCTTGTCATACCTACGCCTTTAACAAATTGATGTTAGGAAGGAATTGAGCACACCGGTGGAATTGGTTATACCAGGGAAACGTACAAACCCACAGTCTCCTGAAGATTATGTCAACTCTCTACAGCAGGGGTTAGAGATAGCCCACGAGACTGCGAGAACCACCCTCCGAACTGAGCTCAAGAGGACAAAGAGGGACTACGACATCAAAGCCCACGTCCATTCCTTCAAGAGGGGACAGGCGGTTTATTACCTGGTTAAATCGAATGTGAAAGGAAAGTCCAGCAAGCTGAAACCTGTATGGACTGGACCAGCCATCATCTCCACGGTCCTGACCCCCACCACATACATTGTCAAATTCAGGAACTCGGAGATTAAGACAGTCAACCATGACCACCTTAAGCCATGTTGGGACCGGACTATCCCAGCCTGGATCCGAAAGGAAAGGGAGGCCATCGAGTCTGGCCAGGAAATTACGTACTGTACTTGTGGAAAGCCGGACGATGGAGACCTCATGGTTGCGTGTGACAGGTGTTTCGACTGGTTCCATGGCAGGTGTGTCAACCTGACGAGGAACCAAGCGAGGCAACTGAACACTTTCATTTGCCCATCCTGTTCTCACTGATCTTTTTCTTTAATCTCCGCAGATGACCTCTTTCTCATGGGATGTGACCCTCTTCCGGGATTTCCTGCGGTTCCGAGAAGAGATGCCAAGAGCGGCCGGCAGGCGCTCTCCTCCGGGGCGTAACCCGGAGCACGCGATTCGGAATCGCAGGCAGCCCTGGAGAAATTCCACTAGACGCTCGAGGACTCCTCCAATCACCTCGAGACTTGGGAATAGACCCGGACCTCCGCCGTCGCCTCTAACTCTAACCAGGAACGGAGGCCCCGTGACCGTAGGAGACGGTCCCGCTCGTCCCGTCGGGCCCAAAGAACGAGTACCTCGGCCCGACAGAGCCGCGACCGGCCTCCCAGCAGGCATAGGAGGGAGGACCAGCAAGAGCAAGCCGACCGCTGAGACAGATCTCGCCGCCGCCGGGGGGACTTCCGCAGCCTGCGGAATCAGCTTAAGAGGGCCAGGCAGGAGCTGGCCTCCCTCCGGACCGAGGCGGCTGAGGTCACCCGTCTCCGGGAGGAGAATAAAAGAATGAAGGAGAGAGAGCCCTCGATGGAGCTGTCCCTCCACAGCTCTGTCTTAGACAGCTAGGTGCTAGGGCGAGCAACCGTGTAAATAGATTTATTTTTGCCCCAGCCCCAGGAAAGGGCTTTCCTTTTATTTTAGCCCTAGGTAAGGGCCTTCTTTGTTTTTTGTTCGGCCCTAGGAAAGGGCCTTCCTTGTTTTATTTTACCCCCCTTTTTTGTTGCTACGCCCTAGGTAAGGGCTCCTCTCCTTTAGTTCACTGTAATACCGAGAGCTCCAGAAAGGTGCAGGTGAGTACCCCACATCCAGCCACCCTGCCCTTTTTGAGGGGGGAGCAGTGTAGGGATCTCTAGCCGTAAACAATCGTACGGCTAGTGACCTTGGCAATGGTCATTCCTACTTCCGCTATGCCTCGTCCCGAGCTGACCCGGCTCATATAAAGCCGAGTGGACCTCTCGATAGGACACACTTCACACTTACCCAGATACACACTACACACTACAGACTTACCTACGACACACTTACCCAGATACACTTCACACTTACCTACACACTTCACACTTACCCAGATTCTTACTACACTTGCTCCTAGACTTACGACACTTACTTACCACACTTCGATACAACAGACACTTACCGACACACTTACCTACAGACTTACCTACACACTCACCTACAGACTACCTACTGCACACTTCAAGCTCTACACTAAACTATCTACCATACCATATCTGTTGCGACCATACCTATCTACCATTACGACTAGCTAGATTCAGGGTAAGCTATATTTTTATACTTTAACATTATCTATTTAATATCTAGTTTTAACTCAGTAATTCCGTGATTCACCGGTCATCTGGACCCATCCTAGCCATGGAGTCCTACAGCCAGAATACCGAGTTCTGGCAATCACGGTAGTTACTACAACAGCTTTGTTTGACATAAAGAAAAGAGACCCCCACACTTCCTCCCCTGACTTCTATTGGCTGGCACAGGACAAGTTTCTAACATCCATACGTCTCTCTGTCTTACCACAAGTCTCCACCAACCCTCTTCCAGAAGTCCTAATCCACTGTCAACAACTTTGTCCTTTTGTCTGCTCCTCCCATTTTGTTATGATTAGCTCACACAAGCCGATGAAGCAACCCACCCCCACCCTTGAGCCCATCATCCCTCACCTAGCATTTTCCTATCCATTGGTACCCCCCCCCCCCCTGTCTGCTCCCATCCCTCATCCAACTTTCTCTCAATCATCAAGCCTTTTCTCAATATTATGCTGTCCACAATTGACCAACGCCCCTCCCACACTAATAAATTATTGACACATTCGAGTCAATCAAGTGTGATAACGAACTATGGTGGTAATTCGCAACATTACGGAAATCTTGTTGCAAGATGTTGACCAGGCATTGAGAAATGAGTCATGAGAACAAGGATGCACGGTCAACTATATTCTATAAATGTCACTGATGGAATGGCACAACAGTGCTAGGCTTCAAAGTCCAGTTTTCAAAGAGATCTCACTGGTGCCTACGAAAAACAGGCCGCCTAGATTTGTTGTTTCAAAGGACTATAGGTATGCATGAAGCTCTAATTTCTGCTACAATGTTGCGTAAAATAGTTTTGCTATGTCACTGTTCCAAGTCTCTCTCTCTCTCTCTCTCTCTCTCTCTCTCTCTCTCTCTCTCTCTCTCTCTCTCTCTCTCTCTCTCTCTCTCTCTTCCCTCTCTCTGTGGCGTTGGGAAATATATAGATTATAATTCTTTTGTGTAAAACTTCATTCTTGTTCTGGCCACACCAACAGCAACACCATGTCTACAAATATGTCGGCAAATGAATTAGAGAGAAAAGCTACAAATCTTGACCGAATTCTTAGTAAAGGCATCAAAGGCCAATTTCACAGAAATCGGAAAGAAATTTTCAATTGACGGAATAATCCAGAATCGTCGCCCAGTTGTTACCCTCATCTCTGTATCGGAAATGGAAAAATACACAAAATTATTAAACAAGTTGAACACAAATAAAATACTAAATTAAAGCAAAACATATTTTCTTTAAAAAGCAAGAAATTGAAAAAAACGTAGAAGTAAAATAAATAAATAAACATAACTACTTTAAAAACGGTTCTGGACTGCAGCTTTATTTACAAATCATTACTTACCAAAACTACATTCGGGTGGGCTACAATATCGGGTTTTAATATTGCTAAGGTCAACGCAAGCCGTCTGCTCAGTTGCTGAGACATGATCAAATTCAAATCAATGTGAGCAAGAGAACTTCATGACATTTGTTGATAAAACTCCACAGCTATTACCGATACACTTTTTTAGAAAATCCAAACGATAAGTGCCCTCCTCGGACAGAAGAGCTACGAAAACATAAACATGGAAAGTATCTACCACTACCACTACTGTGATTTTGAATTAAAAAAAACTCTCTACTTTATATTGGAAGAAAAAAAAATTGCCCTTGAACAACGAGAATTGTAGTTTGTGCAAACGTCTTCTTACTTAATTTGTTTCCATTGAATCTCGCCACACTAAGACTATTTTAAGATTGGGACACTGTCACTGTCGCCAAAGAAGTCCAACTCCCTGATCCTAATAATAATAATAATCCTGTTCCCTACTGACTGACCATCCTAATCCTAGGTCGGAATATCTCCATAGTCTTTAGTCTTAAGGGTCCACGGAGAGATTTAAATTCACTCACTTGCTTTTGTTTTTAGAGACTCTATTTTATACCCATTCCAGTTCAAGTAACAATATTAACAACAATCAAATCACAACTCAACTTATCAGTTTCAGTTATCAGTGATCAGTGCAGATATTTCTGGAGTATAATACAATATACAATGCTTAGATTCAGAAGTGTATCAAGTTTAACTCTCATTTATATAAAGGAATTCTTTTGGAAAGCAGCAAGATACTACATCAAGTATTGCTCGTTATGTATGCTTCTAACATTTGTTGTACAATTGATGCCAGCACTTTTTGATGGATGGGTCGCTGCAAATGGTAACGAATATATAAAATGCGAAGACTTACTTATGGGACAGTATCCTTTAACTTTAACTTTACTATCTAAAAAAACCATACATGTTGAAATTTGAAAGATTAGCAGTTAGGCCAGGGTCTCCCAAGCTCTTTTTGAGCCCCACTCCACTTTTTTCATGACAAATTTGTGGTAACCCAACAAGGAAAACATTTAACATCCTGTACTGTAATAACTTGTAGCAAAATAACTTTTGGTGGCGTTTTTATACACCTCCGTTGGAGGTGTACAAAAACGCACCGTTTTTATGCACCTCCGTTGGCGGTGATGGTAAAGTTGTTGCTGCATACGTCCATGGGGTTTAAATAGTTTTAGATTGTAGTTTAGCACGCTGCTTAGTGATTACCGATGTAGAATGATAATAAATTAAAGAATAATAACAATAATTTTAAAAATCAAAAGTAAAAAGAAACATGGCACACAAATACTGATCTCAAATAAATAAATAATTTTAGAAAATTAAAATCGAAGTTTTTTAAAAACATGATAAAAAGTTTTTGAAAAAAAAAAGAAAGAAAATGAAGCAAACAAAAACAAATTAAATCCAAAAAAAAAAAAAAAGTCAACATTGGGAATCGAACCCGGTACTTTCAAGGTTGGAGTCTGACAGCTTGTCCACTGCGCTACGGAGCCACCTGACTGGTCATCACATTTAATAAGGTCTTTCTAAAACATTATTTTACCTTCAATGCAACTTCTATCTTCTGGTTTTATATATCGATTTTTTAAATTATTAATATTTTTATATAAATTTATTAACAAAGACATCCTACAGATGTCACAATATAACTTTCGCCATGTCCAAATGAAGAAACACAATATCGCTAATGAAATTGGGTGGAATGCGCATGCGTGACGGAGGTGTATAAAAATGATCCGTTAAGATACACCGTCAACGGAGGTGCATAAAAACACTACGATAACTTTTATGATGGGCCATCGTTACTCAGAAGTGCCAATAATCTAGTCATTGGGACTCCCCCCTCCCCCTGCCTTTGTAATTAATTATTTTTTTCTCTCTAATCATTTGTTCGTGTTTCTGAACAAGATTATTTTATTTATTTTTGTCTCTGATTGTTTGTTGTTTCTTAACGGGTTTTTCTTTTCTCCTCCTTTTTATGCCTTTATTATTTTGTGTCTCAGCAAGATTTTAAAATATAATATAACTTTTTTTTTCTCTCTGATATTTGATCGCTTTCTGAATGAGGAGATATATCTATTTATATTTTTGGTTTATATTTATATCTATTTATTTATTTAGTATGCTAATTTTTGTTGCCTTTGATTAGGTTGTTCTGTTTTTAGTGAGATATTCATTTCCTTTTTTCCCTTTGTTTCTGAGTGAGATTTTAAAAAATTCATTAACAAAAATCTTAAACAATCGAAAAAGATTGGATAGGGGATGAATATTCACCCTTTGCTAAATATATATATAAAAAAAAAAAGATCTTAAGAAAGAAGGTGGAAAATAGAAATTAAAAAGAAAAAGAAAGCAAACAAAAAAATGGTTGCAATGGGATTCGAATCCATAGCGTTGACTACGACAAGACTTTTTCTCAGAAAGACGGCTTACTCATTCGGCCACGCTAACCACATGAATATTGACTCATATTGTTTATATATATAGTCATTTACTATCCTTTGGCTGATTTATTGTTTAAGTACTTTTATATTTTAATTGATATTTTTACTAACTTTATTTATTGTCTTTTATATTTTGTTAATTTCTTTAACTGTGTCCTGATATTTATGCCCGGACTTTGTCGTTGATTCTGAGACTCAGCAGGCAAAAGGATGTAGTAAAGAAAGTCTGAAAGCTCCAGGTAATGTTTTTATTTTCAAGTTATCACTTATAATAATAATAATAAAAATAATAATAATAATAATACTTTATTCATCCATAGGAAATTTTTTATACAGACATGTTGAACAGACATGATAATAAGTTAGCATTTAACTAGGTGGTAAAAGTATGGATAGTGTGAAAGTAATAAAATGTGTAAATTGATTTGCATATTGAATATTATAAATTCGTGTAAATAAGTTAAGATCAGTGACAAAAATTGAAATATAATATATATATATTCTTTTTAATGGAATAAAATGCAATAATATTAAATGGTTTTTGTATATAAGATCAAAAATATATAAGCTTAAGTAAGATCAATTCCTTAAAATTATTTCTACTTTAAAAACCTGTTTAATGTTAATTATCTTATGAATGTTATAAATTAGTGTAAATAAGTCTAGTTCTGTGCTAAAAAATATATAAATTAATGATCGAATATTTGGCCATTGCGTATCTTCATTATGTTTAAATTAGATTATCATTAAAGGGTCTTATTTCATTAAAAACTATTTTATTTTAAGATAAGAGTGTCTACTATTGCACAACGAGGGAGAAACATTTATATGGTAACATAATGATACAATTCGCCAGTTGGGCATCATCTAATGACATTGGGGACTCCAATGAGTGTCAAGTCAATTTAGAATTCCAATTATCAATTAGGAATTCTTATAAATTTGAATGCCAGAAGGTAAAAAAGATTTTCGATGTCTTTCACTTTTTGTTCATGCGAAATCAGGCGACCACTCCTATCTCAAGATAGAGGTGTTTAATGGATGGTTGCCATCTTCAAGAATTGTACAGAATTTCCTAAGGGTAGATTTTTCTACAAGCTCATCAAAATCCCCACCATCATTTGTTGATTTCTGGGCCTTCTTTATTAGTCTGTTTAAATCTTTCTTATTCACTGCAAGGCAGTTGCTTCCCCAAGCCACAATGCAAAATGTGGTAACACTTTCCATAATTGATCTGTAGAATAAAGTACAGAGAGTCTTATCTATTTTGAATTACCTTAATTTGAAAAGAAAATACATACATTTATTAACTTTTGTTATTGCGTTTTTAACATATTCAGTCCACAGCAACTTGTCATCAATTGTCACGCCCGAATATTTATAGGAATAAACCTGATCTACTGACTGATCCTTTAACCTGAGTGGTTCAATCGGTTCCTTTATTTTCCTAAAGTCAATAACTAACTCCTTTGTCTTGCTTACATTAAGCTCGAGGTGGTTATCATCACACCAAAACACAAACCTATCTATTTCAGTTTTATATGCCTCCTTGTTGCCATTAGTGATAAGACCTTGAAGTGCGGTGTCATCAGTAAATTTTATGAGAGGCACACTTAGATCTTGACTTCGACAGTCGTTTGTGTATACTGTGAAAAGTACCGGGGTTAATATGCAGCCCTGAGGGGCTCCGGTATTGGTTGTCTTTTTTATGGACCTGTTGTTACCAACCTGGACGTATTGTACCCTGTCACTCAAAAATTCAAGAATCCAAGCAAAAATACAATTACACATACGTAAGGTTTCCATTTTTTGTACAAGTAACTCGGATTGCAACGTATTAAAGGCGGCGGAAAAATCTGCGCAAAGTAATCTATAATAGCTCCTGGGGTGATCAAGGTGCTCGTAGATATTGTTGAGAAACAACAAAATAGCATCTACCACACTTCTTCCGGGCCGGCAGGCAAATTGGTAACCATCAGCATGTGGCACAAATTAATTTCATAATCTAAAGAGGATTAGTCGCTCGGGTGTTTTCATGACAATTGAAGTCAGTGCACCTGGTCTCAAGTCGTTCATTGAGTTTATTTTATCGTACTTACCACCTCATATAAAAATTTACTGAGCATATTTATTTTACTTAATCCTCTTCAGACCTTGAGGCCCATAGGGAATCCACGGGACATCTCCATTATTTTTGTGGTCAGCTGCTTTTGTCTCCCCCATTATCTCTTCCCATCTGCTATCCAGTACAGGGTTGTCTTGGGAAGTGACCCTTTTTCCATTCTGGCCACATGACCTAGTCAACGCTGTATAGAAATTTACTCTAGGGTATTTTGATTTATGATGAAATAGAAATGATATAGAAATTTACTCTAGGGTATTTTGATTTATAATAAAACTGCATAAGTGAAGGACTGAATGGCATGATTTTGTGTGATTGAGAGTGCACAGTGCACACAGTAAATATAATTTATGCCTTAAGTGCCTGTTACGATCTTTATACACTGCAAATAACAGCTGACATGTATAAAGATGAGGTGGATAGCAGAAAACGTGGGAATTGTAAGGTTGACTTTTTAATGTGTGCTCCTTGGTTATCACTTCCAATTTGAAGATGTTTGAGGCTCAGTTGAAGCTGTACCTGTGTTCACTTGATGTGTTATGTGCAAAACATTATTGTTCAAATTAAATGGCTTGCATTGTCTTGAAATTATATAAGACAAAAATTGATTTCTTCAGGTTTGTCTGTTTTGTAATATTAAAGTACTGAATGCATTGTGAGTAAACATTTAGCCATACACATTTATATTTTGCATTTCCATGGTTAACTATTTTCAATTTGGTTTATAATATTTTATTTTTTTCCCTAGCTGGCCATTGGAAAAAGATTTCCATGTCTTATGCCCCTTTTAACACTACAATTACAAAAAATAGATTTTTAGATCATGGGTGATATTAATCTCAAATTCTGACCTTAGTGCTGTCGCATCCTTGGCGGTAGTGGGCAGCAGGCCACTGACTGTGTTTTCTATCCCCTTATATCCGTTTTCTGAGTTTGCTTTCTTTTTAAAAAATCTTGGATTAGGATTACTTGACTTTGTCTTGGCCCTGGCTGGAGTTATTGACTGGGAGGGAAACGGTTAAATGTATAGTTATAGTTTTAGGAGATGATATCTTATTCTATTTTGTAAATCATCTCTCTGTTATGTACTGTTACATTTGTTTTGAATATATAATGGTTTGTAAATTGCATGTATTCCTCTTATTGAGATCTTGTGTTTATGTCTGGATGAAACTTTTATGTGATCTCAAACTTAGTACACTGAACGTGTGCTCTGGAATCTAATCTGTTTCCTGTTGAAATAATTGCTGTTTGTCTTACTTTTTCTCGTGTGCATTTAATTGTAAATCTATGAATTATTGACTATTCCATTTTCTCTCATATTACTGGCGTTGAAATGACCCAAATGTGTCAAGGTGCTGTAAAACCTTTAAAATTATTAAAAACAAAACAAAAACAAACATTACTCAACTCAGGTCTAACTGAGAACCAAGCTTAAGCCGGGATGTATTCAATTTAAGGGATTTGCAATTGCAATGTTTATCATAAATGTTTTTCATTTGCTTTTTTCATTTCAGTGTGGTGCACTCCTGCACCTGGAATTGTCTGTGATGGTTTGTTTGATAATGGAACTTTTAAAATGGATGTGCCTTGCAAGTGGACGTAAGTAGTTTACAATTTCTCTGATTAACCGTAATTTGTTATTGTTGTTGTCTTGTTAATATTTTAAGTGATGTATTAATTTTAGAATTTAAAACTAGGTTCTTATTTTTGAATTAACAAATAGTGCTGTGATAACTTTGCTTATAATGATCTCACCCATAACTTTAAAGAATTGGAAATTTAATTTGTGCAGAAAATCATTTATTTAATTTTTATTCCATTGCATTGCTGTTATGAGGTCAACTTGATAACAACTTTCAAAGCAACTTCTGACATTGGCCTCTGGTCTTTTTTTTTTCATTCTAATTATTGCTCTTGCTTTCTACTAGAATGCCAGTGTGAATGAAAGAAGGAAGGAAAAAAGGTTTGCTGAATTTGTGTGAGCAGTCTTATTAATGGTTGTTCAATTATACAATATTACCCATTTATAGACACCCACACCCATACGCACACACAACTACATGTGTTATTATTATTTGGTTTTACAATTGAAATTGGAGTTAAAGGAGTTTTAGTAATGTGAATGGCAATAAAAACCCAGCCTGGCCAAAATAGGAACCAAACCCAACATCCGAATTAATATATTTTCTTTTTCTTCTTCTCATTTGCTTTTGATGTCCCTGGCATTTCATTCAGCCTGTAGTACATAGGTATCTATTTTCCTTGCAGATACTTGCTCCAATCAGGCTGATATGTTCTGTCTTTGGCACACACTCCAACACACACTCTTAACTACATGTGTTATTATTATTATTTGGTTTTACAATTGAAAATGGAGTTAAAGGGGTTATAATAATGTGAATATAGTACAGTACAGCTTGTGTACAATGGCCTCGGTTGCAATGGGAGCTCAGCTACACCGGGAAATTTTGAAATTCCTGTTCTACACCTATATAATTCATATAAATCATGCATGGCTATAACGGGGTACTATTTATTGGAACACAGCTACAACGGGGATTTGAGTTGCAAGTTTAGTACCCAGTTGAGAAAAGCTACGTATTCAAGAAGAAAGAGGAAGGTGCACATGGCACACATAACTTATAGCTCTAGGGAATGGAGATGGGGTGGGTGTGGGCAAATTGCAATTATTGTGTGTACTATCTACATTTCTCTGTGTTCCTTGTGTAATCTAGGACAATGCAACAAAAGGCTAGTGAGAGGCGTGTGGCTGACTGAACAACATCTTGATAAACTTAGGCATAGAGTAAGGGATGTGGTAGGTAACTATGCCAAATGAGAAGTGAGATGATGATGTGTAGGGATAGAAGTCAAAAGGCACGTCGTCTGATTTACTTGCTTAGGGAAATATATTCCTCTCGATTCTTATTTTCCTCTGTATTGCTTCCCTTCAAATGCTATATTCGTGGATATAATGGGACTCGGCTACAATATAGATTTTTTGCTAGTCCCAATATCCCCGTTGTAACCAAGTTACACTGTAATGTGAATGGAATAAAAATCTAGCCTGGCCAAAACACGAACCAAACTCAACATCCGAAGTTAATCTTTTCTTTTTCTTCTTCTCATTTGCTTTCGATGTCTCTGGCATTTCATTCAGCCTGTAGTACATAGGTATCTAATTTCCTTGCAGATTTAGTGGAAAGTACTTTGCAATTAACAAGTGACCTATCCAAAGGGTATCAGTCAATGGCTATAGACACCAACTCTGGCTCATAGGCCTTATTGATCTGAGTAGCAACTTTTCAAACTATTTACTGACCTGTGATGTTGTTTTGTGAATCTCTGCGATCCCAGGTGTAGTTCCTCTATTGGCAAAGAATGGACTGTGAAAGAAAAATAGCAATAAAACTATTAGAAATTTAAAAACCAATTTCTTCCATCCCAATGAGATCAATCCTAATGAGTTCTAGAAGTAGCTGTACCAAGACCAACCATTAAACCCAATGGGTTTGCCTTTAATTTAACCCGTTAACTGCCGAACCCTGGAAAAACTCGGATTAAAACATTTTGGGCAGACAACTCTTCTTTCAAATATTGATCAACTTAAATGACCTTCACCTTGTCAAAAACACTCAAACCTGGGACTTGGTGAATAAAACAAATTTAAAAAAAAATCAACCTCCACAGAAAAACAAATTTGAATTATATAAGTTCGAATTTTCATGAATCAATATTTATGCCATTCACCTCATCCAAAGATGATTAAACATCTCTATATATCATTGGAACTTTATTGCAGATCCTATAACACACTATTCACCATTCATAAGGTCTTTCTTTTTGTACTGGTAACCTACAAAGAGAGATTTATGTCTACAGTGAATACTAAGCTGCTGGAATCTGTGGACTGTAAAAAGTAATGTACAAATATGAATATCTATAACAGCTTCATCAAAGTACCAAACACAGAACATTCTGGGCTCATAACCCTTCTTCAGACAATAATAACACTTAAAATCACTTAAATTCTAAGTGATGTATTCATGGTTTTGTTCTTTTTTTTAAAGCTTTATATTTGTTCAATAGTTTATGCATGGATGCCACTTTTCTGCATATGCCGGAATCCCAGTTTCACAGCTCCCAAAGAGGGCTGTTTCTGGTTTCAAGTTAGGAACAAATTAGATAAAAGAAATCAAAGACACTCCCGAGCTCAGTAATTTTAGGAAAGTTTTGAAAACATTCATATTCAAGCAGTCTTTTGAGTAGTAATAGTAATAGTATTTGTGTTTTGTGTTTACCTATTGTCTTTGTGTGTGTAGTGCCTTAGACCACTTAATGGATTGGGCCCGCCATATAAATTATTACATAATATCTCATCACCCAGGAAGGAATTTAACAAGGTTTTCCCATTTTCATACATATGACTTGGGTCTAAATTCAAGTAATTAAATATTAATTGCCCTCGAAATCTTTGTACTTTCCTATATTCTCCAGAAATGGTCATTCCTTTGAAACATCATTATTGCTATCCATATTTCTGGGGATGTTTGGAGTAGATAGATTTTATCTAGGCTATCCAGCAATAGGTATGTATCGCCATGTTTGTTTAATTTTGTATTATGAAACACATTCTAATAGGGTCTGAAACTTTTGTTGACGAGTTTAGATATTTTCTGCATGTACGCTACAGGCTTTAAATGAGATAAGATTAATTTTTAAGTTGAATTTTTATTTATATTATAATTATTATAAACATTAAAGGGATTGTTTCATTTTATTTCTTTCTTCCTTTATTTTCGTATGTTATACATAGAGAGATACATTTTATTTTCTCTTTCAGGCCTTGTCAAGTTTGCAACTTTGGGATTAATGTTTATTGGACAACTAATTGATATTTTACTTATTGCCACTCAGGTAATGTTCCAAAACAATTATCAGGATGATTAATAATGAGAAATGTAGGATACAGAGAAGTGTCAGATGAAAACAAAGATATATCACCGTGTCAGAGAGTGAGCCAGCCTTGCTGTCATCCCCTATGTGGTTGAGAGTAGGAAATCCACATGATAGTTACAAAGTTTGAAAGCCATATTTTTGTATGGCTGAATGGCTCAGTGGCTATTGCAACTGTCCCCCGATCTCTCTTTCTCTCTCAGCCAGGCAGAGGGTGTCGTATCAAATGGATCCTGAGTTTGGCTGTTTTGACATAATGATCTATTTTTATTCTCTGTTTTCATCTTGCAGTTCTATATATACCCTATATTTCACATCATTATTGATATAAATACCCGCTCCACACATTTTCTGAATTTTATCAGAATTAATATATATACCATTAATCTCTATTTGTTTTATTCAAAAGTTGCTCCAAACTGATGTTTACATCTTATTTCCACTTTTATTTATTAATTTTTATTTTTTTTGGTGATTGGTCGACTTTCAATTTTGTAATTTTGTTGAAGAAAAAAAAAAAAGAGAATATTTGTTCTATGGCCATTAAAAAATTAAAGACAATTTAAAGGAAATAGGTGATATGTGTTTTGGGCTTGATTTTTGCTTCAAGATTGAATGCAATTTCGTCTATAGTCAACTAGCTTTATGGCCATAATGTAGGAAAACGGAAACCTAAGAACTTGAAAAAAATCTGGAATCTTAAGGGGAATATGTGGCCAGAGGTGTGTAGCTCAGTGAAAGATGATTTTTCCTTCAAGTTGTTTTTTATCTTTTATACCCTGATTACTGTCACTCAAAAAATAAATAGCTCAAATTTAAAAAAAACAAAAACGTTTGATGCTTCTTCTAATTTTAGATCGTAAAACTTTGGTCTCTTTCTGTTCATCCATATAAAACATTTGATATGTTCTAATCAACAAGACTCTTATACCAAAGGAGTTTTTTTTCTCTGATGCTTCTGATTTTATGTAGCATCCAGTAATTTGGCATCTCAATACTGCTTAGCTTATATTTTATTTTATATATATAAAATATATATTATATATATATATATATATATATATATGTATTAATACCGGATAGGGAGACTTTTGGTACCCCTATTAGTTCATTTTACAGTACTTTACCAATAGGGAGACCAAAATCCGGTCCCCCTATTGATTTGACCTCTAGCACATTCACTTTTCTATTTTTAGTTTAAAGTTGTCAACCCAACCGTCAAGGATATATAATTGTAAATCATAGTATTGAAGTTATTTGTTAAACACCACAGTAAGAAGAGTTATGCCTAAATTTTCACGTTGGTCAATAAGGTGACCGCCTGAAAAAAGTACAATAGGGGTACCAGTGTTTTCATCGATATATTTCAATAGTGAGGCAATATATCTTTCCGAAATTTTCTCTAAAATTCTAGAGCATTATATGGATTTTTATAGTAATGAAAACCTAATATAAAATTGTGTGAAAGTTGATGAACTGAGGAATGAACAAGATATACGAATTATAATCTATTTTTAGAAACAGATTTATCGAATCTTGGTCCGGATTCTTATCTTGGTGACAAGAGACAAGCAAACATAGTAACTCTTTTTTTCGTGAAACGTATGTTTAGTCAATTTCGCGCATAAAGAGGCACTCGGCACTCACTCACTCCGCAAGTCAGTAGTAGGTAGGTGGTTATCAGTTATCAGCTTTAATTCTTAGTCAAACGCTTCATCAAACCCATTATTGAGTAGCATGTTGATGCCTGATGCCAGTTGAAGCCATCTCGACGTCGTGAAATGGAGCATCTTCTGTCATAGCAGTAGAATCGTCAGATGCCGCATTTAAATCCTCCATTCCAGGCGTTGCTGTTGCCATATCGATCTTCGAAATGATTTGGTCTAGACGTCAAGTTGACCCGTTCTATGTCTGAAGAGATTTTAAAGTGCAATACCTAACATTATATCTTGATCTACAAAAGAGTCTTTTTAAATGAACCGCTGTGTTTCTATATTTTTCAAGAACCAATGATTATCTGATAACCACTGACAACTGACTTGCGGAGAGAGTGGCCGACGGACGTCCTCTCTATAGCCGCAAGTATTTTTTCGTCACTTGCTGAGTTCCAAACTAGACGTCTATGGCATCGTGGGGTAAATTGATGCTGGAGGCATCATTGAAGAGACACCGAGATAATTTAAATGGTAAGTTATTGGCCATTCTTATTACATCACTGTTGATTTAAGATTTTCAATAGGGTAGACATCACAATCACACACACACCGATTGATGATTGTCACTTGTCAGTCAGTCATTTGGAAGTGGAGTCAGATAATTCGGGAACTTCTGTAGACTGTAGATTCACACTAGTGAGTAAGATCTGTCGTTTACTACTACTACTACTACTACTACCACTACTACTTTTAGTTTTAGCTTTATCCAACTCAACACTTCTCGTGTTTATTTTATTTTGGCAAAACTAGAATGGATTTTTGAAAAGAATATAAAATAATTTAAACTTAAACCTGTCTTTGCATCTTGCTTTATGCATACAGTATGCCATATCACAGCCATCACAAAATCATAGTTTAATGTTGAGAATATGCTATTTCTTTTGTAACTTCAGATCAGAGAGATTTGAGCTTTAAAAATCCTGAAAAATGTCTTGCTGTCAATCCAGACAACCCTTTTGATGTGATCTATGATGTTAATGGTAAGAATGTAATTTGATGAGGAAATGAATAACATTTAGGTACACATAGTTTGCTTTTTTTTTTTTTTTTTTGAGTCATGATGTGTAATACTATTACAGTCCACTCCGGATAATTGCAACTCGTTTAATCGCAACTTTCGGTTAATCACAATATTTCCTAAGCAATGGAAATAATTCTATATAAAAGTCACTGGTTAATTGCAACAAACTTCGGTTTTTTAAAAAGTGGTAAATTCAAGAAATCAAACAGTATATCATGATTAAATTTCATCATGGATGAAATCGTGACAGGTTGAAGAATCGAGAGTGAGCAGGATTTAATGCTACAGTAGTGTGTCACCACTCTGTTAGAGTCGAAAGAGGGCGGGGCTCTGCAGTATGGGTTTGTGACGTCATCGGTGGCCATTAAATAGAAGAGGGGTGGGGCTGGTCATAATCTTGACAACAGGTTATAAATGACAGTTATAAAGAGAGACTGAGCGATATCCTTTGTTTTAGGATTAACAACTGTGCATTGTGACCAACGAGTTTGGTGAGAGCTTATTGTCTCTCATTAAGGCTAATCTCTTTAACTCTGACAAATGTTGAATTGTTGAGAAAAAAGATTGAAACTTCTTCCAATCTGAATAAGATATCGGCTTGCTTCATAGCTGCTTTTGGTTGACAAATCTACACGGGGCTGCCATATGGTTTTTGTTTCAATCAAATTGCTCTGTATGTGGTGGACTAAGAATATTATTTACTGGTTTGAGTTGACAATAAATGTGTAAAATGTTGAAATAGTGGACAGGAAACTGAATTTCGGTTAATCCCAACATTTTCGATGATCCCAAGGTATTGCGATTATCCTAAGTGGACTGTACCTGAATCTTGAACGAAAAACTATCATATGGATATGATTATAGACAGATTGGTTTCTGGAATTATATTTCCGTCCTCCCTTGCCAACTCTGACGTTCTTGAAATTTAAAAGAAAATAGCCAGAAGGTTTCGGACTTAATTTTCTTTTTTTTTCCAAAGGACAATAGTCATAAGGTAAATAATTTTTAAAAAATCCTTTTACAGCACAAGATGGCATGATTTTTTGTTTAAGAGTTTAGAGAAAAACTTGCACATGATAGTCTTCAGCTTTTTTTTTGTTGTTTTTATTTTCTATATAGACTCCAACTCAGAGCCTGAAAGTGATGCAGAACAAAGTTCCATATCACATGATTCATTTGTGGTAAGTATGTACATTAAAATAAAATCATAACATTTGTATAGCGTTTATCCACAGTTGGCACCATGCTCAAAATGCTTCACATCAACATATTTTGTGGTGGACAAAACACATTTGCCACAAAAGATGAGACCTGCAGTCTGTTAGGCGCAATACAATATTTCAGGACAAGGACAACACTGTTTTACACCAGTGAGATCTCCTAGTTTTTTGTTGTTAAAAATTTTTCTTTGCAGTGGACTTCGCCAACAATAACACTATTTTAAACCTTCCTCGTTATATTTTGAAGTGATATTCATTGATGAGCCATTCACATTTGAAGTCGTTTGTTTTTTTATTTGACAAAATGTGAAAATGATGCGTTTCCAGGAAAAATTAAAATAGCTTCTGTTGGGATTATACTTTTGATCTCGCATTTTGTCCAAATTCTCTTGCATCGTAATGTTTATCAACTTTTTTTGTTAACTATATTGCAGTTGCAAGGTTAGGAAGTTCATATTGTTGCAATGACAACCGTTTATATGTCCAGAATCGTAGTGATATAAAAAATTGTTTTGTAGTTGTTGGTCCTGGTGTAGGATTTAAAGAGTTGGTTAAAAACGGTTTACTGAAACCCTGGTTGGTGTATCTATATTTATCCAAGCACAGTTGAACATATTAAATACTTAGACAATATGTCTGCCTTTCTCAACTCTTTTTTATTATACTTGCATTATTAACCAGCTAATTGTTTAGTTGGATTATTAAACAATGGCTCTTCATGTTTATTGTCAACATGAATAAATTGATTGATCTGTCATCTTTTCCACAAAATATACAGGGTCCCGATTTTGTTGCTGACTCCGAGTCTGATTCCTCTACGTACTCTGTGAGGTACCCAATGCTGAGTACATCATTGTCTTTGGAACCTAGTGCTCATTCCCCAACTCAGTCAGAGCCTCATCCACAACTATCACAGACTGAACCTCGTTGCCAGTCTGGGACCCAGGTTCAACCCGAATGCTATACACTTGCAAACCAACGTGTTACGTGCAATGGTGAGTCATTTTTTTGTCATTCTTCTCCTTTGATATTTGTGGGATCAATTTTAATTTACCCATTCCTTTTAAAAGAAAACTTCCACCCCCTCCATGGTGCTGCATTTGTGTTATTGCATTTTTTTTCTGTTTTGGCAGTGCTGCGTCGCAAAATACGCTACCATTTACATAACAAGCACAAATCCAAATTTGATAGGGTGGACATCTTAGAATCTGAAACCCCAATGTGTGAGTGATATCAGTGAAACCAGCCATAAAAATGTTCATGTTTATTTTATTGGGGTTTTTTTTGTCTGTAATAGACTTAAATTGCTTGTATTGTAAGTGTTAAAATGGTTTTTTTGTTACAACCCATCTATATATTAAAACTGTTTCTTTGTATTTCTATGATGCTTAAGGCTTTTTTTCACAGACCAGCTGGAAACTTAACGAGAATCAGAGTAGATAACATTTTTATTAATCTTGCAACCTAAACAGTATATGATGATTGGGAGCATTTAAAGAAAAGCACATTTTCTTTTTAATTTGTCGGTACTAAAATTATACTTTGATAATGCCTGCTGTGCTACAAACCCTTTTGACTTCCAGGTTCAATATTTTTCTTTATTCTAAAATTCTTGGGTTTCCTTTCAATGACAACTGAGATCATTAAAATTCAGCTCACAACATGATGTGTGTAGATTTGATGAAAACATATGTTCGAGTTGAGAAGCAGTGTTCACGAACTTGCTGATCGTTTTTACTAGCATTTATTTTCCTAACTTACCTGTATCAATTAACAAAGGCAAGACTCAAATATTTTCTATCTGAACAGTGTGTTTGTTATTGAAATATTTCCGGCATATACATGTCATATTTCATTCCCACAAAATATAAATCAGGATTAAGTTGTCTGGGCATCAGCATCGTTCAGGCAGTTGGGGGAAGTCTTTAAGGAATTAATGAAGCCGATGCTCAACCGGTCTGGAGGACGTTTGATTGATGTCGGCTGTTTGTTCTGCCAGCCGGTGATGTTTTCTCACTCCCTCAATGACAAAGAAAGTCATTGTTATGACTATGAACTATAGTCTATTATTACTTTTGTTACTATATTAATTGTTACTTATAGCCGCTACTGTTATTATTATTATTATTATTATTATTATTATTATTATTATTATTATTATTATTATTATTATTATTATTATTATTATTATTATTATTATTATGATATTGCCTTCATTGCATTCTATTACTATTATTGATATAATTAATTTCTGATTGTTGTAAATAATTTATGTGAATTGAATTTTGTCGATTGGCCAAGGGCCTACAATAAACTTAAATGAAATGTTAGTCTTTGGATAGGACTCGGGTCTATTCTTGATTGCTTTTCCGCCTGGGTCGAGTGAAGCATTTGGAGTAAATTTTGTTGCTCAACGTAAAAAACATGACGCTTACCATTCCGCTGATACTGATACCTCCAAGGGGTGGTTGGGGAAAAACCTAAAATTCTTTTGACATTCTGTCTGATTTTTCGCTGAAACAACAAAGGACAATCTATGTATTCAGATGAGACTTCAATGTGTTACTATTCCGATTTATGTTCATATTTTGATTATAATGAAGAGGGAACCCTGAACCCAGTGAAGTGGGTGGATTGATCTATTTATTTCTATTTCAAAACAAAAATATGGCGTCTTTTCACTGGATTTGTTATGTGGCAGAGGTCTCCACAAATCTAACATACCTCTTCCAAAGGAATAGATGGTAGAAAAGTATATAACAAGAAGGAATTATGACAGTTACTTGTCCAGGCCTTAAATATTTGGAATGCTATTCCTCTCTATCGCTGTCATGTAGCTGATGTGCATATGATCTGTCTATTGATTTATTTTCATAGTTCATAGCATGATGTGCTTTATTTTCTTCTTTTTTTTCCAGAGAAATACAAAAAGCCAAGGAGACCCTGTCCATACTGTGGACAGTTGCAAACAAAACTCTCAAGGCATTTGATGAGGAAACACAAAGATGAGACAGAAGTTACAGAGGCCATGAAACAGCCTGTAAAGGAAAGGGATAGAACAATGGATTATCTCAAGAAAAAGGGCATTTTTTATTCAAACACTAGAAACAATTCAATAGTTATGCGTGAGAGAGCACAAGGGTCACATGAAGTTGTTATGTGTGCTGGCTGTAAGGGTTTTACTCTGGACGAAGGGTTTATGAACACAAAAAGAAATGTAGTACTGAGCATGCTCTGTGTACTGGGGTTGTAAAATTTTATCCCGTGGCTCCCAATGCAAGTAAAGAAATAAAGGAGAATATTCTTGACAAATTTCGGAATGATGAAGTGGGAAATTTGTGTCGATCAGACAAAGCTATAGTATTGTTAGGAACAAAATTGTGGAGTAAAAGTTCAAAGAAGGAGAGAAAAGTTATAATGAGTGATTTACGCATCTTAGGAAATTTGATTTTAAAAACTAGGAAGAGAACGAATCAACCTTCTTTCTCTGGAGAGGACGTGGTGAAGCGTTGTAACTTTAATGAAATATCGCAAACCATTTCTGAAATGACTTTGAAAGAGGATGGGACATTGAAAGCAGGCTTGAAGCTTTCAATTGGATTTATATTGAAAAAGTTAATTAATTTCTTAAAAGGGGAATATATAATGCAAAACAAAATGGAAGAATCCGCAGAGATAGATTTGTTCAAAGCTGTCCTGGATTATAATTGGGATAGTATTTTTTTTACAGCCAGAGTTCAATGTGAAGCAAAGAGAACAAATTTGAGAAAACCCAAAGAGATGCCATTAGAGAATGATATAAAGAAGCTACGGCAATTTATTACTGAAGAGATGGTCCGTATTTGTGAGGATGATTATCAATTATTTGATTCACATATGTTTGTTAGGCTTCGCAATGTCATCGTAGCTAGGCTTACAATGTTTAATGCGAGGAGAGGCGGAGAACCCGCAAGGATGTTGTTAAAAGACTGGAATGATGCAGATTCAGGTGTATGGGTTGATCCCCAGCTTGTACAACATGTCACTGATCCTCTGGAAAAAGCGTTACTTGAGAAGTATAAGCTGGCCTATCAGTCTGGAAAGGGAAGCAAGATGTTGGTCCCTGTGTTGATACCCAATGACACAATTCAGCCTTTAAGGAAACTTGCACAGGAGCGTAAAGCTGTTGATATTTCAGACAACCCATTTCTTTTTCCAAATACAGGAATATCCAAAGATCATGTAAGTGGTTACATTGCCATCAAATATGTCACTTCCTTAGTAAAGGATTTAGAGAAACCCCAGTTGTTAATAGCTGATAAATTCAGGCACCGAGCTTCGACATTATTTGCCTTACTTGATGTCCCACAACACGAGAGAGATGTCTTCTATCGACATATGGGACACAGTGAATCAATCAATCAAAACATTTATCAGTGTCCACTTGCAATACGAGAAATAACAGAAGTTGGTCATTTTTTGGGTCAAATTGATAACTCAGCATCGGTCACTGGGGAAGGAAATTGTAACATTGAAACAAATGACTCTGTAGTGAATAGAGACTCAAATGCAAATTTTGGAACATCCATAGTAACAGCTGCAAATCAAGAAGAAATATTTGATGGTGAAGCAGGAGTGCCAAATCAGCTTACGTGTTCTTCAAAACAAACTGAACCCAAGAGGAATTCAAGCAAAAATCGGAGATACATGTCATGGTCAGATGAGGATACAGATAGAGTCAAGTCATATTTTAAAAACTTTGTCGAAGATGTTTCAGCACATGGTTCAAGGGGATCATTACCTAGAAAGTCTGAAATTATTCTGTTCTTAAAACACCACAGGGTATTTTCACAAAAAGGAATCCCTGAAGGTACACTAATTAGTTTGGTGAAGACAAAGATTTTTAATGAAAGAAATAAATATAGAAGGGAAAGAGCGTTTCAATCGGTGTAATGACAATCATGAATTTGATTTGTATTACATTCATTGTATTGTATAGTGTTATTGACATATTTTGGGGGTTTACAAAAACGTTTTATCTTTATATAGTACAATCTGTTCATCATTGCAATATCCTTTTTTATATTATATGAACATTCATTTGCTCAGCTTGAGAGACAAATGCTTTGTAGAACCATAGCTGCCAACCGTTCTGTTAAAAACGGATTTGTTCCGTATTTGACTTCCTGAGTCCGTAAGTGCTTATTTTTAGTTCAAAATCCGTATTTTGTAATTTTTGACTAATTTGTGGTAAAAAAGCCATGTGAGCCTAATGAATTATTATTATTGATCCATTATTATTACTATTACTACTACTACTATTGTTGTTATTATTATTATCATTATTATTGGTGTCCAGTGAGAGCATAATCTCCATTTGTGTAGCTCTTTAATTTGAATTATGCCTCTAACATAAATGATTTTCAACAATTAAAAAAGTTCCATTCGTTTATATGACGCCTGTATTTTACTCAAACCTTTCATAATGTATTGGAGATTTGCATAGGATATGGATGTTAGCCTCGATATACTTTGAATATTCTAAGACAGTATTGATACTTTCACTATTTGTTACAAATATTATTTTAATTAAGAATAAAATTAAATCCACCTTTTTGATTGGAAGGTATTCAATAAGAAAATCAATTGCTTATATTGATTAAAGATGACAATGATTATTTCCCTTTATTAATTTATGAAATATATAAATTTAATCCCTTTAAAAACATCTTCATCTGATTTTAATTTTTTTTTTTCAAGCAAGCTTTTGTAACGGTTTAGGTTCAAGAAAAATAAGTATACTCCATTTTTAGGTGTGTTTATCTTGTCAAAGTAAAGAAGTAGGAATTCTCTAATATTTAGAGGTGCATTTTACTATAACTACTATTATAGTATACTACTTAAAGACCATTATGTTGCATGAAAGAAAACATATATGCAATCGTCTACTTTTTATCTGAACTCACCTAATTTTTACCCCAAAACGCCCTCTCAAGTGATGTACCAGGTTGGTAGTTATGCATTTCTAACCATCTTAAGTTATTTCATTTATTTTACAATCGTGCTTCTTGTGTATTGGTCCTTATCAAAGTTGAGGCAGTTGAATTCTTTCTTTATATTGTCCGTTCTGAATTTTGATCTCATTGTGGAAAGCTCCCATAGCGGGCAGGGAGGTACACACTGTGTCTTCTATCCCCTTATATCTGTTTTCCAACATGCTTTCAGTCTTTGTCTTGGAATGAGATTACTTGTTTTTTTTCCTGGCCCTCGCCGGAGTCCTAGCTGGGAGGGAAGCAGTCAAATGCATATTTATTGTTTTGGGAGATGATATTTTTTTCCTTGTAAATCATCTCTCTGTTATGTATTATTACTATATTTGTTATTTTTTAATGTATAATGTAAGCATTTGAGTGTGTTCCTCTTTGTTGGATTTTGTTCTTGTGTCCGGATAAGACTTATAGGTGATCTCAAACTTAGTACATTGGTGATACGCTCTTGGAATCTACATCTGATCCCTATTTGTTCCCAGTTCCCCTATGTCTTACTTTCTCTTGGATGCTTCAATTGTAATTCTAGAACTTTTTACTATCCAATTTTCTTCCTTTTTACTGGCGCTGATATAACCTAAATGTGTTGCAAGCGCCGTAAAACCCTTAAAAACAAAACAACAATCATTGTGGAAAGTGTCATTTTAACGATTCAAATGTGCTGGTACTAAACCCGATAATTGAGCAACATTTGGACTAGCCTCTGTCATCTCAAACTTGTTAGTGTTAGTAATAGTAATTAAAAAGGCTGACTTTTATATGTTGCGATTCGATGAAGGGGGGGGGGGGGGGGGCTTCGGCACACATCGCCCCTCATCCCGGGCAAAATGAGCGTTCCTTATTTTATTTTTGAAAAGTTGGCAGCTATGTAGAACTATCTGAAAGAATCAGATATGGCAGAATAAAAAGTCTTTCTACTAACCCTAACTTAATTGGCCAATGTAGCTTTATGTTCAGCATTTTCTAGATACCTAATGTAAAATTTCACTATTCTTTTTATGATAGTTTTAAGAGTTGCAATCTTTAGAGGTGACTGTCAAGAAATGACACCTCTGTGCATTTAATTTCATTCTTTCTTTATCCCCTCATCCTTAATCAGAATAATAATAATTAATAATGAAAAAAAATGCAGCAACGACAGCTTAGAACGGCATAAAGTGCTTAAGAATTATTTTTTTTGCATTAAACTTTATTCAAACGATTTTCAACACTTTTGCTTCACAGTTTATGCTTTTTAACAAATGCAATTAAGCAACTTACCAGCAACAACATATTGGTTTGTTATCATTTGAGGGTTTTATCAGTAAAACTGTTTCTATCCTTTTATGTTGCACTGTACACATAGCAAACTTCATGCTTTTATTTGGTGACCAAAGACTTATGTGATACAGTGGATGAATGTTTGTGATGGCTTTTGGAACTGAAATAAACCTGCAATATGATTTGTAGACTTCTATCGTTATGTATCATTTTTCGGTCAAATGTAAATGTAATTTTACACGAGCTTGATGTATCATAAAACCCACAATGAGCTCAACGTGCAGCTGGTAGTAGATTTATATGGACACGAACAACGTTGTTACAATTCAGTAACGTACTCCAATTAACACAAGTGAGACTGTAAATGAGACTTTTACAATGACTCTGCATCGCCACAAATATGGATTCGAACCCTGGCAACTCGGGCGTCAGACGAACTGTCTACCACGAAACCAAAGCAAGCATTGTGCAAGTTAAAGTGAATGAGATGTTGATTGAAGCCGTTCATTGTGTCCATCAGATCTGCTGTCCTATCCATCCAACTCCATTCACTCACTGGGTGGGGTTCCCGACTTCCCATAATGGGCAGGGACGTACTCGTTGCGTCTTCTATCCCCCTATGTCTGTTTTCCAACTTGTTTTCTGTCTTTGTCTCGGGATGGGATGGATTACTTGGTTTTGTCCAGGACCTGGCTGGGAGGGAAACAGTCAAATGTATAGTTCGAGTTTTGGGAGATTATATTTTTCCCTTGTAAATCATCTGTCTGTTATGCTCTTTATTGTTTTGTTTACATATTATTTATGCTTTGTAAACATTTGAGTGTATCCCTCTTTGTTGGGACCTGTGCTTGTGTCTGAATGAGACGTTTAGGTGATCTCAAACTAAGTACTTTGATAGTGGGCTCTTGGAATCTACTGTTTCCTATTTGAAACAAATCCCCTTTGCCTTACTTTTTCTTGGGTGCTCTAATTGTAGTTCCAGAACTTTTTACTATCCCATTTTCTTCCTTTTTACTGGCGCTGATATGACCTTAATGTGTTGCAAGCGCCGTAAAACCCTTACAAACAAAACAAAACAAACCAAGTCCATTCAGTGGTATACAACAACAAATAAACTCCTCTGCCTGGTCCCTTCTATCTCTGATCTTAACCTGGGTCGTCAGGTTTCTAAAGGGGTCGGGGACTGCAAAAACAATGGCGCACGGAGCAACTGGGAATATTTTTTGCCGTGTTTGAGTCCCAGGTTATTTCCCTGAGCGCCCCTTCTGAGGGATGGACCTTCCCAGGAGTTAGTAAATGCGTTGCTCGGCCACTTCACTCTACGCACACTGGGATAAGCTTCGACACTATGGCCATGAAGCTCTTAATCTTAAGGACTTACTTTATTTTAGACAATTTGGTGGTAGCTCACTTGAAAATGCACTCTTAGGTATACACATATATAAACATATACTGGGCTCCCTAAAAGGGTTTTTTAATGTGGTCTCCCTAAAAACATGTTTTTACCAAATGTCTCCTTAAAGCTACAGAAACACTTAGTAAAACATTAGGGGGACCGAGTAATTTTCTATATACCATTGTGATCATCAAGCATCAGAATTGTGTTCATAAATCATTGTAGGGAATCAAACTATACTCATTTGAACAAAGATTGAACAGTTTAATCAATTTGAACAAGACATATGCTTGGTCCTCCAATTGGTGCATTTCACAGTGGTCACCTTAATAGTGGATTGATACTTATATATATATATATATATATATATATATATATATATATATATATATATATATATATATATAATATATATATATATATATATATGTATATATTATATATATATATATATATATATATATATATATATATATATATATATATATATTATATATATATATATATATATGTATATATATATATATATATAGATATTATATATATATATATATATATATATATAATATATATATATATATATATATATATATATAAAATAAAATACAGTAGTAGAATTACTTTAAACCGAAATTTTTGGGACCTTCTAAACCATTTCGGTTTAAAGACATTTTGGTTTAAAGCAAGTTCCCGTTTTGCGATGTTTTTCAAGTGTAGTAACTATTTAAGAAATTTGCTCATTTAATCGTATCATGGGTTTCCCCTTAAATGTAGTTGTTGAATAAATGCCGTCTTCGTAACCGTTAAAAATTTTTTATTTTTTTAATATTATTATTATTGTTTTGTTTTTTTTTTGGTGTGTTTTAAAAATATTTTTGGGGGTTTTCGTTTTCAATTCAAAATTGTTGAAAGAGATGAGTCCGGGATGCCGTGTTTTTTACATATCTCCGTCTTGATCAACTTTTTTTTCATCGACTTCACATAGTATTTTGATTTTAAACTCCAACGTGTAAGCACAGTGCTTTCTTTTAGTAAAATGTAAAGCTAAAATAAGATCGAAAGTTCTTTTGTGATAATTGATAATGAATGATGTGCAGCTACTCAGAGGTGAAGTGAAATGGAAATGAAAAGGCGTGTCAATGCTAAGTTGTTTACTACACATCTCTCTTTTGTTGAAAAACCATTAGGTTCAAAGGCCTTATTACATAGAACCCCCCCCCCCTCTCACACACACATTTAATCAAAGTGGAAATGAAATGGCATGTCAATGGTAAGTTGTCTACCACCCCCCTCCTTATTGTCATGTTGAAAATCCAGTCAGTTCCAAAGCATCAACACACGAGCGAGAACATCTCGCTTGCGTGATTCTACACCCCAACTCCCCCTCTTTCCTCATTTTTCGCCTGCCAGTCACCCGTTGTCTTCCTTTTCCAGTCTGCGATCGTGGTGCTGGCCAAAGCCAAGTGCAGTGATTGAAGTGTTTGCCTACCCCCCACCCCTCACCCTCATCTTATACTTACGCTCTTTGTTTTAATATCGCCGGGCAATATTATGCGGGGCCACCATCCCGAATTTTTGAAGAAAAATAGAGAGAGAAAAGGGGAAGGTGCTCTCAAGTTGTTTCGGTTTAAAGAAAGTCCTTCTTAGAAGTATTTCGGTTCATCGTAAGAATTAGTACAAAGATAATGAAAAAACTAGTACAATTTATTAAATTCTTTGCGGTTTAAGGTATTTTTCGGTTTAGCTTCTTTCGGTTTAAAGTAATTTTACTATATATATATATTATATATATATATATATATATATATTTAAATATATATATATATATATATATATATATATATAATAAAATAAAATATAAATTCATGAAACCAAAACAAAATGTACGTTTACAGCTTGACACAATACCCATGATCCTACCTTCCCTTGTTGATTTTTTTTTAATGCAATTAAAACAGAAACGTAGGTTTTGTTGTTTTTTCTGTTGCCAAAAGCTTGAAGACAGTCTTTAAACAAAGACTGATTCAGAAATAGATTAAAGTTGGCTTTTTCAAATTACAGTCTCATTATATATACTAGTGATCAAAAGAAAGTATACACTTGCTTTACCTACAGAATTGGTATGAAATATTGTTCTGGTTTATTTAAAACCTATTTGTAATCATAGTACTAACATTTATCTTTCATGTTGTTAGAATTTGTAACGTTTATGGTTGATCTTGTATGCAGCATAGACTTTTTAACACATGCTCTTCAAAAAGGGAAGTAACAAGTCAAAACATACACTATAATTTTGACAAATAATGACATTTTAATAAAATTACTTACGTTCATTCCATTTGAAGTGAAGGTGAATCTAATTCAACCAGTAACGAGTATGTCCCCCCTTCACTCTAATCACAGCATTGCATCTCCCACACATGGAATTGGTGAATCTGGCCAGCTGGTGTTGAGGAATGTTATCCCAAGCTGTTCTTATGGCATTCAACAGTTGTTGTCATTTTGCGGGTCTAATGAACGGACTTGGCGGTCGATTATGTTCCACATATGTTCTATCGGATTTATATCAGGGGGATATTGCAGGCCACGGGCCGATAACTTTCATATTATTTGCTGCTATAAAATCCATTGTTACAATAGCTCGATGGGAGGTGCATAATCGTGTTGGAATGAAAAATTAGGATGTTCATGAAAAAATGGAATAACATGGGGTTGTACAATGTGCCGGGTGTACCTTGCACCGGTTAGGGATGCATTTACCTAGACTAGAGGTGTTCTATAGTTTCTGCATATTCCACCCCACGCCATCACTTGTCCATACCCTCTGTTTGGGGATTCCACGACACACGAATCGTGTAATCACTTGTGTGATCTTCGGTACCAACGTAATCTGCCGTCATTTCTTCCAATCACAAAGCGTGATTCGTCTGAGAAGAGAACAAATGACCATGCATGCATTGTCCAGCGCAGATGAGCAAGGGCCCACTGAAGAAGGTCCAGCCAGAAGAGAACAAATGACCACTCACGCATTGTCCAGCGCAGATGAGTACGGGCCCAGTGAAGACGGGCCAACCGGTGATGTGCTCTAAGAAGTTGTCACATCAACGGACGTTTGCGATAATGTCATGCTCTCTAAGTCTGCAACGAACAGTGTGTCGACTAATTCGTGTAGCCTACATGAGAACTCTAGCGCAGTTTCAGTCGCTGTCCTAAAACAATCCCGTAGATGTAGGGTGCGTATAAAACAGTCCTCATCTTGTGTTGTTACTCGTGGTCTGCCAGTTCAATTTCGGTCAGTTTACTGTTATGATCGACACAACTGTTTGAGAGGAACGGAATTGGTAAAAACAATATACAGAACTTACTAAACCATGAATAAATCAAGAAAATCAACTGCCAATATGATAATATTGCACAGGAACATAGATGCATATGTGTACTTTTGATATTTATTAAAATTCTTGAGATACTGCCGCTGAGTTTTGAATAACAAATTTTTTATTTAAGTGCACCATAATTTACAAGCACTTAAAATTAGATCAACAATTTGTGATATTCAAAGAAAACTATTAACCTCAAGAATGTCAAATTTTCACTGATGTTTAGAAAGACAACTGATTTTTCAAATCAAAATAATGAAGTGAAAGAGTCTGTTATTGTTTTCCCGCTATACAGACATATTATAAGACCATAAATATCCATAATTGCCCCCATTGGACACGGCACTGCCTGATACCAGTTGAACTCCAATGACCTCATTCAGAGCGAGCAGGAAGGGTTATTGGTCCCTTGGGAGTTCCAACTGAAATAGCGCTGATTCCACGCAGTGCAACTTCAAGTTCAAGATTTTTTTTTGGTTCTAATCCCAGGCCATCCTATGTAATGGCCCTCTTAATTAGTATCAATTTTATAAAGAATTCAAGTCGTCTACAACTACAATGGGAAACCTATCGCGGAAAAGGAAGATTCGATGCATTTGGAAAGTCTGGCATGCGACAGAAAATCATCGCATAGGAAATTGGCATACCGGCTATTTCTGTCTCGACGATTTACAAGAAGCATGACCTTGACCTAGAGGCTCCTACCCTTCCGCTTTTCGCAGAATAATTTCACTTAATTGGTATACATTCTACATTCAAGGCAAAAATTCCGCTTTTCACCTTTCCAATCGAGGAAAATTAAAAAAAAAAATCTCTAGTGAGAAAAAAGTGAGCTATGGCTTACTTCGTCAGCATCTCCTATGGTCAATCAACACACATTTTGTGTGTCTGATTAGTCCCTTCAAAGTGTGTGCAGCTGATGTTGGATAATATTATACTTTTGGGAGGGGGGTTGACCGAAGTATTATTATATTATTATGTTGACGCCAATATACATGTATGAGGTCAATGACCTAGGTAATATTATATGTTGGCTCCAATCGGTAATATGGTCAGCCTTTTCCCCCAATTCAATTTCAGCCCTGTGTATTTGTGTGTGTGTGTGTGTGTGTGTGTGTGTATGTATGTGTGTGTGTGTGCACGTTGTTCTAAACTAAGTCGTAGCATTGCGTAGATTAGTGGATGGTATTTTGTATTGTGTTTTCCTGCCTTGAAAATAGTTCAAGAAGACACGGATGAAAAAAAAATTCATCTACACACTTCCTGTCCACAGTAAGGGGCTAAAAGGTCATTTTAGCACGTAACAACGATTTTAAATGTGTATACTTTCTTTTGATCTCAAGTATATATATATAATATATATAATATATATATATATAATATATATATATATAATATATGTATAATATATATATATATATATATATATATATATATATAATATATGTATAATATATATATATATATATATATATAATATATGTATAATATATAAAATAATAATAATAATATTTTTAGTATAATATAATATAATAATATATATAAATAGTAATAATATATAATTTTTTTTCTGACTTTAGGCAACGACTTAAAGCTTTATCCTGAAAGAAATCGCTCTAACTTAGACAAATTATTAATACACCATTATCATACCAAATAGGTGGCGGGTATTGTTTCCCTCTTATTTCAAGTCTGAATATCTCCCTGTCTAAGGATTTATTTGCTCAAGTGACATCTTATTTTTTAAAAATTAGAATTTTAATAAACAAACCTTGTTTAGCTAGGTGGACTGAACCTGATTTGAAAATTGCAAAGATTACAAATGATATCACTTAGCAACAAGCTATGCACCACACACAGTGACAATTTACATTCATCCATGCTTTTGAATAATTTAAAGTAATAGACACTTCGATAACCACGCCTATCGGACAGTCGTCATACTGTAAACATTGACAGTGATTGGTTGAAATGGCAAACTACACAGAATTTACTTTCGATGGTATATTTCTTAGTAAAATACCCACTGTTCTACTGCTTGATCTATAGAACCAGCACAGAGAACTTGTGTAATTTCAAACGTTTATAATATGATCGGGAAAATCGTGTGATAACTGGTCACCCATCTGGCGGTATAAAAACAATAACAACAATCAGAGAGAGAGGTTGATTTCATTCAAGTTATAGTTTATAAACAACCGACCATGCTTGTCCGAGCACATGTGAAGGTGTGTCACAAATTCCATGTTTTGATTGGTCAAAAATCTACTGGTCAATTCACTTCTTATTTGAGTATCTAATGGAAAAATATACTAAATTTACATGTTGCTTTTACTGGTAGCCTTTTTTTTATTAAAAAAAATAATTAAATTCTACTTCTTCAAACAGGTTCTCACACCAGCAGATGGATCAGCATATGTTATTGATTATTTTGGAACCGCAACAGTCAGATTATTGAAGGACAATGAAACTTATTTAAGAACTAGTAATTGGTAATATTGTTGAATATCATTAGGGAAGTATATAATATTTATCTTCGAAAGATTTTTTTTGTGAGTATACAGATTCCAGTTGAACCAAATGTAAAATGCTTTAAGTCTTATGTAAATATCAATGATACTGGTTTATTAAGCTTAAGTGGTGGACAATAATGAAAGGCTGCATGTTTTTAATCTAATCTTGAGCTTTTATATAGCTCCATATCCACTGAACTTGCTCAAAGTGCTTGACAATGCTGCCATTTTATTGAAGAACACAGTATATGCTATTTGGTATGTATGAGTTGCATTGTACATTAGTACGGCACCTATAAGGTGTTTTGCTACATCAGCATGAAAGTGTCATGGTCACAGGGAATCCACATATTGGGACCAAGCACGTCTGTTCCTGGCTAGAGTCACAATTTTGTCAATGGGCATAGAATCCAGCCCATGTAATAGAGTGCCTGCTGGTCTAGTTGTCGAGCTCTTCAAGTAGGCAATAGAAGTTCGACGCAGGAGGCGGTCTGCGTCCATGCGTAAGATATGCCCCGCAAAGCAGAGTCTGCTTGAATTCGGGGTGTTTTGCGGTTTCTCTGTAGCCCTCTCCTGTAATGATGGAAAGGCATCAGCTGTTGAAGCTATTCACAGTTTTGGTTACACGCTCTGTAAGTCGCCAGCCTCGCAACCGTATGTGAAGACAGAGTAGACACTAGAGGCATACAACTTGATTTTCTTTCCGCGGGACAGACGGTGATCGGACCACATATGGGATAGAGAGTTGAATGTTGTTTGTGCTATTGACATTCTGTATTCAACATCAGCCCTCTCATCACCATCGCACTGGATACGACTACCATTTGGTTAACATTTCATATACTGTGTTTTTAAAAACAATGGCAGAACGGGTCCCTAACCAACAGCAACGTGTACATGTAGAACAAGACATGTCCCTTGTTAGGCGATATTTCATTTTTTTTTTTCCGACAGAGACAATGCTGTTAATGGCCAGGTACTCATTTTACACTTGAGTACGGTGAGAGAATGTGAGTAAAGAGCTATTTCCAAGGACCCAATTATGTGCCAAGCGAGGCTTGAACTCTGGACCTTCCAATCCAAAAGCGAGTGTCATACCACAAGGCCGCATAGCTGCACAATTAACAGTATGGACACCACATAAAAACTTGATGATAATTGTATAATTAGACGAGGGTTACCTGTAAGGTGAAGTGTAATTGTAATTATTTTGTCCAGTAATTTTGGAGGAATAACTTGAGAAGTGCGAGTGCGCATGACAATCACTATTCAACTCCGACAAAGATGCACCTGAGCCAATATTCATATCAATCCAATTCCAATAGATATGAATTCCACACGAAGTAGTGAAAAGGATAACTTTTAAAAACAAATTTTACCACACATCACAAATTAACTAACGCAAGCTTGACTATGATAGATATATGCCCCATAAAATATGAATTGATAACATAATATCTTATCAAACAATGGAGAGGGAGGGTGGGAAAGTTATTCCTCCAACATTACTGGACAAAATAATTACAATTACACTTCACCTTACAGGTAAGCCTTGTCTAATTATACAATTATTTCGTCCACTGTAATGTTGGATGGAATACCTTGAGACTTTAAAGTGGGGCAGCTTTGGAGGACAGAACTGATTTGGCAAAAATAGCAGAATCTGATTGGGCCTGAATAGGTTTTTTATAGAAACGGGCAAAAGTAGACTCTTTCTTCCATCCCGCTGTATTTAGAACATGCCAGATATCGATAGATTTTGCAGCAAGAGAGCAAGAAGCAGCTCTCGTACTGTGTGCTTTAAATTTGTTTGTGACAATTCCAGATTTGTTTAAGATAAGACGAATCCACAGAGAAAGTGACTCTTTAGTAACACCTAAATGAGGAGACTGAGTGCTAATAAATAATTGGTCACACGATCTGAATGGTTTAGTACGCTTAATGTAAGAATTTAAATAAGTCAAAACACAAATTCTTCGATCCTCATCATATGCGTGTAGTGTTACAACTACAAAGCCGATGGTTCAATCCAATATGCTGAAAGCGACAGCTCCAAATCTGAAGATAATCCCAACTGTGTGGTTGTTTGAATACTCCGTGCAATTGATCAAGCAATTGGACTATGACGCAGAAGGTCCTGGGTCTGGTGGTTCACTCGGTGTGGCAGAGTGGTCTAGTCGACTAGCTCAAGATTGAACCCACCATAAACCGGGGGTTGTGGATTCAGGTTCCACCATGAACCAAAAAGAAAAAAATGTTTCTTTCTTCGAATTATAGAGGATGGATGTAAAACTAGAAGGTTCTCCTCAACATAATGTTGTTCTTATTTCCCAAGAAATGCAGTCCTTTGCATGTTACGGGTAAGCTACCTGTCCCGAATTTCACTGAGCTTCCAAACAATGAGCTGATCACTTGAAAGACGCATACTAAAAGTGATCACAGGAGCTTATCACGTCCTCCAAATGGCTCCATTCGGCATTAAAGTGGACAGAATAATTTATGTTGATATAGGCGATTTTTATTTACTAATGTTATATAGTGAAAAAAATGGGACTTGTCATGTCATGTCGATGATATAAATGTGATGTTGATAAATCCACTCTGCACTGTATTATTGTTCATATTATTATCATCACCTCCACCCAAAATCATAATCCTCTTTATTATTAATATTGTCATGTACATGCCTCCTATGTTACTTCTCTTTACCTAGGGAATGATACAAGGATTCCATTAATACAGTATTGAATTGTTATGTGTGTATTATTGATGAAAGTGAAATTAAATTAACTGGTAATTGTAAAAATGCATTTTGGTTGGGTTTAAGTTTATGTTTTCTGCTACCAGATGGACTATCTCTCTGGTTTGTTAGGCATTTTTATTAGACTGTGTTGTTTCTTGTGTTGCTAGGATCTACCTTGATCTTTCCTTGAACTAGCCCCCTTATTTTTAATGTGTCTTAGTAGTATGGTCTCAAAGTGTTGCAATCACAGAACTCTTTATCACTATCCAACTGCTCTTAGTCTTTATTTTTTTAAGCCGCTAATATGGCTTGAAATAGGGGCAATTGTTTGGGACTTAGTTTTACGGCGCTTGCGACACATTTAGGTTATTTCAACGCCAGTAATAAGGAATAGTTGGATTTATAGATTTACAATTGAAAGCACACAAGAAAAAGTAAGACAAAGGGATTCAAATAGAGAACAGATGAAGATTCCCACTTAGAGGAATACACTCAAATGTTTTCAAACCATTGTTGTATGTTTTTAAAAATAATACATAGTAAATAACTATTCGTGACAGAGAGTTGATTTACAATGAAAAAGATATCTTCCAAAACTATAATTATACATTTGACTGTTTCCCTCCAAGTCGAGGACTATGGCCAGAGCTAGCAGAAAAGACTAAGTTAATCCCATTCCAAGACAAAGACAGAAAGCAACTCGGACAAAAGATATAGGGGATAGAAGATAAAGCGTGACCCCCTGCCCACCATGGGAGGTCAAAGACCCCACCCAAGAAATGGGGGCAAGGGATGAGATTAAAATACACAAGTCAAAGTGATACTTAACTGCTAGAAGCTGTGACTAAAAGTAATGAACAAAAATGGATATAACAACTTCAAAAAATAAAATACTGTTTGGTATTTTATTTTTCAAAGCTGTTTTATTTTCTGTTCGTCAGATTACAATACACTGACTTTTGTCTATTATTACTATTACTTTTGCCAATGGATGAACACCCCCCACCCCCATCTCCTCTAAGTGACTTTTTTCTCTAATACTGGGTTACAATCTATTCTTTTTCGCTTTAAATTCCACGTCACAATTGAAAGTTATGGTCCTTAAAAGGTCATTGATTGTAATTGTTTTCAAGCATTGACCCCAGAGAATATCTCTCACTTACTCATAGAATTAAAAAGAATTCCTTTTCAAATCACTGGGTGGGGTTCCTAACCTCCAATAATGGGCAGGGGGGGGGGGGGGTACATACTTTGTCTTCTTTCCCCATATATCTGTTTTCCAACATGATTTCTGTCTTTGTCTTGGAATGAGATTACTCGGTTTTGTCCTGGCCCTGGCCGGAGTCCTAGCTGGGAGGGAATCAGTCAAATGCATAGTTATTGTTTTGGGAGATGATATTTTTTTCCTTGTAAATCATCTCTCTATACTATTATATTTGTTATTTTGAATGTATAATGTAAGCATTTGAGTGTATTCCTCTTTGTTGGATTTTGTGCTTGTGTCCGGATGAGACTTATAGATGATCTCAAACTAAGTACATTGGTGGTATGCTCTTGGAATCTATATCTGATCCCTATTTGTTCCCAGTTCATATGTCTTACTTTTTCTTAGGTGCTTTAATTGTAATTCTAGAACTTTTTACTGTCCCATGTTCTTCCTTTTTACTGGTGCTTATATAAACTAAATGTATTGCAAGCACCGTAAAACCCTTAAAAACAAACTTTTCAAATCAAGTAGCATGTTAAAAAAGCTTTTAAAAATGTTATTACAAGTATTGTATGTATACAATGTAAGTTTTGTTTCAACGGATTTTAAGGCGCTTGCAACACATTTAGGTCATATCAGCGCCAGTAAAAAGGAAGAGAATGGGAAAGTAAAAAAAATTCTAGAATTACAATTAAAGCTCCCAAGAAAAAGTAAGACAAAGGGGAATTGGTTCAAAAAGGAACAGATGTAGATTCCAAGAGCTCGACTATCAATGTATACCAGTCATTTGGAACTTATTTTTCGGTCACAGATTTCTAAAACATTGCAGTCAGCCAGAGATATGCTGTCTGCCACTGTTGACTGAATGTTGTCTGGTCCACATGCTTTCGCTGGATTAAATACAGAGATTTGTCATGCCCTCTATCGTTATACTATCTTTAATGACAGGTTGGTGTTTATGACGGATTTGAACTGTTCATTTAATGCTATGGCACGATCATGGGCAGATCAAGTGTTCTTGGATTGATTAAGGAGGTCACTTACTGTGTCTTCTATCCTTCTATATCTGCTTCTTGTCTTTGTCTTGCAATGAGATTATTTGGATTTGTCCTTGGCAGAGGGGGGAACAGTCGAATGTAGAGTACTAGTTTTGAGAGATTATATTTTTTCCTTTTAAATCAAGAGTTATTTTTTCATTGATTGGGCCAATTCCATCCCGGTCAGAATCCTTGGACGAGGGGGGTTTGTGTGTGTGTGTGTGGTGGGGGTTAACAGTCAAATGTGGATTAGTTTTGGGAGATGATATTTTTTTCCTCGTAAATTAAGAGTGTTCCATTTTCGATGATTGGGTGAATTCCATTATCAGTTTTTTTGTGTTTAAGTCCAAAATCTCTTCATGCTGCCTTAGGGGCTTTCAGACTCATCAGGGCATGTTTTCCACATACTTCCAATATTCTTTACATAACTTGCTTTGCTTTAGAATTACTTTCTTATCTTTGCTGCGTAGATCATTTGTATTTTTGTCTTTTGTAGCAATAATCTATTTTATTCAATTTTGTTTTTAAGGGTTTCACGGCATTTGTGAGTCATATCAGCGCCAGTAAAAAGACAGAAAATGGGATAGTCAAAAAAGCACAAGAGATTAAATAAAGCAAAGGGGAATTGTTTGTTTTTTGTTTTTAAGGGTTTTACAGCGCTTGCAACACATTAAGGTCATATCAGCGCCAGTAAAAAGGAAGAAAATAGGATAGTAATAAGTTCTAGAATGACATTAAAGCATCCAAGACAAAGGAGAATTAGATCAAATAGGGAACAGATGTAGATTCCAAGAGCACACTATCGAAGTACTTAGTTTGAGATCACCTAAAAGTCTTATCCAGTCACAAGCACAGGCCCCCACTAAGAGGAATGCACTCAAATGTTTGCAAATCATATATATAATATGTAAACAAAACATAATACATTACATAACAGAGAGATTATTTGCAAGGAAAAAAATATCATCTCCCAAAACTAACTATACATTTGACTGTTTCCCTCTCACCAAGGGTATCCGGTCAGGGCCAGGATAAAACCAAGTAATCTCATTCCAAGACAAAGACAGAAAGCTAGTTGGAAAACAGATATAGGGGGATAGAAGACAGTAAGTACCTCCCTGCCCACTATGGGAGGTCAGGAACCCCACCCAGGGGGAATTGTTCAAATAGGGAACAGATCTTGATTCAAAGAGCACATTATCAGTGTAGGTAGTTTGAGATCAAAAGTCTCATCCAGACACAAGCACAGGATCCCACCAAGAGGAATACACTCAAATGCTTACAATCTACGATGTTCAAAACAATAAAAAATATTACAATACATACAGAGAGATGATCTCCCATGACTATACATACCCAGACAAGTACTCTGGCCAGGGCCAGGACAAATAAAGTAATCTCATTCCAAGACCAAGACAGAAGTAACTCAGACAACGGATAAAGGGGGATATAAGACACAACAAGTGAAATTCTACCCACCATCGGAGTTCAGATCCCACCAAGTTAACCATCTTTTATTTCAATTCTACTCTTTCTTTTTAATGAGTTTGTTGGTGCTGCAACACATTTAGGTCATATAAGAAAATGGGAAAGTCAGAAAATTCTAGTTTTTGTTTTTGATTTTAAGGGTTTTACGGTGCTTGCAACACATTAAGGTCATATCAGCACCAGTAAAAAGGAAGAAAATGGGATAGAAAAAGTTCTAGAATTACAATTAAAGCATCCAAGAAAAGGTAAGACAAAGGGGAATTGGTTCAAATAGGAAACAGATTTAGATTCCAAGAGCACATTATCAAAGTACTTAGTTTGAGATTACCTAAAAGTCTCATCCAGACACAAGCAGGTCCCCACTAAGAGGAATACACTGAAATGTATACAAATCATATATAATATGTAAACAAAACTTAATACGGTGCATAACAGAGAGATGATTTACAAGGAAAAAAAATATCTCCCAAAACTAACTATACATTTGACTGTTTCCCTCTCAGCCAGGGCCAGGACAAAACCAAGTCATCTCATTCCAAGACAAAGACAGAAAGCAAGTTGGAAAACATATATGGGGATAGAAGACACAGTAAGTACCTCCCTGCCCACTATGGGAGGTCAGGAACCCGACCCAGAGAAAATTCTAGAATTAAAATTAAAGCATCCAAGAAAAAGTAAGACAAAGAGAATTGGTTCAAATAGGGAGCAGAAGTGGACTCTAAGAGCGTACCATCAATATACGTCCTTTGAGATCACCTAAAAGTCTCACCCGGACACCAGCACAGGATCCCACAGAGAGGATTACACTCAAATGTTTACAAAATATGTTCAAAACAAAAATACAACGATCAGTGCATAATAGTGGTAACAGAGAGATGATTTAGAAGGAAAAATAATATCACCTCCCAAAACTAACACTTTACATTTGACCGTTTCCCTCTCAGTCTCAGCCAAGCTCCAGCAAGGTTAAGGACAAAACCAAGTTATCCCATTCCAAGACAAAGATAGAAAGCAACTCAGGAAACAGATATAAGTAGATCTCCTGCCAACCATGGGAAGTCAAAAGACCCCACTCAGTATTTCAATATTAGCCAAATGGAAAAATCTGCAGTTGCCCCATTCAAGTCTCTAAATCCAAACATGAAATCTATTGCTTTAAATTAAAAGACCCCACATTTTCACAACAGAACAACTGCTATGGCAGTAGTATTCAAAACTTTGTCAAGAATGGTAAAAAATTAGCCACAGTCACCCCGTTTTACGGTAACATTTTTATGGATTGCTGTTTGACTTGACATAGTTACATATTGCTGGCCCCCCATGAAAACGCGACCGCATAATTTGCCACTTACCGCAATGCGGCCGCATAATTCACCTTTTACCGCATAATTATGCATAATATGGTTTTTAGCGTGAATTTATGACCATTGTATGAAGAAAAATGAAACCGAAAAAGTCCGACGATGTTCCCAAATACGTGACAGTGACTTCCCTTTAACTTTAAAGGGAGGCTATTCCAATTCCAAGTGTACGATTTGATTTGCGAGTTACGATCTGGATTCAAATTTTACTCCTTTTAATAAAAGTTTTATCAATAATCAATAACAAGACAACTCGACCAGAATGGATGCCTTCGTACATCGCAATGGGGCAGCGCCGAGTGCCACAGCAAAATCAGCAACAAGACTTCAGTTACCGACCGACCGTCACAAACAGTTTAAGTTTAAAACAGTTAACTTGAGAGACTCACAAAGCTGAAAACTGTACCCGAGGAGGAGATCAAGAGGTACACCCGGCAGCTTGGGCCCCCCCTGGTGAAGAACTCCATCACCTCTTCTGTTGACGTGCCACATTTTTGGTAGTGCCCGCTTTGGTAGTGCCCGCATGAAGTGCCCGCTTTGGCTGCTTGTGCCAAGTGGTACATATACACCACGATCAACAGCGCTGATGCTGAACCCAGCTTTTCTGTTTACAATCTGATATTGTCAGGGAGGCAGGATTGGATTATTTTGATCAGTACTGATCCGCAACCCATTCCAGCTCGTGTCAGGGTCCACGTAGGGGCATTCTTCCCCGCCCGCCTCCTGGGCAACGGTTGGAGTATTCCGAAAGGAACTTTCTAACCGGCTGATGACACGAGTTTCTATGTGTCTGAGGTGCCGGATGAAGGGAGGAATCAACCGCCGTGGCCAAATTGCCCTAGTTCACGCAATAAGCTGTGCTAGCCCCATGACGCTGGTGGGGTGAAGGGAAACTGTCACTCTACAAAGATACCCTCCTGGACTCCCAGCCTAGACACCATTAATGGGTGGACAGAGCTCATAGCCTTGGAAAGCAGTCTGTCTAGGAGAAGGAAAACTCCAACTTCAAACCACCACTGCCTTGTGGATCTGGGAAGATGAAAGGCTGTGGAATCACATCCAGAGAATAAAGAACCGCTGAAGTCGGAGTCGCAGAGCCGAAAGGCGCAAATAGTCTGGAGAGGGAAACCAACCCAAAAATTAATGTGACACGCATCCTCCTCACAATGATGGACAACAAAACTGCAGGACGATATGGCGCGAAGTCTGGGGATTCCCGCCGGACGGACCTAGCGTCGAGCCCTGATAAACAGGGTTCACCCAAGCGATCTGGTGGTACCTTGCCCTCCTGCTGTGGAACCAGGGTAGGAGATGCAAGGTTACGGACTACTGGAACTATCAAATTGCTACAATGGAATGCAGAAGGGATACAACATAAAAAGACTGCCCTCTCCAAGTTTCTTCAGGATGAGAAGATAGATATTGCCTGCATTCAGGAGACACACCTCACAGAAAACATTAGGTGTTCAATAAGGGGATATCAACATTTTAGGAAAGACAGAAAAGAACGGAACAAAGGTGGAGTAATCATCTTCGTCAGAAATGACATAGCGACAAATGAAATAACGACAGATGAATCTGTTGAAATTTTGGCTGTAAAAATTACCAAAAACAAATTGCAATACACAATATATAACTGTTACAGCCCACCATCAGAGAATCTGCCAATTGAAAACATAAGAAGTGAAGAAGAACAGTTCATTGTTGTGGGAGACTTCAATAGCCACTCCCCAAGCTGGGATACAATGACTTAGACAGAAAAGGTGAAACCCTTGAAAATTGGCTTACAGACAGTAAGCTTCAAATTGTCAGAAATGAAGATGACCCAGATACATACTTCTCAAGAGCATGGAAGACAACATCAACTCCAGACCTAACTCTCATATCTGAAGATCTCACCGGAAAAGTCAGTAAACAGATAAAGGAACAACTGGCAGGAAGTGATCATCGTCCCATTCTGGTTGAAATAACTGAAGAATATGCAAAAGACAGAAAGGCACCACCTCCGAGATGGAATTATAAAAAAGCAGACTGGACTCTGTTTTCAAAGTTGACTGATAGTTATACAAAAGAGATAAACTGTAAAACAAGGAATGTAGAAAAATCAGCCAAAGCTTTCACAAAATCAATCATGAAAGCTGCAAAAGAATCAATCCCCAGAGGATCAAGAAAGGACTACTGTCCAAGATGGACTGAAAAATTAGGAAGTCTCAACAGGCAAGTCACTGAACACAGAAAAAAAGCAGAGAGAGAGCCAAATGATGAGAATATGGAAATTTACAAAGAGGCTGAAAAAACTCTCAGGAAAGAAACAATAAAAGCAAAACAGGAAGCATGGCATGAAAAAACCAGACAACTTGACTACGACAGAGACGGAAGAAAGTTATGGAACCTAACCAAAGCTCTAAGTGGACAAGAAAACAGATATGCTGCACCATCAGTAGAAGATGATCAAGGGAGGATTCTCAACAAAAAACAAGCAGCAAACTGTTTTATGAAGCAGTACTCAAGTGTTGGGAGTATACAGATTAGAAAAGAACGAAAACGAGAAGTCCACAAAGAATTGAGAAAACACAAGGATACACCCAAAGAATCCACAGATGATGTCATGTTCAGTTCGATTAAAAAAGAAGAAGTAGAAATTGCCTTGAAATCTCTAAAAACGAACAAATCACCAGGTCCAGATGATGTTACTAATGACATGTTGAAACACCTAGGAACCCTCACAAAGAGGAAAATGATACAACTGTTCAATGCAAGTTGGAAACAGGGTAAACTTCCGCTCAAATGGAAACAGGCAACCATGAACCAATAAAGAAGGATGGCAAGCCAAAAAATAAACCCGAAAGCTACCGACCAATAAGTTTGACAAGCTGCTTGGGTAAACTGATGGAGAGAATTGTTAATCGCCGTCTCCAATGGTATTTAGAAAGCAATAAGTTGATATCAGATGAACAGGCTGGTTTCAGACAATTTCGCTGCACAGAGGACCAGATAACATACATCTCGCAGCTGATCGAAAATGGTTACCAAGAAAAAAAACACACAGTCACAGTTTGGGTGGATATGGAAAAGGCATTTGACAAAGTCTGGACAAAAGGACTACTTCTCAAACTTAAGAAAGCCAACGTTTCACACAACATGTTTGCATGGATTAAAGATTACCTCACAAATCGAAAAGCAAGAGTCCAATCTCAAAACTCTAAAAGCAAGCTAACGAACATGACAAATGGAGTACCACAAGGCGGGGTTCTCTCACCAACCCTCTTTGTCGTTTTTATCAATGACATCTGCGAAACCAAATGCAGAGGAGTAAAAGCAGCCATGTATGCAGATGACCTTGCACTGATATGCACTGAAAGAAATATTGGTACTGTAAAGGCCAGGATACAGATGACTCTTGATGCTTTGAGCAAATGGACAAAAGACTGGGGTATGAGAGTAAATGCTGATAAAACCACATACACAACATTCAGCTTATCAACCAAAAAGCAATCTATGCGATTAACTTTGGATGGAAAGATTCTGATAGAAGACCTTATGCCTAAGTATCTAGGAGTGAAATTTGACCCTCGACTCACTTGGAAACATCAAATAGATGAAAGTCAACAGAAAGGGTACAAGAGAATGCAGCTCTCTCCGAAAACTTGCTGGAACGCAATGGGGAGCAAACTCAAACGTCCTGAAGGAGACATATCTTGGATATGTAAGACCTGCAATAGACTATGCCATATCGGCATGGGAACGTGCTCACAGGCTCAATTTCAAAAGGTTGAAAAAGTCCAAAACCAATGCCTACGCGTGATCACTGGAGCAATGAAAACAACACCAATTCACAAGATGGAAACCCACACAGGAATAAAACCTCTCAAAGAACAACGAAATTTAAAAATAATGACACAATTCTCAAAGATAAAATTCATGGAATCCCAACCACTGCATCCAAGTACAATGGAAAAGAAAGAGAATCGACTCAAAAGGGAAAACTTCATCGCCTTGGGACAAAAACTAGAGAGCAAATATAAAGTGACACCAAAGGAAGATATTGCCCAAATCAATGTCCCAAATCTCAAACCACCACCGTGGAAAAAGAAACAAAAATCCATAACCATCAACAAGAAAAACATTCGAAGCAATAATGACCATGCTCAAACCCTAAAGATGATCGATAAAAAATACCCAATGACCAACTGGATAAGAGTTTATACAGATGGCTCAGTTTCCGGCCCCCTCATGAATGGAGGTGCTGGTCACTCATACACTGGACAGATAAAACAGAAACAAAAATATCTGTATCAGTGGGTTCAATGTGCACAAGTACTAAAACTGAAGAAAAAGCCATCCTCAATGCAACAAAAGAACTATCCAGAGATCACAGAATATACGGGAAAAATGTGGTTTACTTGAGACTCTGATGATGCTCTCCGGTCTATTGAAAATTACCAGGACTCTGAAGCCGCACACACTGTGGAGGCCCTTGAGGGCTTATCTGATAAAACAGGAAAAATTGTGCTGCAGTGGATTCCAAGTCATGTAGGTATATATGGAAATGAAATTGCCGATCAACTGGCCAAAGAAGGAGCCCAAAAGGAACAACCGAAGTCGTCAATCACTTACCATCAGCAAAAGAAAATAATAAAGCTAAAAATAGACAAAGAAAGGAATGACACACACCTGGAACACAACAAGCAGGATCCAATCCATGCCATTCAGCGAAGTAGCCAAGTCACTCTATTCCGCCTCCGAACAGGACACAATAGACTAAGAGGACATATGTTTACAAAGCTAGGTATTGGAACAGCCCCTTATTGCCCATGTGGAACCGACCATGAAACCACTTTACATGTGCTTATGGATTGCCCATTATACAACGTGCAACGTTCGAACCACTGGGTCACCCCTACAACACTCAACACAAAGCTCTATAGTGGGGCTGAGGACCTAAAGCGGACCACAGACTTCATAGCAGATATCGGACTGCAGCCACAGATGTCCATCAGAGGAACGAAGAAGAAGAAGAAGAATGATATTGTCAGACAGGCGCAGGAGTCTTAGCACAACGTCTCTGCGACATCTAGCTTTTCTGTGCTACGACAAAAATTTAAGCTTTGAATTGGCGTTGTAGTTCTTTAATTTTGAATTGGTTAAATGTAAATAAAGCAATGGAAAAATTTAGACAGCGATTTATTACTTTTTTCTTGTTTTGCATAATTTGTAATTATTTCCCTTGCATAATTTGCCTTCCCCCCCCCCCCCCCCCCCCCGCATAATTTGGGATATTTTTTTGCATATTTCCGGAGGGCCAGATATTGATCAGGAAAAGAAAAGTAAACACTTGCAATTCCAAAGTTAGTTTTTATTTATTTGTTTGTGCAAACTTCATAGTTTAAAAAAAGTAAATTGTTTGTCAAGACCTTACATGCTTAAACATGCATACAAATATTTTAAAAATATTTTTGGACTCTCACAAAACTCTCATACATCTTTTGTTATCTTTCCAAGCTTCTCCCACCTTCTTTTACTTTGCTATCATGTTATTTAGTGCTTACAACACTTAAATAAAGTTTCAAGTTTAACCAGAGAAGTTAATATGTAGACTATGCCACTGGCCTACTTTTCACATGATACCCTTAATGAAGAAATTTAAGTAATTAAGTAAAATAACAACAACAACAAATAAAATAATAATAATAATAATAATAATAATAATAGTAATGATAATTTCATTGAATACTAGCAACATTACACCAAGTGATTGTCACTTTACTATCATAATTTGGAATTCGATGTTACATTGGTAGTAAATGTGTTAAACTTCATTTGTCGTTAAACGAAAAAATTTAAAGAAAACCTGCATCAAAATCTGGGAAAAAAAATTAATAATAAACATATAAACACTAAACAAATAAATGAGACAATATTTCTCACAGTAGTTTCGAAGAGCAATGTTTAAAGATACAGAAAGAAAGTAAGAGAAAGGGTAGTAATCTCATTTATTCAATAATGTTGTATTTCAGACTTTCATAGGCCTGAATAAAATTGTCAAATGGCACCATTAAGCTATAATCTTACTGATAACTCAATTTAAAATATAATTGATCAAAATGTATGGAGTATGGACAGCAACCGCTTAAATGCTGATCATCAAAGATTCAGCCATCCAAAATGTATAACAATTCTATATTCCATTTATCAACATGTCATGCCTTATACACCTCTCAATTGTCAACAGTTCATTCTGTAAATAATATTCATTTATTATATCACAAATGTCATTCAAACTGTATTGTTTTCCAACATCTCACAAAATGCATTTTAAGAATGGAATCTCTTGCTGGGGTCATTGGCATGATCCATAAGTAGCTGACACGGAGCAAACTCGTTGCCGTACATGTCACAGTATCGCAACATGCGATCTACAAGCTGCTTAGCTCCATGGAGGTCAACATATCGGAAGGGTCCTAAGGAATAAAAAATTTTAAATATTAATTCTTGAATGCTAAGACTTTATAGATGAGAGGATAATTTAAAAATCCATACTAAAAAACAAAAGTTGATTTCTCAGCTAAAATTTATTCTCTCCTTTCATGATGAAGAATGGTTTATTTATTTGTTTTTGATAGTTAAATAATTGTTTGAAATATTTTTTTAGTCATTTAATTAATGGAAGAAAGGATTAAATAAATTGTGACATTATACAAATTTCAGTAAACAGAGCTAAGGGACAAACTTAAAATACACTGACCGCCCAAGAAAGGTGGGAATCCCAAACCAAATACTGCTCCAATATCTCCTTCAAGCTGTGAATTAAATTAGAGAAATAAAAGTAATTTTCAACAATGACAATTGGTAATCATTTCACTTGCTTTAAAAACGTCCTTAAAGTTCATATCGTATTGATGATATATGTATTTACCAATCATGTTAATTCTAAGCCACTTTTCAGAATTCTTGTTGCAGTTGCAATCCAAGACTACAGCCATAGTTGGGGTGAATCTTGAATTAATGGAAACAAACAAACAAAAATATTGGGTTGAACCCTACTATAGGATTACTCAAGCCACTCATAAATATATAGCAAATGCCAACTTCAAGGTTTAACCTGAACTTCTCAAATGAAAAAATAATAATAAAAGAATCCATCAAATTATCAAATGAAATCATCTCAAGTGTAATGATTATCAAAATCTCAATATACATACAGGGTCTCTCAAGATTCCCTCTTGTAAGCACAAAATTGCCTCATTCACAAATCGTAAGACCAAACGATACTGGATATCCTCATCTGTCATACTGTGAAGAAATAATGAAAAGTTTTATATAATAATAATCATTAGTGTTAGTCCCCTTTATCTTGGCTGTCTTAGTATCCATTTCGCCTATATGCCCCCTAATTCAGTAAACATAATTACTATTTAATATACAATCCTAAATGTTCCCTTTTCAAAACAAGATTTCACCTAAATGCTCATTCAGAAGATAACTTTGTTTACAAGACAAAGGGAAAAAATCCCAAATAGTCTGGTGAGAGCATAGGGACTTGGTTTTCTGAATGTAGCATTATTTTCAGTGACAAGAGCAGCAATAACTTCAACAATAAAAATACCCCCCCCCCCCCCCCCCCAAAAAAAAAAAATGCAGTGCAACCTCTGGATAACTACACCCCTGAATATTGACAGCCCCCTGGATAGCGGCATTGACCTCTGTCCCGATTTTTTTGCTATATGTCATTAGTAGTATAGCGACAGACATTTGAGTAAAAACCCAGGTTAGCGACATCGTTATAATAATTGACAGCTGATACCGATGCTTGATACCCGACCATCGTCACCTTGTACTCTTACCCCAATAAAAAACGTCTTTTTTTCCCTTCCAATGAGAATGCTTTGTTACTGATCAATCAGAACACATGTTTACTACACTGCATGGAATCAAGGCAAAATAAGTTAAGCAGTGGATAAAACTCTCAAGGGTCCATTAACCTTCCTCATTAGCTACTTGTTTGAGGTCAGAGGAGGTTATGCCTTGTCCAATTGGGGGCAATTATGGATATTTACGGTCTTACAATATGTTGGAACAGCAAGGAAAACAATAGCAGCCTCTTTCACTTTATTAATTTAATTTGAAAAAATCAGTTGTTTCTCTAAACACCAGTCCAAATTTTGTCTTATTGTGGTTAATAACTGGGTTTTTTAAAATGTGTGTATTGTTTTTGTTTTTAATATCGCAAGGTGTAGATCTACTAATTTTTAACTGCTTGTAAATTTTGATGCACTTATATAAAACTAGATGTGAAAGCTTAACTCGTAAAGATAGAATGAAGTTGACGTTACTCAGGTCTTTGTTATTGTTCTTTTTGTCATCCACATTTATGAGTAACCCTCACTTAACTCAGACTATAAAAATTCATGGTTACACAGAGTTTTGTGTGATGGTCCGTTATTTCCGGATGGCAATGTTGTGAGCTTCTCAGTTAAGCGCATACTACCCTTTGTAAACATGAGATATACATATTCTAACATTGTTGAGACATGCTATTCCTCAGGCACTGGTCCACACACTGCACTTTTATGTATTCACGGGTCTCACCACGCCCCCTTTTCTGCCATCTTGAAAACCCCGGAATAATTACATAACTTTCCAGTCCCGAGCTATGATGTTTTTCAGGGGTTGCACTGTAATAATTTTTTAAAATATACGCAGAAAAAAACAAAAGAAAAAAAAAACAAAACAAATCCTCACCAAAATAATAATAAGATAGAAATAAAATCATTGACCCTGTCTATGAGCCCAATTTCTCTTTTTGTCCAGATAGATTAGATTTCTACTTCAATGGGTCTCACCATTTTTTGAAAACAAACTCTGCTTTCGTAATGAACAATATATTTCAGATAGTTCAGACAGATATTTCAGCATATGCCAAAATGGACGTAAATTGGTTCGTGTGATTTTAAAAGCTGCAGAAAAGTTTACACTTTGTTTTATAGATTAGATGTCATACAATTTTGTATTTTAGGTAGCTTTCAAATATTGGAATAAGTTTTTTGTCCGATGGAGGCCACCCTTTTCTACTTCATTTTTTTTTTTTTTAAATTGTAGAATAAAAACAAGTATATTTCTATTAATGATACATTGACTTCAGCATGAAGCAGTAAGTCTGGCAGGACAAGATTAACTTACCCAGCTGGTGTTTCCTTGTGGAATTTTTCATTTATATTTTTGAGAGCATCTGTATTTTCCTCTCTGTTTTTGGTGTCTTTCTCATAGATGAAGACACCCTTTCCAGACTTACGACCTGCCGGAAAAGAAATCATAGAAAATGAATAATATAACAAGATTAAAATCAAATGTAGTATTAGAACATTTAATATATCACGCATAAATAATGCTGCTCCATATATAATGTTTGAAAGTCATGGTGATTGCTGATGATAACATATTTTTTAAAAGTCATTTGAAAGAAAACCTTGAATCAATGCACACAATAGGCAGGGAAAAGGCACTGTGGTATCAACCTCCATCACTTGCCTATAAGCTGAAGACTGTAATTGCTACATTTCAGATTACAAACTTTCTTTAAAAACCTACTTCAAAGTTACACAAATGAAAAAATGAACAGATGGAACACATTTGATATTTAAATTACACTCACCTAGAAAGCCACTGGCCACCATATCCTTCAAGACTTCAGGGTTACCACCCATAAATCTCTCTCCAAAAGCCTTGCCCAGGTCTTCAGCAACATGAGCTGCCACATCAACCCCAACTTCATCTATAAGTGTCGCTACTCCAACAGGGAAGCCAAAGGCTTTGGTTAATTTATCTAGTTTCTTGGGGCCTGTTCCTTCCTGTAAATAACCATCGTTTCACTGTTATCATCAACAATTTTCCTTGTGAGTAACTCATCAAAATAAACATCAAGATTTCTGGCAAAGTTACTTGACAGTATTATGTAACCAAAATAAAGAAGTATCTTATTTAACTCTCACACGTTCCATAATAGAGATTTCGATCACCAGTGATCGATGGACACGCCCCCCTTCTTTCCTCTCGTTTCGCTTTAAGTGCGCTTTATAATATGCCCCCAAATGGCAATTTTATAATAATTTACTTAATTTTATACAATAAAAACTAAAAAATCTCTAAGAATATTTCATTTTTTCCTCCTAAATCACAAGAAATACGAAAGTATTTGTGTCAGTAACTCGGTTCGTCACTCGACTTCCGCCATCTTGTTTTGACAGTCGACTTGTCGTCTCTACTCACAAATTTACTCAAAATAAACTAATTAGATACATTTTACAATGACTTATTGTACCGAAAAAGAGGTCTACGATATCTGATACATGAATGAAGACAGTGACGATGAAAATTACGCCTCTGTTCCCGAGAATATGATGCCTGATGGGGACCTGCCCTACTCACCTAATCTGGACTCGAATGACGAACCTGACGAGTAAGTATTTTTCTCAACTTTTCACAATTCCATCCTCTGACATCATGTTCAAGTCAAAAAACGCACATCCTCTTGAACCCTGATCTTTCTTTTATCAGTTTCTATTAAGTTATTATTTATTTTTTCACTTTTCACCTCATTTACGAAGCATAGAAGTTGGGCAAGTGGTTAGCTGAAAATGTAAACAAACATGGCTGACAATAGAAGTAGAGAGCCATGTATTTCAACAAGGAGTGATACAACTTTATTTTTATTTCTGACTTTTAGAAATTAAGATTGTGATATTTTGTGAGAGCAGCTTTTAACAGAATTTTGTTCTTTTTTAAATTTCTTTTTAACGCAGTGAGACCCAAATCCAAGTACAAGATGAGGATTATGAAGATGTCACTCGTATCCCTGGTGTTGCAAGTATGAGTACAAGTAAAAGAAGTCATTACGAAAGGTGAGCAGGAATCTTATTATTATACTCTATTCAGATGCACTTTGGAAGTATGACATTCTAGAAATTATTAGTTTATAAATTGCTTCAAATTGTTGGTATGAAGCAATGTTTTAGTATGTGGCTCACAAATAGTGAAGGTAAGAATTTCATGGGTTCACAGGGAACATGAGAATGACAAACAGTTGATATACTGAAATTTTGTTACTTTTGTGTATGGAATGAGTCAAGCAGTCAATATTTTGTTTATTTGGTTTACCTTTGACTTATTAAAATTGTTTTTGCAATTCTAATTCTTTTTTTTTTTTTTTTTAAATTCATCTCATTTCAGTTCTCAAATTCCATCTCAAGAGATTCCTGGCCCTTCCAAACCCAAGAAAGTGCGCCTTGATCCTGGTCCCACAACCCCTGTCCCACCTTTTTGGCATGAACTTGACCCTGGTCTATTGTATGATGGATGTGTTGAAGTTTGAGTTTGTAATTTATTTATTTTTGTGGAAGATTGCCATATGGTTTTCCTCAAAAAATGCAAATATTGTTCTTCTGATTTATATAATCAAATGCCTTTACAAGTGCAGTTTTGTGAAATAAATATGTCACTTGTGAGTGAATTACTATTCTGGAATGTAAAATGAACCATATAATTCATTTAATCAGTCAATATCACTCATTTGAAGTAAAGCAGACCAATTGAAATTGAAACTGTCATTTTTGTGATGTTTTTTGTTCACATATATATGACTCATATTACGTAAATATTGACCTAATATGTAATATTTGTAATCAGCTGTATGATTTCAAGTGTTATGGTCATTATTTTCCTCAACCATAAAAGAAATATGATATTATGGACAAACAAAAAGGCTATTAAGTTCTTTTATGTCAAATAATGCTGGATTATGCCCCTTTTTTCCAGAAAAATTGCTCGTCTCTAAGACCCTCTCAAATACTCATTTTCAGGAAATTTGCAATGAATTTTGTAAATAATCTGCAAAATATGTTGTTTGTTTGGAAAATAAATGGTATTTGATTATATTTCATAAACTGAATTTTTTTCCCTCTTAGTGATTGAGAAATGTGTTGTTTTTGTGATAATTTTTTGAGACCCTACCCCAGCACATAAATCTGATTTATGTTTCGGAGAGGGTTTCAATTGTGGTATAGACATGTCACTGTGATCATTGGCAAGTACAATGATATATAACTTTACATGGTTGTGGGCCAGTAGAATGGGTTAATGGACATTTTAATAGCACTACCCAGTCATTTTTCACTCTAGCTTTAAAATAATGGAACGTTTGAGAGTAAAACGATTTTAAAATGTGAGAAATCTCACATTGATCTTCCTTAAATTGAGGACAGGTGTTCAGAAAGTTAAGAAGCGCTTGATAGAAAGACAAGTGAAAATTTTAGCAATCTTTATTTGGTTTGTCTTAAGGGTTTTATGACGCTTGCAACAATTCTGGTAATTTCAGATACAGTAAAATGGGATAGAGACACAAACACTATTGAAATTTTATACATTCTCCAACTAACTTGTATAGTTCTGATAGCCTCTGAGAGAGTAGGAGCCAAAATTCTCGTTGTGTAGAATCCAGGTCCATCCTTGACAGTGATGACAACCTTGCCTTGTCGTAGACCTACATCAACAGCAGATGCTGAGAGAAAAATTTGTTTAAAATTAGTTTAAGTAGTTCTTCAAAGCATTAGGCCCATGGAGCCGGAGTTTATCCTGGTTTCTATAGCTTGAAACATATTTTTTTCTTGCTACCCTTTGGATGGGACACTAGTCTATCGCAAAGTACTTTTCAACAGATCAAATAGACCCAGCTACCCATTCACTGCTGGGTGGACAGGGGGGTCATAAAATATCTCAACGGCACCTGGGATCGACCTCAGTCCCTTTGTGAAGCGTGTGCTCTACCAACTGAGCTATTGGGACTCCATTAAAATCAATTAATTACTAAAAAATAAAAACTACTAACACTTAATGTATCACTTTAACGACTTTTGACCAAAATAATATTCAATATGGCTGCCGTACTTGCAAATGATTTTTTCAAACAAAGCATTTTTCATTATGAAGTACAATTATAATACAACATATCCTGGAAAATTCCATAAATTGAAGAATATTCCAAAAGCAAACTTCGAATTTCAAGGTACATTCAGTAAAAAACCATTGGTATTTCACAACACTTGCTGTGAGAATGCCTCTGTACTTTAAACATTTAAACCCATATGTCTCCTTTTCAATAAACAAAAATTACAGTACTGGAAAATGCAATTGTTTGAACATTTATTACAAAAGTGATGGTAACAAGTGGATTATGTCAATCAATTGAAATATTTACCAGCTGTGTCCTTTGATGTCTTGTCAGTTGTGATGATCTCCAAAAGTTGCATTTTGTCCACAGGCGAAAAATAATGCATCCCAATAACCTGTTGTGGATAAGGTCTTATTAGTTCAATGTGCTATTTGTGTGGTGGCTTTAAAAGAGGTGCCACATGATAAATTTTTTATTTCAAATCAAAATAAAGTGTCATTTAAAAAAAATCTTAAGTGGAGCAAAGGCTACAAACATTTATATATTATATTCCAATAAGACAAAAACAGAGAAAATCATGTCAAGAGATTTATGTTTATTATAAAGCATTCCATTAGTTACATGCAAAAAAAAATAATTAATTTTAACTCTGTTTTTTTTAAAATGAATCTGTCAATGAAAGTTGAGTGTTAAATCAAGAAAATTGTGAAAATCATGGAGTTGACGATATTATCTTATCTTTTTGTCATCTTCTTAAAATCAGCAAGTGAGACATTCGGCACACATTTCACTTCTATTACAGGCCACTGTGAGTTATCCAGCTGAGCCCACTTCTCATTAAAACTGCTAGATAACTGAAGTAAAGACATTGAAGGGAGAATAATCCCCCCCCCCCCCCCCCCCGTCAAGCTCTGAGGGCTGCCCAAACCAGATATATGGTGGTAAACTATGAATTCATAACTAAATGAATCTTACATTTTTAACACAACAGCCAAGGTTTGAAAATACAAAAACTATCCTATTCAATTTTTCAAGATTAAAAAAACCCAAACCAAAACAACCAAAATTAACAATTAAAACATTCAGAAAGAATTGCTCATGGACATAGTTAACTATTTGTTCTGCTTCATTACCTTTTCTGGACGTTTGCTTGCCTCTGCAATCTGAGTAATAGGCAGGGCTGATGTGTTAGAAGCAAAAATACAATGCTCTGGGATGTGCTGATTTGAAAAGAATAGGACAAAATTGTTTGAACATATGATGACAAAGAACTAACAATTGTAATGTAAAATGGTGCCATTTATCTAACTGGTAAGAAACATGCTCTATATAAATATATAACCTAAGCTATGGATAGTTTCTTAATTATTGCATCGTTTAGTTAAAGTACAGGGGTCCCGATAGCTCAGTTAGTAGTATCAATAAAACATGTAATATATTTTTCATTCTGGTTCATAAAATAACAAATTTTAAGTTCGAAGTAAAGCTCTAAATGAATGATGACGAAATTCTTTTAAAAACAAAATTGATTTTCCCATTGTTACCTGTTCTACTTCTTTGATGACTTTGTGTTTGATGTTGATGTCTTCAAACACAGCCTCTATCACCATATCACAGTTCTTAAATTGATCATAAGACACAGTTGGATGCAGATTCGATAAGATTGTATCTCTTTCAAATCTAAAAGATAAAGTAATCAGACATTACTTAAGCATCAAACAAATAATTACAATAATGACAGTAATCATCCACACAATCTGCCAAAAGGAAGTCTAAAATCTGTATTCTTCCAAAAAAAATTTGATACAATAAACATCAATTAAAAATGCTTTAAATAAAACATTTACATTAATATTTCTCTGCATTGTACTTAATTTGGATATGAAATAAAAAATCGTAGTTTGTTTTTTGTTCAGAGAGACTTTTAAAAGACATCCTTTTATACTAGAAGACATTTTCTTATTTAATCAACTTGGTGTTTGTCTATCGATTTCATGACAAAAAGTTACGTTGTGATTCTCTTTCTCTTCGCTGCTTGGTCAAATCCTTTCTGAATTTGGTCTTGCCCTCTTGCCAAACCTTCAACAGACATGTCTTTCATTATTACCTTGGAATGAAAAAAAAAAATTGAAATAAGTAATTAACTATGCACCAAACAATAAACTGAAATGTAAAAATGAATGAGCTTGTAATCTTGAATATCTTTTTGAATCAGTCTTTGCTTGTATTATTATACAACCACAGAAAATGAAGACTTGAAATGGGTGACAATTCAATAAAATATGGCAATTACACATTACAAAACTAAACAGGTGATTATTCAATAAAATAAATGATAATTACACATTGCAAAACTTAAACAGGTTACTATTTAATAAACGGACTGTACATTCCCTACGCCAGTGTACTGAATATACACTTGTGTTTTTGCTACATCAAAGTACCAAATACACACATATGTTTTCCCTACACCGGAAGAAATTATAAAGACTAAAGGACTTGACCGAGAAGGTCAATTAACTCCACCGAGGATGGGATCTGAGACTAAGGGAAAAAAAAGTAGAAAAAATGGGGACAAGTTCGCCAGCAAAAAGGTCTATGTAGATCCAGGAGTGATCTATTCTTTAGTCTGATCTGAAAAAAGTTGACTGACATGTGATACACTGAAATGGCATATTGCAATTGCATATTATATTAAAACCTAACAACGATATGGAGAGAATAATAGATGCGCTGCTTCCTTCAAGATTCTCTCTCTCTCTCTCTCTCTCTCTCTCTCTCTCTCTCTCTCTCTCTCTATATATATATATATATATATATATATATATATATATATATATATATATATATATATATATATATATATATATATAAAATTCAAAACCCTATAACTATAAACTGGGTTTTTTTTCTTTTTCTACAGAACCCATATTGCATAGGTGAAGAGGAGGGTGTGGGGACAGATATCAACTTCAGTTTTCTTCCCTCATTTTCTATAACGCAATAATCTTTTTCTCTTTCAGGCTCCTTGCTATGACTCTTTTTATACGAAATGCTCCAATCTTTTATTATTCTTTTGGTTCTATGCGATATTTGTTGAGTATTTTTTAATGTCACCATAACATGTGTCACATTTGTGGTTTATTAATTTGTTTTATAAATTAAACATTGCATTATCTTTTCTACTACAGAAAATCTTCTGAGTTGTTATCTTTCAGAAATATTGTTTAAGAATACCCTATTCATTTTGTAAAGAGGTTGGTTTGTCACTTTTCTATATCAAATAAGCCGAGTCAACACATATTTACAAACAAATGTATAACGCCAATGATTGCCCACTTGAGATTAATTGTAAATTTGTATTAACAAACCTTCATGCCCTTGTCGATTGAAACTTGAGCAATACCAGCGCCCATGAGACCAGCACCTAAAATGCTCAAAGTTCTGGTGGAATAACAAAAATTTGGGATAAATTTATGCTGAAATGTAAAAAAAACAAAAATCAAACATAACAAACCCCAAACGAGCTTAAATAAAGGGCAATATCCACCAAACATGCTCAAAGTGCTTTACAAAGGGGCCCCAGTCGATAGCAACACTAAAAATTTAGGATAAGACAAGATGCAGGTTAGACGAAATCACACAATCAGTTGACCATGTAAGAAACAGTAAAGGGGTTCATAACCGAATCAAAACAAACTCGTTAAAATGACGGCGACCAAAATTATGACATTGTTTTAAATTATATATTTTTAAATCCGCTCAGTATTTATCATTTGACTAAATCAGACCAGATCATCTATTCACAATATTTTGTGGCTACTTCATATCTTAGAATAATAAATAATTTAATAATTAAAAACAGATAAATACTAAGATACAAAATCGTAAATAAAAGGTATACATTTGTATGCACTTTAGAAAAAAAAAAATTGAAATTAATAATAATGATGATACCACCACCACCACACACAACAACACCAACAACACCAAACAAACACCAACAACACCACAACACACACAACACAACCAACACAACAACACCAACAACACACAACAACAACAACAACAACAACAACAACAACACAACAACAAACAACAACAACAACAACAACAACCAACACAACAACAACAACAACAACAACAACAACACACAACAAAAAACAAAAACCCAAACAAAACAAAACATAAAATAATAATAATATAATATAATAATAATAATAATAATAATATAATAATAATAATAAGAAGAGAGAAGAAGAATAAGAAGAAGAAGAAGAAGAAGAAGAAGAAGAAGAAGAAGAAGAAGAAGAAGAAGAAGAAGAAGAAGAAGAAGAAGAAGATCTCTATAGAAGGACTTACTTAACAGGCTTTTGCGGTTTGCCAAAACTGTTTTTCTTACAAGCTGTTTGCCCATGGTATAAACCAACCAGGGCTTTAGACTCTGTTGTGTGGGCAAGGTCAGCAAATCCCTGCATAAATGTAATGATAGGGTCATTGAAATTTCTAACACATCCAACAATATTTCTAAAGCAATTCCTCCATATTTCTTTTCCTGATTTGTCGTTTAAAAAGAACACACACACTAATGCAAGGGTGAAAAAGAGGAGTGTAAAACTAAATAGGAGAAAATCTGATCTAATGTGATCACCTAGTAATTATTGCTTATTGCTTATTGGTTGACTGCAGTTGCCAGTAGTCCAAAATTATTTGCTCCAGACCAGATTTTTTTCAGGTGAAATCAGAGTTTTGGCATCTCTGTAAGAGTTATATTTAGACAAAGTGGTTCACAAAGCCAATGTAAATCTTAGATTCTGTAAGAATAAACATACAACAATTGCTTGTCACTCTTCTAACCATATTATTTTCCACCAGATATTTCAGATCCCACTGCAGAAGCATACTTGGGTCTATAGAGAGGCAAGATAAAACATAGACTGCACACAGGACCAATACCAGTTCCCTTGCTTTGAAGCAAGTGGTCGGCCAACTGGGATATCTGGCCCCTTTGTGTTCGACAAATGAATTAAGAAATAAATATTACCTCTGCTTCAGCTAGATAGCCTTCATTTGGTCCTTTATCGATGCCGGTTCTTGCAATCTGAAAAATCAACAATATTGGTTAAAATAATTCATTGCCATGCCAAGTAGAAATAAACCTGTTTCTTTTTCTTCTATTTCATATCAACTGAACGACTCAGTCAGAATTAGTATAACTGCTGTTGTAGATCCAAACTATGGGTGGGAAAGGAAACTGGAAGACTGAATTATGGCAAGGTCAAACTAGAAAAAAAATTTAATTTTAAATGTGCACTTCTTTACAACATACATTTTCTAGTCGTAGCAAAACCTGTGCACTTTGTGTGACAAAAATATATCTAACTTAAAATGCAACAAAATTGGAGATTTATTTTATTTTACATGTGACAAAGAGATATTCTGGATGTTAATAAGAGCAACAAAAATCGATATAAATTACAGATCTGCCAACCTTCCCAGAATGATAAGTGTATTCTATAACCTTAACAAGCGTATTTTTTAAGCAAATGTGTATTTCGTCGGCGCACAAAAAGTGTGCACTATACAAAAATTTATATAAAAGCTAACAACAAACCCAAATCAAAATAAACTCTGATCTTCATCTAGTGGTAGCGGTGATGATTATGAAGCTGTGGTGGCGGTGGTGGTAGAAGTGATGTGGTGGTGGTTATGGTAGTGACAATGCTGTGATGGTGGTTGTAGTAGTGGTGATGCCATGTAGGAGATTGTAAGAGATGATAATGTGGTGATGATGATGCTGATGTACCAAAAGAAGTTGTGATGGTGATATACATCTGCCGGCTCAGTAAATCAGGTGTGAATAAGTTTTGAGATAAAATATTTGGGAGAACGGTCTTCAATTCAATAGATAACATTTTGCAACAGTGACAAGATATTTTCCATATATGTTATCTAATGATCCATGCCCCCCTCCCCCCTCTCTTTTTTGTGTGGAGCATTTACTACTCCTTCTCCTCCTACTACTACAACAATTCCGACAACTACTACTACTATTACTGCTACATACTACTAATACTATTGCTTTTGGTCAAACGATAGGAAATTCACATTATGTAAAATGCATATTCAAGTTTAATACTTCTAAAATATGCCATTTAAAGTATAAAATAAGCTTACATGCATAATTCTATGCAAATCCTCAAAAAGGTATGAGAAAAATATTGGTGAAAACCAGCATCATATAACTAACTGAAATGATAACTGTACTAAATGAATGTGATGCATGTCAGAAACATGGTCAACAGTTGGTGTTTGACATGTATATATCATTGCATCAAATGTATCATTTTCAACACCATTCACACTTGAGAAAAAAATATTAACATATTACCAAAAAATCATACTAAATCCTTGGGAATCGTATCCACGTATCTGGGTCCAAAAATCTTCCTAAAATATGCGAAATCATAAAAGGTGCTAGGCCTGTATAAATGGACTTTATAATAGCGTGACCAGTAAACATTCAAATCAGACCAAAAATTCATTAACAATCTTCTTCTTCTTTTTTTATTTTTTATTGTTTTAAGTCAACTGTGACACAAACTTTACCTCCAAAATCTTGAGTGGGGCTGGATACAGACCATTAGTCATTTTCATCACTTGACCTTTGGCCTTGTTGAAAACAAAATTTTTCCCAAAGTCGTATTCCAAGAGTTTGTCCATTATTTCTGAGGATAAATGACGAGATTATAAAATTAAGAGTGCTATATCTGAGAATCCTTGTCAATTATACTTCCGAGATAGCAGAAAGTGTCTATATCTTCGAGTTCCTGATCTTTTACTTTGATCTGCTCCCTTTGACGCGTACCTATCCTCAAGACCTTTGACTTTGCAGGGTGAATTCTTAGACCAATTGATTCCGAGAGGCTGTTTATAATTGTGGTTTTTGCTTGCATCTGGTCCATGCGTAAGCTACTCAGAATAAAATGGATGGATAGAATAAAAAATGAAGAAGTATGGAAAAGAACACAGCAGAAACCAGTGGGAGAGGATATAGGAAGAAGACGATGGAGGTGGATTGGACACACGCTTAGAAAGAATGACTCAACTATAACAAAGAAAGTATTGGACTGGAACCCTCAGGGCAGAAGATCAAGGGGAAGGCCACGAGGAACATGGAGAAGAATTAAAGAAGCTGATATACAGAGAAGTGGTAAGACCTGGAATGAGATAAAAAAGTTGGCTCAGGATAGAGAAGGATGGAAACTGTTTGTCTGTGGCCTATACCCTGACCCAGGGTGAAAAAGGCAATGATGATTATATCTGAGAATTACTTAAGTTACACTTTTTTTGTTTGTTGCTTTAGGTCTCTTCCAACACAATTGAGGTTATATGAGAGACCGCTGAAACAAAAAAACAAGCAATCTAACAAAAAATAGTACAAATGTAAATCAAAATCATAACCTAAAGATATCATAAGCTAAATTATAAATAACCTAGAACAAACAGGCAGAAGATTTACAGAAAAAACTATCCCCTGTCAAAAAATACAATCACAAACCAAAGAAGCAGGATAGGCTAGTAAAGAGAAGAAGAAACGACATCACTATCGGATCGTACACCCATGCGAACATCATAGGTATATGATTCAAGGGTGATGCTCCCATCCAACCACCCGCTAAGTTACACTCAATCATTAAGTTTCCAAGGGTATCTAATAAGCATTTTTTTCCCACTTTTAACCCAAGTGACACTATATTGCATTCCAGAAGTTACACTCACAGTGGCTAGTTGCTACAGCTGATCAATGTAACAATGGCAGCTCGCCGAGAAGTATTTCAACATTTACCACCCATCCAAGAAAATATCTGGTTTTTGAGCGAGGGCAAACGTATTATGAACTAATTAAACCTGTAATTTTTTGCAATTTTTTAAAACAGTACCATGACAGCTAACTGGAACACATCTATAGAAAAATATTTTTTTTTAAAAAGTAAAAAGTAAGCGTCAGCAACAAACTTGGTTATAAAATTATTTCCATTCTCCATAAAATGTCTCAAAACGTGAGGATCACTAATATCTACTTTCTACTTAGAATTGTTGAGTGGTGGAATGAGAATGAGAGGGAGCAAGGCTATACACCTTATAACTTTATCTATACACACATTGGTCTAACGCAAGCACACACACACATATACAATAAAAGAATATCATACAAACACACACACACACATGGGTAACAAGCATTCTTTATGTTCTTCGTTTGAGATGAAACCTGAGGTAAAAGATGGCTGGAGGTGGGCGGGGGAGCACTTTTTTGCCTTCATTTATGGCTCATTAACTTACCTTCAACAAGTTGAAGGACAAAGCTAAACTATTAAAAATCAGAATCAATTAAATTTTTACTATATTTCCAAATATAGAAAGGTTAACAATTCCATTAATGACCTTGTCCGCATTACAGGACCGACACACTCATTGTCAAAGCCAACTCGTCCTCATTACTGGACCAACCCAGTTATGCTCGTCCTCATAAATGGACTCAAGTTTTACTTGGGTTAATGAGAATGGATAATGATAAATAATCAAATGGCCCTGTTGATCTGTATCAGTTTAATTTTCTGGACCAACAACTTTTATCACTATTCCATTTTGAGCAAAGATTTAAACATTCAAAACTGAATAAGTAACGAGGCTATAGTCATATGATTATATTTTTAAAAAATAAATAAATAGATAAATAATTAAAACTCACTGTCTTGAATGTTCTTTTTTCTTGGTGTTTTTTTCAGTTTTTTGTCAGCCAAATCTCTGTTGATGTAAAAGTATTCAACGAAAAAAGATCAACTATAATAAAGCTGTATTAAAAACATCAGTAAACCAGAAGAAATAGTGGTAATGAATACCTTTATTAAAGGATAACTGAAAGTAAAATGAATATCAGAATAACTAACAATAAAGTTGCTCACATATATATATAACTTATTCTTTTCATACCTGGCGGTTTGAACTGCTACTTCTTCAAGATAATTGAGAGAGTTCTCATCAGGATTTGTTACACCAGGACCTTGAATATAAAAATATACATATATATTTATCTAATACACATTATCAAAACAAATAAAGCGTTAACAAAAAAAAAAATAAAAAAAATAACAACAACCTGGAAAAGTTCATTTTCAAATATATAATATTAAGAAGAAAAATATAAAAACAGTATCTTTAAAAACTGTTATTCAACAGTCTGACATCTGATACCAGTAAATCATAGCTGCAGGAAAAAGCCACCACCAAAGGATGCATGATAAGGCTATTCAGGCATAATGAATCGCTTAAAGAAGGAAAATAATCAATCAATATATTTTGTCAACTTTTGCCTTACCAAGGGGACTGACAACCATGTCAACGAGTCCCATTTTCTTGGCTTTGTCAGGCTTGATGTTCTTTCCTGTTAACATCATGTCAAGGGCATTTGGCACTGAAATCTGGGTGAAAGCAAATACATACTTAATTCTTGCGATTGAGTATCTATGGACATCCTAGAAGTCAAAATCAATATTATATTTAGTGACATATATACCTCTAAAAACATGTTACATGGAAATATAATCTTAAGATTTTTAAAAATGCTATAACTATAACTGTAGAATTTTTTTTGAATGCAGTTGTTGCATTGCACTATTTGGATGACTTCAAATAATCTTTTTTTAATACTACTCATCACATAAGAACGCTTCATTTCATCATGCTCAATAATGTTTTTTCGACTCTCCCAGCAGGTAATTAAGTTTCATTTATTTCCTTTACCAATAAAACTATTCCCTGTAAGATGCTGCCCTTTGCTATCTTACATTGCTAGAAATATCCATCACCACCTCATTGACACCAGTGTTTTTAGTATAAGTAAACAACACAGATAAGAAGTATCTATAATCAAAATATTAGAAGACTTTTTGATATGCTAATAAATGTGTGATACATTCATTATAAAACAAATTATCAGAAAAGAGTTGAGAAAATTAAAAGGGTTTTCAGTATCGTAACTAGGTACCACAAAAGACATAATTTTTGGCGCTAAAAGACTTTGGGGTGGTAGGGGGTTAAGGCCACAAAAGACAAGCCTGCTGGACACAAGCGCAAGATTCCATATAAGAGGGAAGCACTCTAATGTCAACAAATATATATCGGTACCCCTAATAACATACAAAGAGATGATTTACAGTGGAAAAATCCTCCTCCTTAAAAGGAATAATATATTTTACTGCACCCTTTCAGTTAAGGATCCCAGAGAGGGCCATGGCAAAACCAAGCAATATAATTAAGACGTCCATAAAGCAGCATGGTGAAAACAGACTTTGCGGAAGTAAAAACATGATGTCTTGGGATTATGAGTTTCTTAACAGGTTGATTTATTATCTAATGCTGCTGTTTTGAACATTGTGCTTATCATTCATGATTTCATGTTAAATTTTGAGATGGAAATATTGACTTTACCATTATGTGTGATATTTTCCTTCTATCTGTATCATTTTGAGAGATATTTTATCTTTTTTATGCATTTTAATCGTAATTATAGCTACTTTTCTGCCAACATGCAAATTTGGTGTTTCCTGATGTTCACTTCTTTATTTTGCAAAGACCGTTTGAAGAAAATGTCTGAAAAAAATTTGACCTCTTCCCTGAAGTACCCGCTACATGTTGACGTACATTATATGTCATTTTGTATGATCATTAAGTTAATTTAGTATATGGAATAAGCTATTTCATCATGCTGGAGGCCAAAACATTTACTTTTGTGAGTGTTTTGGGGGAATTTCAACAGACTGGAGAGTTAGTAAAAAATTTGTGTCTGGTTCAAATCTTGTTATCTTTTATTTATCTAGTCATTGTGCTTAAAAAATGTGTTTTACAAGTATGATAAATCTTTTTGGTGTTTAGCTACATCAGGGGTGAGAATGACTGGTCACTAAAAAGGAGGAAATTTTTCAGTGCTAGATCAAGAACCATCCATGCAAAAAGGATATGATCCACTTTATAGATTTAGGTTTGTCTGACAGAAGGAAAGATAGTGTGTGTTTGTGTGTGTGTGTGTTTTGTTTGTTTGTTTTTAAGGGTTTACGGCGCTTGCATCACATTTAGGTTATATCAACGCCAGTAAAAAGGAAGAAAATGGGATAGTAAAAAGTTCTAGAATTACAATTAAAGCACCCAAGAAAAAGTAAGACATAGGGGAACAAAACAAAAAGGGATCAAATGTAGATTCAAAGAGCAAACCACCAATGTACTTAGTTTGAGATCACCTATGTCTCATCCGGGCACAAAGAGGAATACACTCAAATGCTTACATTATATACATTCAAAATAACAAATATACTAATACATAACAGAGAGATGATTTACAAGGAAAAAAGTATAATCTCCCAAAACAATAACTGTGCATTTGACTGTTTCCCTTACAGTTAGGACTCTGGCCAGGGCCAGGACAAAACGAAGTAATCTCATTCCAAGACAAAGACAGAAAGCATGTTGGAAAACAGATATAAGGGGATAGAAGACATAGTATGTACCCCCTTGCCCACTATGGGAGGTCAGGAACCCCACCCAGGTGTGTATGTGTGTGTGTGTGTGTGTGTGTGTGTGAGACAGAAAGACAGAGTAAGAGAGAGAGAGACTGCTCAAAGTGAATATAGTGATAGGTACAGAGAGATTAAAGTGAAAAAATAACCGAGGTTAAAGTACTGAGTGAACGTTATTGTTAGGTGTGTATGTGCTTTATTTGTTAATCGTAAATATTAAGTTAACATATGTTTCATGTTGGCAATTGCCAGGAAATTAACATTTTAATTGAATCCTCTCTCTCTCTCTCTCTCTCTCGAGAGAGAGAGAGAGAGAGAGAGAGAGAGAAGGAGACACAGAGAGAGAGAGAAAGAGACACACAGAGAGAGAGAGAGAGAGAGAGAGAGAGAGAGAGAGAGAGAAAGAGACAGAGAGAGAGAGAGAGAGAGAGAGAGAGAGAGAGAGAGAGAGAGAGCGAGAGAGCTCAAAGTGAATCTAAAGATGAGTACAGAAAGATGAAAGTGAAAAATTAACGAGACTTAAGAACTGAGTGAATTTTACTGTAAAAAAAAAAATAGATTTAAGTAAGATCAAAAGCACTGGAGAAAAAGTGACTGGTTCAAATAGGGCTCACAAACGGACTCCAAGATCAAACTATCAATGTAGTTAGTTTGAGGTCACCTAAAAGTCTCACCAAGACACAAGCACAGAATCCTTGTGAGAGAAATACAAAACTTAGAACAACAAATCTAACGTCACACAAAAGAGAGATGATATACGAGAACAAGCATATCATCTCCCAAAAACAACTATACATTTAATTGTTTCCCTCCCTGCCAATGAATCTGGCCATGAAAAGGATCAAGCCAAGACAAAGGCAGAAAGCAACTCTGATCCATGCAAGTCAAAAGATCCCACCAGGAAGATAATGTGATAGTGGTGCTTGCACTAGAGGCGGTACTGATGATGATGGGATAGTTGCTGTCGTAGTGGTGGTAGTTATGGTAGAGATGGTGATGATGTCATGATGGTTCAGGGTGAGAATGACTGGTCACAAAAATGGAATTCAAGACCTATCTATGCGACGATAACGTATAAATTTGAATTTCATAAAAAATTTACTGAGATGCAATCAAAAATGTGTCTCGCAATAATTTCTGACACCACTTGGAGGAATTTCAAAAGTTGAAAGTGTAATTACAACATATTGTAGTAGTAGTAAGAAAAGATGGCGGTAGGGATGATGCTGTGGTGGTGGTTGTAGTAGGGCCGTGATAAGGATGATGATATGGTGGTTGTAGCTGTAGAGGTGTTGGGAATGATGGTGTGGTGGTGGTTGTAATAGTTGTGGTAGGGATGATGTGGGGTGGTTGTAGTAGTGATAGTTGGGATGATGTGGTGGTGGAGGATGTAGTTGTATTGATAGTAGGAATGATGATATGGTGGTGGTTGTTGTAGTAGTGGTGGTAGGGATGATGATGTGATGGTAGTTGTAGTAGTAGTGGTTGTAGCTGTAGTGGTAGTGGTGGTAGAGATGATTTGGTGGTGGTTGTAGGTAGTAGTAGTGGTGGTGGGGATGATGATGTGGTGGTGGTTGTAGTATAGGTGGTGGTTGTAAAAGTAGTGGTGATAGGGATGTTGATGTAGTGGTTGTGGTGAGTCTTTTTAAAAGGCGGAAAAGTGATGGTGATGGGCGGAGATAAACCATCATTTAGGCGGAAATCCGCCTTTAGGCGGAAGATTCTCAGCCCTGTACATGACGTCAAAGTTGGAACATTTTCTCACATCAGTGGGCAAGTAAAAAAATTCTAAGTTCTTGCAAAATGAATTTACTCTCATTTTTTTAATTTATGTATGGATTTTCAAAACTTAAAAAGTGTTTACCATGGCTACCAGAATGCTTTATGAATATAGTAAGAAAAATCAATTTTAAATACTCATAAATTGTCTCTTGTGGTACCTATTGTAACAAATAATATGAACATCATGGCTTTGTGATCACAACTAAGAACTACATTTTGGTTAAAAACTGAGGATACTTACCAATTTGGGTAACCTTTGGGTTCCACCAGCCCCTGGTAATAAGCCAAGCATTACTTCTGGCAAAGCTAGACCTGTTTTTTTATCTTTCATGGCAATGCGGTAGTGGCATGCAAGAGCAACCTGAAATATTCAAAATTATTCAAGCTTTCCTCATCTCTGGCTAATTCTATTCCAGGCATTCACTGTATAGACACAATCTATAAGTATAAGACTGGCAGACATCCCAACTTGTTAATCATATATGATTAAGTGCTCAATTTGAATCAATTTAAATCTAAAAGAATTATATTCCAATATAGTTACATTACAATAGTAACCAAAATTCACATAGTTGAGTACAGGAGTCAAAATATGACATAAGACATAATGGTGATTTTGTGAACTTTCAGAGGAAAATACTTGACATGACAAAATCTTTGGTCAAACACTTTCTTCAATAGGGCGCTTGCAACACATTTAGGTCATTTCAGCGTCAATAAAAGGGAAGAAAATGGGATAGTAAAAAAACTGAGATTTACAATTAAAAGAATACGAGAAAATGTATGACAAATGGGAATGGTTAAAACAGGGAACAGATGTAGATTTCAAGAGCACACTATCAGTGTTCTTAGTTTGGGATCATCTAAAAGTCCCATCCAGACATAAGAACAGTTGAGCACAAAGAGGAATACATTCAAATGTTTACAAATCACAATATTGATATTCGAAATAATAAACATAACAGCACATAGAAGAGAGATGATTTACAAGGAAGAAAAATACCACTCCCCAAAACTCTAACTATACATTTGACTGTTTCCCTCCCAACCAGGGTGTCCATCAAGGGCCAGGAAAAAAACATTCCAAAACAAAGACAGAAGGCATGTTGGAAAACAGATATAGGGGGATAGAAGACGCAGACAGTGCCTCCCTGCCCACTATGGGAGGTCAGAAAACCCCATCCAGTGGTTCAACACTAAAACTGGTAAATAATACAAAGCTCATGACAAACTAACCTCAAGACCACCCCCAAGACAAGTGCCCATAATGGCTGCAACAATGGGCTTTTTGCTGTCCTCCATCATTTGGAATGCTGACTGACCATTTGCAGACAGTGCCTGGGTTTCTGCTTTGTCTTTGCAAGCCTGAATCATTCTAAATGTGCAAATAAAATTGTTGCAATAATTAATAATCTTGCCTTCCATGCACAACAATCAACAACAAAAAAACAAAACAAAAAAAACCCCCAAAAAAACCCCCATAAAATAAAAGACATGCAGATAGCCTCAAAATATATGAAAGATTTTGATTAGCAGTTAGTTTATAACCGGTGAATGTCAAATATTTCAATTATAAACACAATGAATGGTTCCAACTCCCCAAAAGATAGATAAGAAAACTATTCAAAAGGCCTTTAGAATGAGGAAATTCAGAGTTACTTGGATTTGAAAAAATTATAAACCCTGATCAGAATAGGAAAGACAATACTAACAATTATTTGCTTATTTACCCAATATCTGCTCCAGCAATAAAACATCCTGGCTTCTTAGAGATGAGAACAGCTGCTTTGATTTTGTCGTCGTTTTTGACCTGGGTGATTACATCTTGAAATTCTTTTTGCATGTCTAAAGACAAAGTATTCACCTGATGAAGACAAATGGTTAATAACAATATTGAATATGTTACTGATAAGTTTGCACAAAGAATGCTTAGTCCTCAATTTGAAATTTCATCATCCAACAACCATAGGCTAGCCTTATGACCTACACTATTCTTCAGTTTACTATTATGGTCTTTACATTGACTTCAAAATTCTGAATTAAGTCCAACAAAATAGTTTGATCAATAAATAAATATTTTCTCCATTCAGCAATTGCCTTTCCTCAATATGGCAAATCATTAACAAGCTGAAAAACAAAACAATTAAAAAAAAAAAAAACACCAACCCAAGACTCAGGTTTAACTTACCTTGGATTCAGGATTGTCAAATCTAACAACCGCAACATCATTTTTTATTTCAACGTTGACATATTTTCCTGAATAGATGAAAATAAAAAATATTTAAACATAGTTATGAACAGGGCTGGCGGAGTCGGTTATTTTTAAACCGACTCCGACTCCAGCCTTGAAACCGACTCGACTCTGACTCCCGACTCCTCAAGCATAGTATTAATAGGTAATAATATGCAACCAACACTCGCAGCTACTTTTAGCTTTTCCCCAGTATATGTATTATAACAATACATGCCGCTTCATATTTGAAACTAGGACAAAAAAAGAACTGAAACTAGACAAAAAGGAAACTGAAACTAAGATATGAATAAAACTGTCATTAAGACCAACAAAAAGAGGAAAAGTGAAATTAAGACAATATTGAAACTGAAACCATTTATACTAAAATAAAGTCACTTCTTATGGTCTTATGGTTATCCCACTTTCTAATAACCTAACTTTAACATTGAAGAGTCAGCATCCCCACCCCTCCCTCTAGTCAGGTACGGGGTGATTGGCATTGATGCCAACTTAAATGTACAGCACGAGAGCATGAAGGTTGGGGAGGAAAGGGGGTTTTGGAAGCATAGTTCACCTTTAGCTAATACCAATGTAATTTTTTTCAAATTCTATAGGCCTGGATACTATCTATATCTAGTATCTAAAATATTACACATTGAATGATATAAAAATGCGGTGTGTCTTTTTTACGAAACCCGCCGAAATCCTGCGAAACCCGACGCGACAAAGTTATGGGAAGTAGGTGGCAGTGGGGAGTGAACCTAGAACTCAGGGAAGTGTACACCATTGGGGAGTGAATCTGGGACTGGGTTTCGGGGGTTTCGTAAAAAAGAACTAGTGCTTTTTTACGAAACCTGGCAAAACCCGACAATATCCAGCAACGTTATGGGAAGTAGACAACTGTGGGGAGTGAACCGAGACTCAGGGAAGTGTACATCAGTCGGGAGTAAACCTGAGACTAAGGTTATCGGCCAGTTTCGGCGGGTTTCGTAAAAAAGAATTAGTGCTTTATTACGAAACCCGCCGAAACCCGACAATATCCGGCAAAGTTATGGGAGTTTGGCAACAGTGGGGGGTGATCCTGGGAATCAGGGCGGTGTACACCAGTGGGGAGTGAACCTGGGACTGTGTAAAAAGGATATCAGTGGGAAATAAACCTGGGACTAAAGGGAGATGGATACCATAGAAAGTTGATAGTTGGATATGGGAGTTGAGTACCAGAGGAGAATGAACCTGACACTATAGGAGATGGGCGCCAGTGTGGAGTGAACCTGGGACTCAGGGAAGTGCACACCAATTTGGAGTTAACCTGGGACTGTGGGAGATGGATAACTGTGGGTATCCGAGCCGAACTATAGGAGTTGGGTACCAGAGGAGAATGAACCTGACACTATAGAAGGTGGCGCCAGTGGGGAGTGAACCTGGGAGTCGGGGAATTGCACACCAGTGGGGAGTTAACCTGGGACTGTGTAAAAAGGATATCAGTGGGAAATAAACCTGGAACTAAAGGGAGATGGATACCATTGAAAGTTGAAGCCGGATATGGGAGTTGAGTACCAGAGGAGAATGAACCTGACACTACCTATAGGGAAATTCCATGAAAATGTCAACCGAAGGGGTGTTTTACAAATTCTTAAGAACATATTAAAATTTGGTACCAATTTGTTGGAAAATCATTCAGGATTATGAATATAAGGATATTTCGTGCATATTTGTGGTACAAGATGCTTATTGTAGCTTTATGTAAGGGTATCCCCTATTTGAAGAACAAAAAGAATATTTTCTCAATATTATAAATCTTGCAACTTCTACAAAATTATAGCCACCTTTGCTGTTGTTTATTGATATTAAAACAATTATAAGTATCAGGAACCTATATAAACATTCAAATTTACGATTTTAATGAAATGTTGTCCTCAACGGTCATTTTAATGACCTTGGGAAATTGTATGTCAGTCCGTTACCATTAAAACAGTATTTTTCATCTATGAAAGATGTGATTGTTGTACAGATTCACTATTTCAGATTTTCTGTTCTTACATGAATGGCTTTAGCACTGTAAGATAATTTTTCAAGAAATTTATCATATAAGGTACTTTTGTTGGGTAACGGACTGATATTTTTTAGGGTAACGGACTGACAGTAACAGACTGACTAATTCTATTTTAATTCAAAGACAATATATAAAAGTTGTTTATCAAGTTTCAAGAGTAATGTCCACTCCAATGTGTTTCAACTGATCAGGCAGCCATTTTATAAACATTTGGATCCATAAAATTTCAAACACTGGCCTTCAACATCAAGCCTGCTATTTTGCAATAGGTAAGTTGAATCTTTTGAAGCTTGTGAATCTTTTGATCACTTGAAGATTTTTGCTATGTTTGAATTGAGGGAAAAACACTGTTTTTTGTTCTATAATATCCTTATGACAATGGAGCCAGTAGTAGTCTTCTGTTAAAGGGGCAAGAAGCCCTGGGAAAAAAAAAAAAGAAATCAAACATTTAAATTAATGTGAAAAACTTTTGAGTCACTGAGGCTTTAAATGTAGTGGGTCAGCAAGCTGTTTAGTTGTGTATAATGTCAATATTTTAGTTGTTACAAAGTAATGTCATACAAGTTAAAAATGAGTTTTATTTTCTTAGTTTTGCTATATTATTTTTGAGAAAACAAGATTTGCTTTTTATTCCGATTTGACTTTCATAGCTTATGATGTAATTTCGCTCAATTTTCTTTATTCACAGGTTCAAAATGCCTACTCTATCCATGATTCA
>NC_088360.1:70405170-70440170 GCF_034508935.2 Berghia stephanieae | reverse complement strand
CTGATAGTTCATTTTTAAACTTGAAATTTATATAACTTATCGTCAATGTTTATGTTGATTTATTATGTTTTCATGTAGAAAAATTATTGTAGTTTCTGAAACAATCAAAAACTGAAATTTGATAATTTTGACCATTTCCACTTTAAAACCGGTTTTCTTCGTTTTCCAAATCCCGACTTAATACCGGTTCGAGGCGGAGGGTCACAATTGTGAGAGATGAAAAAAGAGAAAGGACGAAAATTCCAAAAAGTTTCGTGTAAAAAGCCCTGAAAAAGAGGTTGTTGATTGTTAGTGAATTTCATCCAGGAATCAAAATTGGCTTAAGTTTATTTTGCTCCCTCAGAACCTCAGAATGTACTTCTAAGAGAAATCCCACAATCTGCATAAGAAAATTGTAACAATCAAGGATAAAATGGTCCAAATGAAATTTTTGAAGATCTTTCTCAGATCTTGTAACTGGCTTTTTAGTCAAGTGCAGATGAGGAAGAGATTGACTGCCAATACTATCGACCAGTTTGCAGTGACGGTCATGGCCTATTGACAATTACTAAGCTTGAGGAATCAAGATGAAATACAGAATAAAAATTAAGCTTCAAAAATAAGTACCAAAAGAATGTTAAACCTTCCCCAGTTTTAAAGTCCTTTCTTATCTACATTTTTTTTTTTTTGGATAATTTAATTTCATAGTTGAAATAAAGTTCCCGTTTGGCTGAGACAGAATAGATTTAAACTCCACGAATCATTATTTCATTATTTAATTTTTTCAAAAGCAAAGTTGGGATTGAGGTAATCAGATGTCACCCATCGAGTTACTCATCATGCCCAATGTAGCTTGACATCCATATAAGGAAGAGTATAAGTTTGATCAATCACACTGGGTATTCAGTGTTGATAATAATTACATAATTTGTTCTTTGCTCTGGATTTTATGTAGTAACCGTTATTCTGAGTAATAAAATTCAGAGGTGTCAGTCCGTTACCATCCATTTGTCAGTCTGTTATCGACACTTTTTCAAAGACTGCAGATTCAAATTTTGGACAATCTTTTAAATATTGCTAGTGGGTTGTAGAACAACATCTCGTAGTTACTATAAAAGAACTTATTTGTTACTGGAAGGCTTAACTTCAGAAAGTTTGATCCATCTACATATAAAATTGAAAAAGATGGATTTTCTGATGTCAGTCCGTTACCAACATTATATTGTCAAAAAAATTCAAATTGATTAAGATTCATCTTTATCCTTTTGATATATGATAAGGGCGGACATGATACATGTCCATGGGAAATAGCTCCATACAATAAATACATTGCATTTCAGAGCACGAAATGTATGCATTTTTGGTCTGATTTGACAGTCCGTTACCCGTGGAATTTCCCTATAGGAGATGGGCGCCAGTGTGGAGTGAACCTGGGACTCAGGGAAGTGCACACCAATTGGGAGTTAACCTGGGACTGTGGGAGATGGATAACTGTGGGTATCCGAGCCGAACTATAGGAGTTGGGTACCAGAGGAGAATGAACCTGACACTATAGAAGGTGGGCACCAGTGGGGAGTGAACCTGGGAATCAGGGAATTGCACACCAGTGGGGAGTTAACCTGTGAATATCTAAAAAAGGATATCAGTGGGAAATAAATCCGGCTTCAACTCCCAATGGTATCCATCTCCCTTTAGTCCCAGATTTATTTCCTACTGATATCCTTTATACATATTCCCAGGTTAACTCACCACTGGTGTGCAATTCCCTGAGTCCCAGGTTCACTCTCCACTGGCGCCCACCTCCTATTGTGTCAGGTTCATTCTCCTCTGGTACCATACTTTCATATTCGGCTTCAACTTTCAATGGTATCCATGTCCCTTTAGTCCCAGGTTTATTTCCCACTGATATCCTGTTTACATAGTCCCAGGTTCACTCCCCACTGGCACCCACCTCCTCTAGTGTCAGGTTCATTCTCCTCTGGTACCAAACTCTCATACCCGGCTTCAAATTTCAATGGTATCCATCTCCTTTAGTCCCAGGTTTATTTCCCACTGATATCCTTTTTTTACATATTCCCAGGTTAAATCCCCACTGGTGTGTGATTCCTTGAATCCCAGGTTCACTCCCCACTGGCGCCCACCTTCTATAGTGTCAGGTTCATTCTCCTCTGGTACCAAACTCCTATAGTTCGGCTCGGATACCCACAGTTATCCATCTCCCACAGTCCCTTAGTCTCAGGTTCACTCCCGACTGGTGTACACTTCCCCGAGTCTCGGGTTCACTCCCCACAGTTGTCTTCTTCCCATAACTTTGCTGGATATGGCCGGGTTTCGGCGGGTTTCGTAAAAAAGCACTAGTTCTTTTTTACGAAACCCGCCGAAACATAGTCCCAGGTTCACTCCCCAATGGTGCACACTTCCTTGAGTTCTAGGTTCACTCCCCACTGCCACCTACTTCCCATAACTTTGTCGGGATTCGGCAGGTTTCGCAGGGTTTCGGCAGGTTTTGTAAAAAAGACACACCCATAAAAATGCAATGTCTGAAAGTGGTAAGGAGTCGGAGTCGGGACTTCTAAAACCGACTCCGACTCCACCCTCAAACAACCGACTCCTACCGACTCCGACTCGCCAGCCCTGGTTATGAATCAAATATATTTTATGTCCAATAACATACAAAATCAATCAGCTATCTTTAACACCAAAGATTCACCAATATGAAAGGGAAACAAAATACAAAATAAAACTAATCCGAAACACAAAATCCAAACACACTCAAACTTCCAAATAATCTTTACATTGACATCAAAATGATGAATTAAGTACAAAATGTATTCCTTGACCCAAGATCACTTGTATCAATTTCAATATCCCAAAAGAATACCACTGTTTTCTCTCTATGAGTTTAAAAGACTACTCGACCTTGATGACTAGTCATACGAACTTGGGCAAACATATGACTTAATAAACAGCAGCCATATTGATTCAACTGATGTTTTCCTCTCTAATTTTACCATATCTCCTGCAGTACATCAGTGACCATTTAAAAACACCCAATATCTGTCTAAAACAGCAATTTGCCACCAGTTGACAATAGATGGATGGTCTTAAGTAAATGCTTGGTCCTTTTTTATTTTTTCTCCCCTATCTTCAATTATTGCCAGTATTTTTTACAAGCTGAGTAGTAAAAATCTAAATTTAATCAATCTATCCATATTCAACTGAACTACTTTTAATTATCTAACTTTTAAAGGGAACTCTTTTACTGACGAGGAAGGAACAATAAATTTTCCATCTTTTCACACTTGATAAGAAAAAGACATATAGCCATACATTATGTTCTGTTTTGATTAAATTCCATATTTCAATAACAAAAGCAATTGCATTATTTTTTCAGAGTTCAAGCTTGACTTTTGCAACACCAATATAGATATTCATATTAATTTGGGCTTACAAAAGGTTAAAACATCTCCTAGTCCATTTCCTGATGATTGATTTTGTTTTTAAATGTTATTACTATTAGGTTTCTTGTATATTTTACTGTTTGAGTTTTTAGCAATTACATAACGGTAACCACAACCCAATAAGCAGACCTGCCTACTTGAAAATTTAAAAATTCGTAGTTCCTAAGAGACAATTATATCAGTTGCTATAGCTAAAATAAAATAAAAATCAACAAGTCAATATCACCATGATTAAATAACACTTCCAAATCCTTAAACTTAAAATTATGTAGTCTGGCATCAAACTTCCCTTTTAATATGTTTTAATGACTTAATAATACTCATGCAGTTTGGAGCCAGAATTTAACAATTCTACACATTTTATATAGTGGTAGGTAGGTCTCCACAAGTCACTAGGGAGAGAAATTCTGGAACAAAAGAGATTTAAACATAATTACCCCCCATCGGTGCTGTTGTCGAAATCATTCTGTTGAAAAAATTGTCTGGAAAAAATAATGAATAAAAAAAAAAATTAAGGTAAACATAAAAAGTAGTGAGAGAGATTTGGCCAAATATCACAATAAAGATTGACAAAATCTAAATCGCTTTGAGCTATCTTTGATATTGCACTGAGAAGCGATTTAAAACCTGTGAAAGAATATACAAGGCTCATGACTTATCCTGGCCTTGGGAGATGTAAGCTTTAACAGATTGCTTCCTTTTATACCCAAGAATTCTAATGCTACTTAAGGGGAACTCGATAGCTCAGTTGGTAGAGCACTCACTTCACACACAAAAGAACCAAGTTTGGCAGCTTCTTTAAAATTATTTTTGCTCAAGTGCAGTACCTCGTGAACAAGACCAAGTGACAGTGATGTGACTCAAGCTTCAACTTCAATTAGAATTGCACTGTTAATCATTTCTCTGGGAGTCCCAATAGATCAGTTGGTAGAGTGTGCACTTCACATGAAAAGGGACCGAGATCGATCATGGGTGAAGTCGAGATATTTTTCTGACCTTCCTATTCACTCAGATGTGACTGGGTCGCTGCATCTGTTAGATCTCATGGAAAGTACTTTGCAATAGACTAGCAACCTATCCAAAGGGTAACAATTGTTCATTTCATGCTATAAAAACCGGGATAGACTACTTTTAATCATTTCTCTACCATGGTATGTTAACATTAAGATAATTGAAAAAATGGTATTAGATTAGAGGATATTTGACCTATGAAAAGGGTCAAAATAAGTCTATTGTTTTATCACATAGAATAAGAATATGCAAATTATTTGTATAAATGGTTATTCAATTAGTTGAATATTCCTTTACTGAGAGGGTATGGTTGATATGAGTGTTACACTAGAGTGAAGTACCATTTTGGGTGACGTTAGTCATCCAATGGTCAACAATTACCATTGATATTTACTAAAATCATAAAAAAAAGTTTACATTTATGATGCTTTATCCAAAAATACATTCCAAACTATACAATTGCTGGTGAATTGGAAAAGTTATGGTGGAAATTATTTTGTCAATTCTACAATTTAAGATTTCTTCATTTTCACTTTGTTCCACACAGATTCCAAATAAGATGCTAAATATGTTATAGTTTTTTTCTGTTTGTATTATTTTCATACTATAAAAGAGTGCAGGAAAGTTGTTCATTAAAAATAACAAAATTCTACCTCTGTGGTAGAAATGCTATTTGGTGTGGAAAATTACTTGACTGCCAAAATAAAATGGAGACATGTAACACTGCAGCAAATGGAGAGGTATTACATTACTTTTAGTAACAAGCAACAACAAAGTGATAACAAGAATAATCCTGGAAAGAATGAGAGATGCCACAGACAAAACTATTAGAGATGAACAAGCTGATAAGACATCATATACAGTACAGGCCACATATAACATCCTCTCTCTGGTGACATGAAGTCCAAGTTCCGATTCTCCCCCTATATATCATTAGTAATTAAAAAACTCCCCATAATGACATACATTTTAGTAAAATAAACAAAAGCATATTTAGTGACATTGATATGACAATAATCGCCACTTTTAAATCGACAGTCAATGCGAAATTTCTGGTCCAATGTGAAAGTTTGCTTTTCAACCAACGAAATCCCGTAGACATAGACAATTGATGACGTTTGATTGGCAGACGAATGATGATATCTAATCCCCTCTAGGCTAGTTGATGTGGATGGTTTCTGTACCTTACACAAACCAATAGCCAGTCAACTGCCGTGTCGCAAGCAAGTGCCACTGCGACCGACAAGCTAGTGAATGTTTCACACCAAAGAAAAACGTTTCAGCAATATAAGATACTGAGCTACCAAGCCACTATGTCTGATTGCCAATCACACACGAATATAAATCAAAATGTCCACTCCTACCCCTACCAAATTGTTGACTATAATACCAATGGCAAGCAAACTGGTGAACGATTGTGCAACTAGCAGCGCCATCTAAACTAGCTTTTTGTCTTGCTTGGCCTCTATTGGAATCCCCATAACTTGACCAGGGTTGCCAGATGGCCATGTGCGTCAAATTGGCCTCACATAGAATCATATTTCTATTAATTATAAATAGCAAGTACTGATCCCCCACCCAGCCATAGTTTGGTTGCTCCACTATAAACAGCAACTCTCTTAAACAATTCTTTTTTCTGATCAAGTAAAGTTGAAGTCTGATTCAATGAAGTCTTTGGGACTAGGCCTCTGACCTCATTGAATGTGACCTTTTGTTGAATGCAACTTTGGTCTTGCAAAAAGGGAAAACTAATGAATCAATATGAAATTTTAATACAGTTACTTCCCTTCAGATGCATTTGACTGCACTGTAATTCTTTCAGGCCTGGTTTTTTGTTTTTGTATATATTTTAAACCAAAAGTTTTCAAAAATAAATACAGCAGGCCATTCACTCATCAATTTATCAACTTTTGTCTCTCTCTCTCTCTCTCCCTCACACACACACACACACATGCTACAAACAGTACCTGCTGAACCCAGCTGTAACTTAGCATTTCACTCACGTCTACCAACCACATTCTCATCTTTCCCTAGTGAGAATTCTACTTTTACACATGGTAGAGAAGCATTGTGCTACCATGATTATTTTTTAAGCTACAAGAAATGCTTGTATGTGATTAAGATGAGCAAAACAAACGATGGAACACTACTGGGAGCTTTTGTGACATTTTAAGGGTAGCATTTGTCTGGCGGAAGAGTTAAATGTGACTTTCTGAGCTAAGATATTCATTGAATATGTTTTCATTTACTAAGAAAACATAGGGCAAGAAACAAAATTTCTGAATCTCTTATTGGATTAGATTTCTCATTGAATGCAACCTTGTTGAATCCAGGACCCATTGTCCCGACCAGATTGCTTTTCACCAAACCCACAAATCAGGATCTCCAGTTCAAGTTTTAAATGACTTCACACATACTTAGAGAAACAGGAGGTACAAAAGAAGATATCAAGAGAGAAGAGGGACCGATTGGAAAGCCTAGCAGCCTTTTACCATCTAATCGCCCATACAGAAAGCAACTTGAAAGTCCATAATGGCTAAAAGATTTAGTAATAGAATAAAAGTGCTGTGAAACTACAGCACGGAAGTCCTCCCTCTTCTAAATATGAAAATGGGATCCAATTGTAATTGTACCAAAGGATAGAGTTAGTGTCTAGTGTTAGAGATTTCATTCCCTTCATTTTGGTGTTTAAATCATCAAAGTCAAAGTAGATATGTAAATAAATACCAGAGGTCTCTAATTTTAACCAAGGCACGGTTTTAGTTTTAGCTAGGAAGAGGTCTAGCAGCTCGCAAACGATACATTATAGACGTCTCTGTCTCTCGATAGACAGTGATCTAGTGATAGATAAGTTCAGTATCAGTATCAGTATCAGACTCAGACAGTAGCAGAATGAGAGAACTGAGACTCGGTTAATTTAACGATACCGTTAGAAATTCTTCAAAAATAAACATTTCATAAGGACCAAAGATGACCCGTTTAAGTTTAAGAAAAGTGCGTCAAAAAGGTGAAATTGGAAAGATTAGATTAGAATTCTAGAAAATCTGTCTCGACGCATTGTCATTTTTAAAAGTTTAAGGCCGGTCATTTTTAATTGTAAACAAGGTTCAAGTTTGTGCTTACATTGTGCGGGCGAGGAAAACCTTTTAACTCCATGATTAACCAGTCCAAATAATCTGAAACTCGCCATTTTCACGAATGCCGGTAGCCGGTAACCAGTGAGGAATACCAACTTCAATCGAACTTTGATCTCCACTAACTTCTCATGCAAGTTTTCCAAGGTCTTTACACGACGAAACGACGGAATACCGACAATGGCAAAGTGCTTCCATGGAAAATTGAATTATACCTGGTTGTGTGTAAACAATTTGAAAGAGTGAGTGCTAACATGCCATTTAAAAAATTGTGATTATGATAATTTTTAATATATATTAGTTCAGACAAAAAAATCAACTTTGATTTATATACTCATTCCATCAAAATGTTATTATTCTTGATTCATATTACATATACATTCATTAAACACTGAATCACGTATACGACACAACCCGGAAGTTATTTGTGTTGTAGGTAAGTTTCGTTTTTTATATAAATAATAACATGACGGGATGCAAAGATGATACAGAGAGAAGACCTATCTATCTAGTCTAGATATCTAGATATATTGACGTTTACATATGTGCAAATAAGTGCACGTCAACCTAGATCAATCTAGATAGCTTGTTTTCTTTGTGTACTTCATGAAAATGGTAAGGGAAGAAAAGTTTGGCCAAATAACTGACACCCTAAGAAAAATCTTCACAGAAGGATTCGAAATTCACCCATTCAAGGTATACACCACATTAGTATTAGACTCTGTTTAGATAGTAACAAACAGACAAGAGTTGAGACACCTTTGCCTTTAAAGAAATACTTTTCGACAGCAATTACTTAGCAATGAAAATGACTGAAAAACGTTTCTTTTCTTTATCTAAGGGAAATACCAGGCTTGACTGACTGAACTGAAAACTTTATGCCAGTAGTTCAGTCGTTTGAGTGAGTGTATCAATGAGTGGACACGGACCGTACCCTCCTATAGACTAAGATCAATCAACAGATGAGATGCGAGTCCTCCTGGTAATCCTTTCTTATTGTTTACGATCCAGTAGAGGAAAACAATGCACAGGTAGAGATTTGAGTCGAGTTGTCAGACAATGTAAACAAACACACGGCATGCCAATCATTGGGTGGGCTGCGATTGCGTTTCACTACACCTTGTGATGCAGACAGCGAGTTCTGAGTCAATCATGTCAGGTAATCCTTTGATGTCAGTTAACAAGCATTGCGTGTCTGACCTTGTCGGGGTCAGAGGGACAGTGGAATTGCGTTGACAGGAAAGCTTTTTTCACGCGTGATACGATATTATCGTGCTGAACTGGTTCAATGTGAAACGCAATATTCATTACCTTTTTTAATTGTATTTTTTAGATATTTTTCTCAAATCAAGATGGAATCAAGATGTAGCGATTAATCGGAGAAGGTGTGCGATTAAGCGGAGAAGGTGTGCGATTAAGCTATTACTATTACTACTACCATTACTACTTCTACTACTACTACTACCACCACCACTACTACTACTACTAATACTACTACTACTACTACTACTACTACTACTACTACTACTACTATTATTTCTTCTTTTAAAGACTATTGCAATGGTCTTTTATCTCACATAAACCATGAAATATCTTGCGCCTGCAGGTTATACAGAATGGTGCAGCTAAATTAGTAACAAGACCAAAGAGAATGGCACACTCCCTGCCTATTCTGTATGCTGCTCTGGCTGCCTGTCAAAGAAAGAATCATTTGAATGCTCTGTTTTGTTTTAAAACCTTAAATGATGAACCACCTGACTACATTAAAAGCATGTTAGAAATATATGTACCAAATAGGAATTTACGATCCTCTACTGACAAAACGACTTAGAATTAATTATAATTATAAATTTTATGGCAGACGTTCATTTACCCACTCTGGGCCCCTTGTGTGGAATGACCTGCCCAGAAGGATAAGAGAAGCAAAATCTATTGATAGTTTTAAATCATTGTGGTATACGTTTTATATATGTAACTTTTTTATATTTATTTGTAACGTGCAGTGAGTATCACACAGTGATGAAAATGTGCGATATTACTACTACTACTACTACTACTGCTCCTTCTATTATTATATTTCCATTATGTCTTTAATCTTCCATTATTTTCTAGAAAGTTCCCCTCTCTCTCACTCGCTGACCTGCCCTATCATTCCTATCACACCCCAGGGATTCCCTACTCACCAACCCACGCCATGCCAACGGTTCATTCACACTCCAACCACCATTGAGTAAAGACGATACAAGTTCTACTCCATTTTATTTTATTTGTTTTCCACATTCATTTGTTCATTGTTGTGCTGACGAAAGGTTTATCCCCAAAGCATCCATTGTCTGTATTGTTCCCATCCGAAAGCCTCTCCATTATCACTCTTTCGTTAGCATAGTAATGATTGGAACAAACGAAAGGGAGGGAGAGCACAAATCCATGAGGGAGTGACAGCAAAGCACACAGCTGTTAATGAAAAGCATTAAGTGCTAATTTTTTATTTTTTTTTGGAATTAAACAAACTTTTAAAGGAAGTTTTATTCGCGGATGTAAAATTCTTGAAAAAAATTTAGGGTGATGCTATGCAGCTGCGTTCTGTAGACCAACTGCCAGTGTCGAAAGTCATAGTAGAAAAGTAATTGTTAGGTTAGTATTAGTTTTTATTTTAGTAGAAGTATGACATATAATAATAATATTAATAATAATAATAATAATAATAATAATAATAATAATATATAATAATAATGATAATAATAATAATAATGATAATGATACTAATAATAATAATGAAATAATAATAATAATAATAATTATTATTATTATTAATATATTATTATTATTATTATTATTATTATTATTATTATTATTATTATTATTATTTTATTATTATATTATTTTAATAATAATATTGAATGGAAAAAAATTTTTTTAAAGGAATAAATAAAAGAATAATAATAATTAATAACTGTGTGTGTGTGTGTGTGTGTGTATATGTCGCCCAGTTCTTCCGTACCATATTGCAGAGAATGTACTAGAATATTCTCGTGGTAGAGGACACATTTTTGATTTATAGGGCACTTCTTGTAACCTTTTAAAGTTGAATATTCAATGATTTTGGACATAATCAGTACGGCTTTTTACAGAGTAAGAGAGAACTTTCACATTTTTTATCTGTCACCAGCTCTTCCTGCAATGGTGAAATGACTGTCCAAGTAAGGGTTTGAACCTGGAGACCTTGTCATAAGAAAGCAGTCCAGGTACCTTACCATTATCACAGTGACAAACAATTCATAATTTTAGTTCATTATTCTTACTATTACTTGCTGTAATGTTTTATTTACTTTAAACTTTAGATATAATTATTTTTCCTGACAGATTGGATGGTACAATGAAGTTGTACAAAAGCCATTCCAGTTCAGCTTAGACCCAGACACCATTGCTTTTGTCATAATTAGTACTCCTGACATGTTTGAAAAGGCACTGATTCCATTTATATGTCGAGAAAATTCCTTTGGTGCTTTGGATCCCTTGGACAGATGTATGCAACATTTATTTCAGCTGTCGAAATCAGTAAGATTTTCATAAGCTTTTAACATTTATTTCATTATTGTTACAAAAACGGTAAATATAACCAGAGAGATTGTATAGCTAATGCTTCGAGAGGTCTCTCTAGTCAAAAAGCCCGTATCTGGGTCAACAGCTGATCGTGGAAATAAGCACGTACAACAATGAGCTAATATGGCGACAACACCGACAACACATAACAAATGCCAGTGGTGTTCCGGTATCAATTGTTCAAATTCTCGACACAAGAGACCAGATTTAGGTTTTTTCCGTTTCCCAAAGGATCCTGAAAGGTGAGATAATTAATCTTTAATCTATTAACCCTAACAAATAGCTATATTTCTATATTAACACGTCTAGATTGTGTTACTAGAGAAAAACGAACATTAGATTTCTGATCCAGTTCTAATCTACTGCACCGTGACTGTGACCCGTAAAGGTGGCTCTGTGGGGGGGTGAGGCGGGCCATTATCTTCTTCTTCTTCTTCATCTTCTTCTTCTCCTTTTCCATAATAGCAGATGTGGTTGATTTAAAACACAGTAAAGGGAGGGGGCGACGGTGTAGCTACACGGCATTGCATTATAGCCATATATGTTGTGCCCGTGGATTTATGCTGAAAATAATTGAGCTTTTATATAGCGCAATATCCAATAAATGTGCTCAAAGCGCTTTAGAGGGATCTAGATATGATGTATATTGACTAGACTTGTGATGCCTATGTCTAGATTCTAGTACAGTAGTAATCTCAATGAAGTGAGCTTAGTTTTTTTTAGAAGTTTATCTAAAGAGAAGCATAACTCTAGTCTCTCTCAGCCAATTAGTATGTGCTTTTATGTATGAAATTAACTCTTAATCTGACCTAGCTCTCAATCAATTACTAATAATAGATCTAGATCTAATATTGAACTGCGTTTGTTATTTTTTACAGGTCCAGGCGTTGGGTCATCAACTGCAGGCGTGCTGATTTGGATGACAAGTCAGCTGATGCACTGCACAGAGGAAATGTTTTATGTGAAGAACATTTTGATGCTTCCTGTTTCAGTGCAAGTGCAGTGCACAGAAAACGTCTCCTGAAGAGTGCGGTGCCAACACTGTTTGCAGTCCCGAATCCACCTCCCCAAGCAAGTCCCAGACCTCCCCCCAAACCACTTAGGATAGTGGAGCTTCTACAAGCTCACAGTGCTTCCGTGATGAAAAAACAGTGCCTTCTCCTCCTCCTGTCAATAAGAAAGTGACAACGCTGCAGCGTCAACTGAGGGCGGAACGCTCAAGGACTTGGCGTCTGCGGCAAAAGATGTACAAGAAGCAACAGAAGGAGGAAGAACCGAGCAAAAAAAATGAGGAAAACATGGACACCATTCGAAAAACACTGTCAAAATACATGTCATCGGAGGCCCTCGAATTCGTCCTCACACAGGTATGTGTTTCAAAGGCCCAAGGGAAAAGAAGGCGATTGACAGAGAGATAGATGGATGGATGGATAAATAGATAGATAGATAGGTAGATAGATAGATAGATTGATAAATGAATGAATGGGTGGATGGATAAATGGAGGGATGGATAAGTAGATACATCTTCATCACGATCTCTAATTTCCTTTTCTTATTTTAATCTGCCACATTTTCTTGAATGCTATTTTCAATGTCTTGCACTTGATAGGCTTACTTTGCCTATACTGTATTTTGATGACATCATTTTGAGTCTGCCCCCCTCTTCCCATGTCAACACGTGCCAACATTTGGTAGAACACCCCTCCCACCCCTCCCTCCCTTAGCTGATGAAGTATAGTATTATTGCTCCCTTAAATATATTATGTTTTGTTCTCACAGGTACGGGTTTCCAATGTGTGCGCAAAAGGGCGGCGATTGACGAATAGGGATAAAAGCTTGGCTTTATCCTTATACCACTCTTCCCGCAAGGCCTACAGACTCCTTCAGCGGCTGTTCAAACTGCCATCACCAACGACTCTAGGCAAAGCCATCAAGAATGTAAACATTAGGACTGGACCATGTGCGAACATTTTGCACCTTTTAGAACTTAAAGTCCAAACAATGAAAGGGGTTGAGAAAGTCTGCGCCATCGTGTTGGATGAGATGGCTTTAAAAGCCTTCCTCCAATACGACCCTCAACGAAGTGCAAGGCTTTGAGGATTTCGGCCAAATGGGGCGATCACAAAAGCATGCAACCCACGCCCTTACGTTTATGATTAGGGGTCTCAGCACAAAATGGAAACAGTCGATTTCATATGTCCTTTCAAATGGACCAGTGAGGGTAAATTTGCTGCTTCCATTATTACATGACACAATTCGAAGCATAGTTGCCATTTGTCTTGTGCCAAAACTGGTAATATGTGATCAAGGAAGCAATAACAGGGCAATGTGTACGCGTTTGCATATTACAGCACAACGACCATTTTTCATGCTCGACAACCAGAAGACTTTTTTTATGTATGATCCACCACATCTGCTCAAAAGCATTCGTAATAATGTTAAATCCCAGGGATTTTCGGTAAAAGGGCATGATGTGTCGTGGGAGCATATTGTGAAGTTCTACGAAGTGGATTGCACTTCACCTATTAGATTAGCACCAAAGCTTACCAGAAAGCACATTAGCATGCCACCATTCAGCCATTTAAGGGTGAACCTTGCTACACAGTTGTTAAGCCACAGTGTTGCTGCAGGCATATCAACGATGGCTACCCTGAAAGCACTCCCTGCAGAAGCCATTCACACTGCAAGCTTTGTTGAGAAGTTTGATCAGCTCTTCAACTGCTTTAATAGCCGCAGCCTCAGAAGCAAGAACGTGATGGGCCACGCAATTACTGCTACTTCAACACATCATGATTTCTTGACTGAATCTTTGCAGTGGTTGAATACAATTAGGTGCAACAACAAGTCTGGAACTGTTCCCCATGTCTTGATGGATGGAAACTTAATGTCGAGTGTCTCACCGAGCTGTGGACAGAATTGCATATGAACTTTGGCTTCCACTATCTACTCACATATCGCCTCAATCAGGACTGCCTTGAGAACATGTTTTCTGTGATACGAGGTAAAGGAGGCCATCGATTCAACCCTGACTGTGGCCAATTCAAAGCTGCTTCAAGGCAGTGTATGGTTGACTCGGTCCTCATAACAAGTGACCGTAAAAACTGCAAGGAAGACTTGGACACTTTTCTTTTCTCTCTTGACACCATCTCTTCCAAAGGGTCAACATTGACACAAGATGTGCCACAGGAAATTAGACAGCTGATGTTGCCATCAACTATGCCATCCCTTACGCCAATTGAACAGAATGTAACAACTTACATATCTGGGTATGTTGCAGTCAAATTAATGCCCCATGTGTGTACAGACTGTCAAGATTTATTGAAAGGTGACAAGGACCCTAGCAAAGAGAGTCAAGTATTCCTGCATGCAAAGAACTTTCAGGGTTGTAAGCATGGCGGTCTCTGTGCACCAAGTTCAGAACTTCTCTGTATCATAGAAATTATGGAAAAGGAATTCAGAGACGCCATTACTCCCACACTGCACATTACTGGTCTGAGAAATAGGATCATTAGACGGCTTGTGGTAAGCATTCCACCCCACATGGGCCTTGGTTGCAAAAATGGAAAGGGTGACTTACTTTTTTATGTAGCTAATTTGTTCACTAATGTCAGACTTCACCATCACATTAAGTTAATGAATCAGACACTGTCAGAAAAACAGCCCACCCATAGAAATAGGAAGGCTGCCACATTTAGCCATGTGTAGATTTGACATGTCGCTGATTTGTTTTCTTACCGGTATGCCTGTTGTTGTTGGCGTCCGTCTGTCTCAAGAGACAATGGATGTATACCGAGGTTATCAATTCTGGTCTGTCACTGTCAATCATCGGTTTTGGTGCAGCATTGTCCCCCTATTCTCTTATTATATTTGTGATTTTACTGAGCCACTTTTCAGTTTATAAAATGTGTTTTAGATTAGATTCTACAATACTTTCAGGAGAGAGAGAGAGAGAGAGAGAGAGAGAGAGAGAGAGAGAGAGAGAGAGAGAGAGAGAGAGAGAGAGAGATGGGGGGGGGGGGGTTTTGTGTACATGTATTTTGTATTTCTCTCCTTCATAATGTTTAATTGTACTTGTGGTCATTAATCTATGCAACGCAACTTGACGTCATCTTATTCATGCATGCTATTTTTTCACTGTACATATTATTTTGAACTATACATGTGTTTATTAAACACACACTTACAGAGAGAGAGAGAGAGAGAGAGAGAGAGAGAGAGAGAGAGAGAGAGAGAGAGAGAGAGAGAGAGAGAGAGAGATATGGCTTTGTTGAAATACAAAGGTCGTTTGTTTCCATCAAGTTATTTTAAAAATAAATCATGATTTTCGCTGTAAAGTTGAGTTAGATTTATTTTTTGTCAAAGTTTATCCCCCCCCCCTCCTCTTTCTCTCTCTCTCTCACACACACACATCATTATCATTATTATTATAAGTCTAATTTATTTTATAATCTTACAAAGTTATCGTAACCTGATCTAGAGAATCAAACTAATCTGTACGATTTTGCACATAAAGCCTGAGCCAATAGTAAAGAAAAAGAGCAGCCGATCTCTAGCAGACGAAACACACATTCAGTGATCCGCGCCTATTTCGTGACACACATTTTTTCGGCTGATACGCAATGAAATGCATTGTTGTCATGGAGAGCGGGAGGTGAAGAGAGCTCTCGAAGCGTTAGCTTATAAACTCTCTGATATAACATAGTGTCAGCCTTAGAATTCACTTAAATCTGAATTCATTTATTTAAGTGATCATTATATTTTATTAGTTTATTTAGATTTTCTGTAAAGTTTTGAGTACACACGATTTTTTGTTTACGTTTGAACTATTCTTTTTCCACCTTATGTGTTTCGTTATTTTCTGAAGGTTGTTATATATATGTTCAATACTTTTTACAGTCCTTATCTCTTAGCAGCTTAGTATTTACTTTGAGTTTTAGTTTCTTTTCTTAAATCATAATGTGACACATCACTTCAATCACATACAATGAGACCTCTCTGATCATAGAAATGTCTGTCATCACCAAATTTGTTCTGATTGGTCAGGGCGTTGAAGATTTCAGTTGTCCCACAAGCCTTGGAGTACTAAAGCCCTGCTGTCACATCAAGAGATTGGTTAAGAAGTGTAGACTTCAAAAGAGCCTGGAATACCAATGATAGACTGCTTAATCCTTTGGCTTTTCTTTAGAATTATCATTCATTTGTCCCCTTTTTCTTATTTGGAGTGGGGGAGGGGGTGCAAAAATAAGTCAGCCGTTTTCATTTTTAATTTCTTTTGTGCTCAGTAAACAAATTTGTCAACATGCATAACATTCAATAGGCTGTTAACTGTATTATAGTTTTTGTTGTATGCCACGAGAAAATACAGTTTACACACTGCTCATCCATTCAAGCCAATTGAAATCTAGAGTGATGTCATATTTGTGATTTGTGAATTTCTAGATACTTGATTTATCCTGATAACTTTGGTGGTAACCATAGACATCCAAAGTGATGTTACCTGGAAATTCGTAGTCACATTATACAAAACCAGCAATTGTTCACACAAAACATTAGCCCTGCTCCTGTCCCTTTACTTGTCCCTCCCCTTTTTGAGTTAGACTATAAAGGTTCGTTTCACACTTGGGAAAACTAAAGGCAATGATACAAATTGTGAATTAACTCACCCTTACTACGCATGTTGAGTGCCCTGTGTAGTGATGACTTTCAACTAAGTGTTCTTGCTAGTTTCCATTGTTCATTTGATATTGAAGGCAGAGAATTGGGAAAAGTTGCAATAAAAACGTCAAAATGAATGTCAGATTCACGCGAATTTGTCCCGGATAGCTGAGAACTTTTCCATAATTAGAGGGGTAAATTATAAAGAAAAAAATTCCCTGGAACTTTTTCCAGTTTGCCAGGTTTCCTAAATGGAAAGGTTCCTGATTTTGAAGTCCCACTCTATTATGCTTGAAGGTGTCATTATTCCTGGGTTTTCAAGATGGCAGAAAAAGGGAGTGCGGTGAGACCCCTGAATACATTAACAGTGCGATGCGCGGGCCAGTACATGAGAGAAGACACGTCTCAACAACGTTAAAATGTGTATTTCTCCTGTTTACAAAGAGTATACCATTTACGCTTTCACTTTAAAATGTGTATTGTCATTGTACTGATCTTAAACAGTGCTCGAACACCCTTTAACAAAACTATTAAAAACTTTTTAAAAATCAAGTGCCAATATGATGAATCCGCACAAGAACACAGATGCACACATCTAGTTTTGATTTTATTTAAAATCAAATCCATGCAAAACTGCTGATTAGTTTTGAATACCGAAATAAAAGTGCACCAAATATTAACAAGCACTTAAAAATTAGTAGACCAGACTCACATCTTGCAATATTAAAAAACAAAAACGATTTATTAACCACAATAAGATAAAATTTGGACTGATGTTTAGAGAAACAACTGATTTTTCAAATGAAAATAAAAAAGTGAAAGAGGCTGTTATTGTTTTCTACGCTATTCCAACATATTATAAAACCATAAATATCCATAATTGCCCCCATTGGACACGGCATTGCTTGACATCAGTTAACCTATACTGATCTCAGACAAGTAGCTAACATGGAGGGTTAATGGACCCTTGAGAGTACCACCCACTGATAATCTTTTTTTTATTTCTGTGATTCTATATCAGCAAGCATTGATGCCACACAGTGTAGTAAACATGTGTTCTGATTTGTTGGTAACAAAACGATCTCATTGGAAGGAAAAAGGGCGTTTTTTATTGGTTAAGATTAAGAGTATGAGATGATGATGTCGGGTATCAAGCATCTGTATCAACTGCTGATTATTGTTATAACAAGGTCACCAAACAAGGGTTTTACTAAAATGTATGTCGATATTTTTTTATTTTTTTTTTTATGACATGTCATATAGCAAAAAAATCTGGACCAGAGGTCAATGTCGCTATCCAGGGGTTGTCTTGATTCAGGGATGTCCTGTATAAAGTTAAAATAATGGAATTTGAAAATTTCACATAAGAATGAATGCAGTTCTTTAAACAGAGAATTGTTTTGACTAAAAATGAGATTAGAATCCAGCCCATGCAATAGAGTGTCTGCTGGTCTTTACATGTGGTTCATCCAGTCTGGCATAATGCCTGATTGGGGCAGCGGGTCAAAGAACAGTTAAGTTGAAATATATAACACATATGTGCAAGGTTTCAGGCTTAATCCTGATTTCCGGTATTTTTAAAATGGATTTTACTTTATTTCTGGCCTTTAGATGACCCCATCATAATACTGTTTTGAGGCAGTAGGTCACATTACAAAATAAGTTTCGGGCTTTTTTAATTTATTTGGAATGGATTTCAGACTTTTTTTTTGGGCCTAACTTACTTGCATCCATGTATAACAAAAGTCCCTTGAATTTCTTTTAAATTGCATTTTATTTTATCTGTCTTGTATTCCTATTATGACTTTGAATCTCAGAACACTTACAGCAAAGTCGACCATATAATGATAATAATAATAATATAATAATAATAATAATAATAATAATAATAATAATAATAATAATAATAATAATAATAATAATAATAATAATAATGATGTTGCTGAAAACTTATATAGCGCTATAATTCCAAGACACCAGACTCTAAGCGGTTAAATTACAAATTACTTTGGCTGAAACATACTCATTTACACACACAAGTATACAAACACACACACACACACACACACACACACACACACACACACACACACACACACAAACCAGACAGATCTATCTTGCTTCTCATACCATCTACTAAAGACGAAACAGGTATGTTTTAAGCGAACATTTAAAAATAGACAAAGATTCTTTTTCACGAATGCTCTTTGGTAAGGCGTTCCAAACAGAGGGTCCAAAATGAGAAAAGGATCTCATTCCAGCATTTTTCCGTATCCGAGGGACAACTAGTTTGGTGGAATCATATAATTTAATGATTTATTTGATGATTTTTCACAATTTGTGTCCCTTTATAAAGGCATTTCCTGATGAAGATATTGAGACGATACACGACTTTGAAATGACCCCAAGTAGGAGACCTAAAGTTCTCGTTCAGCCAGCAGGTCATGTATCAGGGGCTGCTTATTATTACACCAGAGAGAGCCTCGAACAAGACCCATTTGATCCTCAAGAGGTTAGTTTGTATTGGGTATACTCTGCTATAAGACTGGAGTTGATCTTGGTTTCTAAAGTATTTAAATGGACAACAGCAATTCCTCACTACCATTTTGATTGGACACTTGTATATTGCAATGTACTTTTAAATAGATCTAACAGACCCAGCTACCCAATCACTGGTGGGTGGACTGGTGGTCAGAAAAAATATCTCTACTACACTGGGGATTGATACCGGACCCTTTGCTTGTGATGTGTGTGCTCTATCAACTGAGTTATCAAGACCTACATTATACTGAGCATCTTTTTTTCATCAAATTCTCATTTAAGACTTTCTAAGGACTATGTAGTACTTGATTGTAAATTTGTTAAGAAACTATTTATACTATAATTATTTTCAAAGTTTTAGGTGAATCAATTAGCACTCAATTCTATTAAATAATATAGTAAAAGGGCCTTACAGGCTGCATGCCTCGTCCTACATGTTCCGAGTTTCTGTTCTCTTAGGACCCTTTGTTAAATGCTTTGAGCACATTCAGTGGATACTGTACTATATAAATGTGCATGTCGATTAATTACCATTTACAAATAAAATCTTTAATTAGCTTTAACATTGCTTGACATGACATCTGCAGAGATAACAAGTCCTGTTTCATAAGAATTCCAGACATTTGTAGTCTTTTGTGTTATTTAGTCCTTCAGAGCGGTTTGCCCCATAAGCGGGAGTTTATCCCAGTTTTGTACCATTAAATGAATGCTTACTAATCTTTGGAAAAAATGCTGTTATCACAAGCAACTGTTTGCCAGATCTAACAAACCTATCTATCCAATTTCCTGTGTGCAAAATGCCTCTTCTAAAGGCATGAAACTTGGGTCCTTCTGAACAAATCTGCAGACTTCATTTAGGTTCCATTGTGATTCCAAGACTGTAACACTCCATCTTTGCAACACAAATTTATGTGTGTTTTTCTCACTTTTTGCCAAGTTTTGTTTTGTTCTCATTTGTACACTAATTCTGTTATTAAAAACAGTTAGCTGAATTGTAGAACCTTAGAAAATAGAGCGAGATTTCCAAATGGATTAGACGCTTCCACCTTGAGCCCCTCTTTGGCATCTTATTATTTTTGTTTCCCCTGAGCTTGAAACTTCGCCCCTCTTGTTTATTATGCAGCTCTAAACTATGGCTAATGCATGACTTATCTGTTCTCGGGATAAACTCGTAAAGAAAAATGTTCCCTGAGGATGAATAAATGAAACTTTATTTTATTTTTCAAAAGAAGAATAACAATTTTTGGGGAAAGATATTTTAATCGCAAGATATGTTCCAAATAGAAATGATTTACTGTCACTTGCACTTGCACACAGCTGAAAGATATTGTATGTTTTGTTTTTTATATATTTTACTTAAATCTAAGAAATACTAAGGAATTTCACATAATGAGGCCAATTGATCAAATTTTTATAGCACAAATTTCCATATAAATTAATTTGCAACTATCAAAATTTGCCAGTAGTTTTGATCAATAGAAGCAAGAAAGATTTTAAGGAATTCTTATTCATTTAATTGTACAGATTTTACTTTTACATGTGTAAGCTCTTTAACATTTTGCTGGATCGTATTCCTGTTTTGTTTTTTTGTTTTTTGGCTTTTTTTTCAGAAAGTTTGTGGAGTCTGCATTCATCCAAAATACGGTGGTTGGTTTGCCCTGAGAGGTATTATCATTTTTAAATCATTCAAGTATCCCGAGTTGATAAGACAGTTACCAAACAATTGTGTTCAAGAGAATGAGAGTCGGGTCAGACTTTTGGACCTTTTTAATAACCATTGGCAGGATTGGAGATTCCGAGATATAATTCCATCTGAAAAACAGTATTCAGAGGATCAAAAATCCTTTTTTAGTACCCCTCCAAAAGACCGTTTTGATTTAATTGAAAAGATGAGACAAGGACGGCTGGAACAGAGAGCTGATCTAGGATGAAAAGATGACGACTATATAACATTGATATTATTTTTGATTTTTTTTTTCTGATGTGGAGGTAATATTAATATCTCCAACGTTTTTCTTCTTCCAAGCAAAATACTTGAGTCTATAACTCCTTTCTTTTGTATGTGATTTGAAAGCTGTGTTATGCTTAAACAACATTCTGTAATGTTGAGTCATAAGGTATTTTATTTAAGGGGGGGGGGGGGGGGGGGGGGACTGTGACCCCACAAAGTCCCGGGGATTCGAGGCCTGCTTCAATCACTTTGTTTTTTTTTTCCTTGGGCAAGATTATTAACCCCCAATTTGAACAACATGAGTGATCCCTGATGACATCCATCTTTTTTTAATGGAATATCTATCTTCCTTCAAGGAATGCCTAGGCGACGGTAAGATGTCATGGCGGAGGGTGTAATTTTTATTTTTGGAAATGTTTCACTTGACACAAGGACCATAGGCCATAAAATGGATTAATTATAGACTTTTCCCCCTTTCTATTAAGCAAATTAGGAGTAAAACAGGTAGAGATAGTCATTAGTAACTAACTCAAATCAAAATTTCATACATTTAATTCATACTTTTTATATTTACAAGTACCAAATTGTTGCATGTTGAAATTATTTTTAGAAATGCAGGGTTTCATTCCTTTTATTTCTGGCATGTCTTTAATTTGTCTCCTTATTTTATTTTGCATATGGTTCCTCCAGACATAATTAAAATAACAAAGTCCCTTGAGCGGTAGAGGAATTAGCTTAAGTGTTCTGTATCCCAAAATAAAATGTAACGGGACATAATTTTCGAAATAATAACTGGAGATTAAGTTCTCGGAATGGTAACATTAATATTACTGTTTATATATCACGTTAAATCTCTTAATTTAAGCAGTACCAAGATCTGAAACTTTTTTTTTATATGGCCTTTTTGTCAAATACATATTATTATGAAGTTAGTATGTATATTATAATATATATCTCACTGTCTTGACCAGCCCTAGTCATATGAGGGTGAGTCAAAAAGTAATGGGACAAATGTCCTACTCAATTCATTTCTTTTTCATGTGACCTCCCCCCCCCCCCCCCCCCCCCCTCCTGAATGTCCGGCAGTGACAGGAAACTGTCATTGAATTTCTTGTTTAAGAAGAAGAAACCTTGAGTAACATTTTTAAATGCCTTGGGAAAGTTTATAAAACTCAGGCATATAGAGCGAGTGTTTTTAGGTGGGTTGAACATGCATCTCATCATTTAGAAGAAAATGAGATGCAATCCAACACCTAACCTGAAACCCCTTCAATCATGTCTTTATCTGACAAATCTTGTGATGGTCGCCGTCCAAGCAGTCAGCAGTGACAAACTCGGTGAATCAAATAAAGACAGAAGCATTGATCAGATCTGATAGAACTTCTCTTGATGAGATAGCAGGTATAAATATACATTGGAGCGACTGAAACCAAGAATCTGTCGAGTTAGACCAGATTTGGAGATGGAACGAGTACTCACCCTCGTACATTATAGTTATTAAAGAATAAATGCAAATAATGCAATAGGGAGTATTGAGTAGTCTTTTTTTTTTTATCTGTCTTAAACGATTTACTTATCTTTAGCAGAATGTTCTCTTTCTATCTTTCTTTTCATTTATTTATTTTTAGAATAAAATGCTTTTCATGTTTTTTGTTTTACTATACCTAAATCTTTTATCTTTTTCGATCTTATATTTATATGTTATTATGCTATCTTTCAAATGTTACTTCATGATATGAAATTGGTTGCCTTATTTTTATTATCATTTTTTTAAAAATTAAACAATATGATATGTGCATGGGATATTAAAAAGAGAAATTCAAAGGTTAAAGATTGAGTTGTTTATTCTCAAGTGACTTACTTTCGTATTTACACGTGGGTCATGGTGAATTCAATAAACTAAAGCATTAGACAGTTGATCAAGCAATTTGGTAGGATGGTTGTCCTTTTTATCACCCCCCCCCCCCCCCCCCGACACACACACACATACACATACACACACCTTATATGTTGTTTCTTTTCATGTGGTTGATGGATAAAAAATTCCCCATATGGCAGGGGAATGGCAGCTGTCCCTAAGTAAGTTGACTCTTCCTTGGCTCACAGCCTTGCTACATCTTCTATTCCCCAATACAATTTGTAATTTCTCTGCAGCTTTGTATATCTGTTCTTGAATTTGACCTTTTGGCTTAACCTGGGTTCTGTCTTGAGTTTTTTTTTCTGAGAGGAAAGCAGTTAGATGGATTTATTTTTAATGAGAGGCGATAATACTTTCCCTTTGTATATTAACTCTCCTTTTTAATGTTATATTTTGTCATTTTTAACTTCTTTTTTTTTTTGTTGTTGTTGTAAACATTTGAGTGTATGCCTTTTTGCGGAGTTCATTAGGCAATGTCATTGTGGGATTTTACGATTGTTTTACAGCTATTAAACTGATTTCATCAGTCTACAATTCTGTGATTGTTATTTATTTAGAAATAGTTATATCAGATACCAAAGTAATGTGCACAATATTATTTCAAAAGCTATTAAAAGTTACAATCCAACGAGATTTTGAAATCCTGTATTTTAGGTTGATTGATACGAATTTTACTCTTGAAATTCAGAATTTTTTTCTCTTAAAAATATAGACATAGACTGCTGATTTTTTTGTTTTTAGAATGGCAGATCGTAGATCATCTTCCTAGACATAGATCAGATACTTCTGACTTTTTAAAACTTGTTCCCTTTGTCTTACTTTTATTTCTTAGTTGCTCACTTTAGCTTAGTTTAAATCTTTTGTTTTAATTCTCATCACGTTCTATTGGTCCTCAAATGACTTTATAGTGTCACAAGTGCCGTAAAATCTTTCATGGGGATCTCTGTCTTTTTAATTTTAAAAAAAATCATGTATGTGGACCTTCGTGTTTGAATCCATCCAAATAGTCCCTTTTGGCAGAGATGGTGTAGGCAGCTGTGTGAGATTTTTGGGTAATCCTGTTAGAGTCAGAGATTTAACATATTGCTGCTGAGTTCTATGTAATAGGCTACACGTTTCCTCTTTATGTCTTCTTTTTTCTGAATGCTCCTAAGCGCACCAAAACTATTATATATCGCTATCCCCCCCCCCCCCCCCCCCACACACACACACAACACCGCCTCTTGTCTTTTGTATTGGCACTGAAATTACCCTAAAGGGTTGCCAGAACCATAACTGCATCAAAAGCAAATTAAATTGAAATAAAAACAAAGGGATGGGTATGGGATTGCAGAGTTTATTTCCTTCCTGCAGAGGAAGTGAGAAGAGTTTATAAGTAAGCTTTATTTTTTTAAAAACACTTGATCCACCCAATAATGTGTCACCATAGCTATATTTTGGGATTTTTCAGCTAGAACTAGTGTTTGATATACAAATATGCGAAGAAGAAGATATACAAATACAATATCTCTATTAACTATACTGTCAAATTTCGGATGTATATTATGACAGAAATTAATGTGGGTAAACTTAATATGAATATTTATATGAAATCAGAGAGAGAAAAATAAGGAGTAGCATGCACTCGACATTCTGTTGATTCTATGACTTTGGGCCATGACAACAATCATGTCCTCCTTCAATGGCCAGTCTAACGAGGATGCCCTATGCCGTTGACTTTGACATATCCTGCTGGGTTGTTTCTTTGCCATCGCCACATGTCTTTACCTGTGATATTAAAAGTGCCACGAACAATTAATTTATTTATAAGGGTCCTTTCATAATATCGCGATATATGTTTTCCTCATGTACTATTTCAGAACTTGCATCGAAAGTCCATTTGATGTTTTTGGATCACATAAACGTTAAATATAAATTGTTTACGGAAATACCTAAGTTGAAATGTTCTTATTTGCAGATCTGATATCCCATTATGTTATGCATTGTTGTGATGGACTTGCTCTCAAACCAACGCAAGATAGTGTCCATTGAACAATGTTAAATCCAGCCCATAATTGTCTTCGGTTATCAGACCTGCAATCTAAATATAATATTAATTATGATGCTGATAAAACAATAACTAAATCAATGATAATTATAATATTAATATAATAATAATAATAATAATAATAATAATAATAATGATGTCGATGATGTAATAATAATAACAATAATACACTGTAATACTAATAATAATAATAATAATAATAGTAATTAATTAATGGTATCTAGGATCAATTTTTTGCAATATTGGATTTTACAGAAAGGGCATTAACCCTATTTCTGTCTTAACTGTAACTGCCCCACTGTAGTCTATACAGTATAAATAACCCACAAGTTTTTATTTTATTATTGTACGAGTTGGTTTGGACGATCTTGACGTCCTTTCACGTTTTGGAAATAATTTTTTTTTTACTTCTCCGTGTAGAGATTACTTTAAAACGATTCTTTAACTTGTCTAAAAAATTTAACCCGAGACCTCTTATAGATAAAGATTCCTTACTTCTGGAGCCAAAGATAGAGAAAAAGTACATTTTAAAATAACGGTGAGCAAAGATCCCTTCTGGGTGGAGTGATATATAACAGCTAACTGGGTTGCAAGTTTTTTTTAATTTGCCAACCATGCTGCTCCCTAACACCCACTATACACTTGCAGTCCGAATCGCTGGTTTTACTCAAAGCAGCTGACCTGCTGGTAGATTGGAAGCTGTGTATTGTTGTAGTCTACATTAGGCAACACTGGCAGTTTGATCTGCGTCAGATGAACATTTGGCATGCTTGATATACTTTGGGCATGCCACTGGACGGCGACTTCCCGTTGGTCTTTTTCAACCTCAAAGAAAACGTATTTAATACCAAGATCAGTCCTATAACTATAATAAGCTTTAAAACTTACACATGTCATCTAGTGTCAACGTCGCTTTCCAATCAAGTTCTCTCTCAGCTAAACTGGGGTCTGCACACATTGCAGCCACGTCGCCTTCTCGTCGAGCCCCTACCTTGCTTTTGATCTGAATTTGAATAACATTATTATGTCCAATTTAATAGAATTGAGAGATGTTACCTACGTTGCATTTTTTTTCACGCGAGTACTTAATAATTAGTGAAAAAAAAAGAATGAAACAATAATAATAATATAATAATAATAATAATAATAATAATAATAATAATAATAATAATAATAATAATAATAATAATAATGATAATAATAATAATAATAATAATAATAACACTTTTTATGAGGAATGTCTTGTACTGAATTGTAAGAGTCGCCCTTGGTCTAGCACCCATTGTAAAGGTATTTATTTATCTATATTGCGTTACATAAAATCTAGCGTTTTTTGGGTTGTTTGTTTTAAAATACAATACAAGTCAATCATCTTGTTTTAAAATTAATAAAAAGATGTATTAATATGTAAGATCTATATTCTCTGAATTCTCATTTTTGAAACATTTTTTAAAAAATATGTGAGGGGCGGGATGTTTGAGTGGATAAGGCATTGCTCTTCCACCCCATGTCAGCAACATTGCTCATGTTGTGGCTGACGCTTTGGTTATCTGTCATTTCTGGAAATAGACCCTGAAGAAAAGTGTTCCTTGATGATTAATAAAGGGAAATTTAGCTGTTTGTCTACAGTGCAACCCCGATGTAACGACATCCGTTATAGCGACATTCCCTGTATAACGACATGGTACTCAGGTCCCATTTTATTTTACTATATATCATTAGTAATAAAAACCCCTCTTTAGCGACGTACATTTCAGCAAAACCCTGTATAACGACATTTCTGGTCCGACAAACCTTGAAGGTGTTTGTCTACCATGAAATTGTTCGTAACTATTACAAGTGGTATCTTCCATTCTATGTATGTTGTCTACTCGTAATAAGCCCAGAGCTAGTTCTTATTGTAGCCAATGAAAACGCTTCTTTTTCAGCCAATCAATAGTCACATTTGTACAACACCGCAGCCAATCAGAAGGCTCGCCTTTCACCCAATGAATGCCTGTGACAGGTCAACACTGGACTGTTTATAAATCCTTTGTCCACTCTCCATTTAGTGCTGGGTCGAGTTTGAAACGATCAAATCGAGCGGGTTTTCGATCGAGTCCTCTAAAATCGAGTCGGTTTCGAGCGGGTTTCGAGTCAGTGACGTCATCGAGCAGTGATTCGTTTGAAAAAAAAAAACACGAGCAACTCGTTTGCCACAGGAAACTTCACATACCCCTCCCTCTCTTATGTCTGTGGCTGGCTTGACTGCAGCTGGTTATGATGGGGGCTGCCAGATGGCCAAGTTCAAAATTGGTTACTAAGAAACGCTTTTCTATTATTATTCATTAAAAAAAAAAATCTTTTATTTAAAAAAAATGAAAAGATAAGTTTATCCAACTGTAGTCGATTGTTTTGTTAATCAAAACAAATGAGTTTTTCAAGGGAGTCAGAATGCTTGTGGTGTTGGGCTATTTGGGGTCTATTTGACTACTTGGGCAAGAAGAAATCTGGCTGTCTGGCAGCCTTGATTATGATCGTTCGTCGCATCACACACACATACACACACACACACACACACACACACACACACGCCATCAAACAGTTGTTGATGGTGAAGGGTTGAGACCCCCCCCCCCCCCCCTCCCACCACCATCATCCCGCTGTCACCTTAACATTTCATATTTATGTCGCGCCAAAAGTTGTCGGCCGCCCCCACCTCCCATAATTTGTCACTGGTCGTCATCGCCTCTTGTGTGTGCGGGAAAGGTCGTGCCTTTCATTTCATTATTTGAAAAATAAATGAACAAGAATGGTGTGTTTTTATTAGGTAGGTAGATAATAATAATATTTAGCAGGTTCCACACCCAGACACACACGGATTGCCCGGACACGATGATAACGATGCCGACGACAATGGATGACGATGATGATGATGATGATGATTATCGTGTTTCTGTTTAAAAAATGAAATACTTTAGCAGGTTCCACCCCCACCCCCCACACGGATAGACCGGACCCGAAGATGATGATTGTGGTTTTGCTGGCTGTTACGGCTGTGATGAGGATGATGATAATGATGATGATGATGATGATGACGATGGCGCAGATGGTGATTATTTGTTCGGTCGCTCAGTGGTACGGTGTCTCTTGTCACAAAATCAAGCCTTGTCAATGGCCGGATGAGTGACAGTGATTGTTGAAAATTGTGATCCAGACGTTAAGTCCGTGTGTCAGGCACTTGACTCAGGTGTGAATGTATTCTTATCTTATAAGCAATGACGGGTATTGTAAAGAGCTTTAATACAAAAAGACTCCAAACAGCGATCGGTACCTACTGTACGAAATGGATGTATGGTCGATATGGCGTGCCGGAGGAATAAATTAAATAAAATATTGTGAAGTTCATTGAGCATGGTAAATCCTTGGAAATGCGCTTTGAACTAATACACCTGCTAGACAACTCCGATTCCAATATAAACGACTGATTAATATTCCCATATATAAACTATAGTTAGCTGAAAATCTTTCTTTGTCGGGACTCCAAAAGTATGGAACGAATTAGACAAAGAAATCAAAGGGTCTTTTAGGAGCACTGATTGATTTTAGATTGATTATTACATTGAAATGTGTTGATATTTATTTTATCCATTATTATTAGGGTGGTGGTGGTGGTGGTGATGATGATGATCCCGCTGATATGATGGTGATGATAAATAAATTAAACATAATTCCCTTTATTCATCCCATAGGGGAGATTCGTCTTTCGGGTCTATTCTAAGGGAAGACTGGAATAACCCAAGCGATAGCCGCAGTGCAGCGCCGCAAATTTAGTTAGGGCAAGGTGACTTGCTCAAGACCACTCAGCGGCGGGTGATCGAACTCGGTACCTTTCGGGTGCCAACCAAAGACCGTACCGCTGCCCCTGATGATGATGATGATGATGATGATGATGATGATGATGATGATGATGATGGGAACTAACAAAGAATACACAGGCATCTAAAATTGAAACATTCCATATTCAAAGCTAATGTTTTACTTTAAAAAATTGAGCTTTACAATATCCACTAAATGTGATCAAAGCGCTTTGTAAAGGGGTCCCCGGTCAACAGCAACATTTAATATGTAGGACGGGACATGCCGCCTGTTAGGCGATATTACAATTTTTCAGACAAAGACAACGCTGTTAACGGCCAGGTACTCATTTTACACCTGAGTACGGTGAGAGAATGTGAGTAAAGAGCCTTGTCCAAAGACTCAACTATGCACCGAGCGCGAGGCTCGAACCCAGGACTTTCCGATCCCAAAGCGGGTGTCATACCACTAGACCATTATAATGCACGAGAGCCATGGTCGACTAGAGTACTACCTATAGTTACGTCATGACTAGACCACATAGCCGCACTACTGTAGGAGTGTTCATTGATAGAGGGATGCGTGTGTGTCATAGAAATAGCCTTAGTGTGTGTGTGTGTGTATGTGTGTGTGTGTGTGTGATAGTCAAACTTTAGTAGGTTTAATGAAGTCTTGTCACACACGCGTGATACACCTATACGAATTTCCCTGCCACTGCCACCCAGACACACTAACATCTGACAAGGAGTGAGGGCTGTGGAAGAACCACAGACTACCGTGTGCAAACATTGGCGATTGGTATCGGATGGCAAACTGTGATCGTTTGAATTTGAAATGATTCGAAACACTCGTTACCCCTCCGCTCGCTCGAATCCTGATCGTCTCAAGCTCGTCTCACGTGTCAAGATCGTCTCAAGCTCACAACCCGCTTGATCGTTTTACGATCGAGTGATCGTTTTACTAACTCGCTCTTCCGGCATTGAGATCGAGCACTGACTCGTGGCTTGGCGCTCGGTCGTCGATCGAGTAAAAGCGATCAAATAACCCAACACTACCATTCATTGCCGGTCCCAAGCCCGGATAAACTACAGAGGGAAAATGAAAAAGTATACATTCACTACACAAGACCCAAAACACCTCCTGATATACACACATAGGAAACCTCTCTGTAACGACATCCTTCTATAACGACACGTTTTCCCGGTCCCGACGATGTCGTTATATCGAGGTTGCACTGTATTTATATCGTGTTTATAAAGAGAAGACACGTAGAAGAGATCAAGGCAAATTGCTTGCTTACCTTCTTACCGCAAGCTCTCTCAAAAGCTTCAAGTACGTCTATCACTGAACTACCTTTTCCAGTGCCAAGATTATAAACCTGTTCGATATTTTGTTTTATATGGGGGAAAAAAAAGATTTGTAATATATAATATGTAGAATATTATCCATTGATAGTGAGTCTAATATAGTCATAGGGAGGGGGAAATATTATCATATGAGAATATCGATTTTGAATCGGTTATGTAAACGTAGTTTGCTTTTTTCTTATCTCCTCCATCCTCACAGGTTCATTTATTATTTCTACAATAGTATCTAGCCTATACTATGCATTTGTTTTTATTGCACATCTCTTGTGTCATCTCTTGTGTGAAATTGATAGTCCTGATATGAGAGAAATAAATCATAAAATCAATATCTTATAGTTGATGGGTATGCTTTTAACGTGGCCATAGAATACATAGAAAAGCAGATCGGTCTTCAACCCATCTCCAGTATAGGAATTTAAAAACCTAATGCGATTTCTGTTGCCACTTATTATATCTCTTTAAACTGAGATAAGGTTGTTAACGTATTGTAGAGGGAATTCGACTAACTCGAAAGAAAAGTTGAAACGAAGGAATTGGATATGGCTTGCTTCTCCCTTTATCTAACTTAAACCTAATTGTTTGAATAAAGAATATTTGTTTTTATTTTAAACCACTTCAAAGGGGGGGGGGGGGGGGGGGGGGGGGGGGGGGGGGGGCTACTGAAGAATTCCCATAGATATCATATTTAATTTAGTTTGATGTGAATCCATGGCCTGTTTTCATGAACGCGGACTAGCGCTTGGTAATAGAATATGTAAAGAGTATGCGAAATCAAAATAAACAATGCAAAATTTGGTGACGATTGGTCCATTTGTTTTTGAGCTTTAATGTTACTAAAATCCAATTTGCCAGCAACAAAAAAAATTAATTAATTAATCAATAAAAACCTTTAATTAAAATAAATTCGATATTGTTATTGTGTTTTTTAAGAGTGACTTCATATTGAAACGAGTAACAATGTAATTATTAAAAATACACAAGCACCAGATGTGTCAAGTTTATTGCTAAATGATAAGTTTGGTGAAATAGATTGATAAACAGAATGAATTTAGAAAAAACCAAAGCAGCAAAACAAAGAAGAGACAAACAAACCAGCAAACAAAAAATCACACAACCGATAAACGGACAAACAGTTGTCATATGCAATTTATCTTTAACTCTAACCATACCAAACAGCCTTTGCATGTTCCAGCCTTTCTCAGTGCAGTTGTGTGTCCTCTTGCAAGATCCATAACATGGACGTAGTCACGTACACCTGGATACGGAATGGAAATAGGTTATAGATAATTTGTTACATAAAAAGTGAAGTCGGTTGATTGACTCATTGACTGAATATTGAGATGTATGTGTGTTGTGTGGTTATAATATATACATACACACACACACACACACATATATATATATATATATATATATATATATATATATATATATATATATATATATATCCTTTCTTTAAAAAATATAGCATTGTGGAGAACATTGTGCTTATTTGAGTCAATAAAAAAAATGATACGGCGCACAACGCTACTGAAAGATTTGAAAATTAGAAATGTATTTTTTACAGATAGATAAACCGATAACTTGATTTCCTTTTATAATTTAAAGTCAGTTTGAAAGTTCGTTGAGTCACATAGGTATCATAAAATACGTACCGACGACACTAACATCTCAAAATCAACTAATTTCGTCACTGTAAAAAGTTGTCAGTTTCCGTCATCTATTTATGACATCAAGTATTATTATTACTTCCGTTGTGTTGTTGATTTAGCGGTGATCAATGTTGTTATGTAGTAGTATGTTCTAATTGCGTGTATGTTTGTGTGTGTTGTGTGTGGTGTATACATGTGTGTGTGTGTGTGTGTTGGCATTTTTCAGCAAATCGTGGCAGTCATAGTCATAGTGATATTATTCACTTGATCACATGAAGGCATTTCAGTTGCCATTTTGATTCTTTTTTTACTATTAGGGTTAGCTCGAGATCGAAGGATTTTTTATCTATTAGGGTTAGTCATAAGTCTTAGTTAAGGTGCTAGGATGTTTGTTTTTCCATAAGTTAAGTAAAGGGGAAACATTCCGAAAGCGCCTACATCCCCAGTATTCTTTAAATTTGTATTTTCACCGTTTATCTTTTGTAAGGCGTTTATTTATTCAATTTGTCATCATTTTTTCTATTTGGGTTAGCTCGAGATCGGAGGATATTTTTTTTCTATTAGAGTTAGTCATAAGTCTTAGTAAAGATGCTAGGAAGTTTGTTTTTCCATAAGTTAAGTAAAGGGGAGACATTCCGAAAGCTCCTACATCCCGACTATTCTTTAAATTTGTATTTTTACCGTTGATATTATGTCAGGCGTTTATTTATTCAAATTGTCATCATTTTTTCTATTTGGGTTAGCTCGAGATCGGAGGATATTATTTTTCCAATAGGTTTAGTCATAAGTTTTAGTAAAGGTGCTAGGATGTTTGTTTTTTCATAAGTTAAGTAAAGGGGAGACATTCCGAAAGCTCCAGTATAATGTTTCACTTAATGTTAATGTTGCTGCTCAAAGCTCGAAGAAATAAATTATAATGTGAAATTAAATGTAAGCTTCAATTTAATTACAAAAACAGATCAATTGATCGTTTCGGGTTTCCCCTTTATCAACAAAACAGGATGAAAGAAACACCAAAGATGAATGAGATAATGTGGTAGTGGCGTAGTTAAGATGAATAAACAAAACATTGGTTGGCAGGAAATGAGTATGCTCCTTTGTAAGGAAGCACGAATTAAAACAGAATGCTAGATATTTCTAAAAGGTGCGCAATTAATTAAGTGAAAAGAGGGGAGGAACTGTGTAATGCAGTTTAGGAAGTGAAATATAAAAACATGTAGACTGTTGGTGAAAGATAAATACAATGGAATTGAAATTCCTTTCTTAAAAAAAATATAGGCTAGCCTTGTGGAGAACATTGTGCCATTTGAGTCAATAAAAAAAAATTATTCGGCGCACAACTGTACTGAAAGATTTGAAAATTAGAAATGTATTTTTTACAGATAGATAAACAGATAATTTGATTTCCTTTTATAATCTAAAGTCAGTTTGAAAGTTCGTTGAGTCAAACCGATATCATGAAATATGTACCGACGACACTAACACTCTAAAAAAACAACCAATTTCGACACTGTAAAAAGTTGTCAGTTTGGCGTTTTTACGCAAATCGTCGCATTCGAAATAATGTATTCACTAAATTACTTTAAGGATTTCAGTTCTACACTAAGTTTTCAACAGTTTTCATCTATTTATGACATCAAGTATTATTATTGCCCCTTTGATTCTTTCAATGTGATGGTTTCGGGTGGATAATACCCAGGCTTAACTTCTTTGGTAATAAATTAAATAATAATAATAATAATCTAAAAAATTGAAATTTAAAACAAGAAAATAGAAGTTGCATTAAAGGTAAAATAAGGTTTTAGAAAGACCTTATTCAATGTTATGAATAGTCAGGTGGCTCCGAAACGCAGTGGATAAGCTGTCAGATTCTAACCTTGGAAGTACTGGGTGTGTGGACATTTTAAAAAAAAGTTTACTATATTGAGAAAGACATCATTTTCGTTGTTATAGTTACTGGACATATATTTAAAACATTAAATTAATCTATAATTATTATTATTATTTATTATTATTATTATTATTATTATTATTATTATTATTATTATTATTATTATTATTATTATTATTATTATTATTATATATTTTTAAAATAACATCTGTACCATTCAATGTGTTATCGACGTGCATTTATATGTAAACCTCGATTGTTATCATTTTATAATATTTTATCATTATCATCAGTGTATTCCTTTACCGCGTCTTTGTCGTTTTATTGGGGTTTTATTTTCTTTGTTTTTCTTCTTCCTCTTTTTTTTTCTTTGGTTTGTTTTTTGTTGTTTTTCAAAAACTTCCTGTCCCATCATTGTTTATGTCTATTGACCTTATCTACGCCATTCACTCTCATTCGTTCTTAGTGTCTTATTCGTCGTGTTTTGTTGATAAAGGGGAAATCAGAAACGTCCACAGTATGTCTTCGTCTATTAAACTGAGGCTTAAATTCAACACTTATCGTTATTTTTTCCTTCGAGCTTCAAGCAGCAACATTTTCATTAATCAACCAGCAGCGCCAACGGAGGTGCATAAAAATGGTGCGTTTTTGTACACCTCCAGTGGAGGTGCATAAAAACGGTGCCAAACGCCACCAAACATGATCACCAGAGTGTACTGTAAGGTAAGTTCTCGATCCCAGGATCGTCTTTCAACTCTGCTCACGTCTGCTACTTCAGGTTTATTTTCGCAGTTGATTTTATTACCACAACCTGTTTTCACTCACGGACAACTATATGTTGTGTGTCACGGGTCAGAGGCTATAGCGGCTTACACTTCATGTTGGGCCACACAGAAAAATCAACAGAGGATGTACCAAGTTACACAGAAACGTTGTTTACCAATCTGCCCTCA
>NC_088360.1:70397670-70400170 GCF_034508935.2 Berghia stephanieae | reverse complement strand
TAATAATAATAATAATAATAATAATAATACTAATAATAATAATAATAATAATAATAATAATAATAATAATAATAATAATAATAATAACAACAACAACAACCATAATAATAATATAATGATATGATGATATGATGTTTTTGCCCCGATTCTCACAAAACACACCAACAACATTTTTAAAGACATCTAAACTCAGATGGGATCCATCATCTCAAATCGGTTTTATGTCGAACCATTTAAATTCTAAGATATTGAATTTACAGCCATGTGTTATGTTTGCTAGATTTAAAAGAAATAACATAGTTTCTTAAGAAACGGACAGCTGAATTTCTTATTATTTATTATTTTTAATCGCTTTACGGCATCTGGTGTATTCAGCCATAGTACCGCTTTGGGGAGATATGTCACATATATAAATGGAAGCAAATGCTTACCTCAATCAAGTTGATAGTCCCAATGACATTGACTTTGAAATATCCCACAGGCTCCTTCATAGATTCCCCAACAGCTTTTAGGGCTGCAAAATGTATCACTCCGCTGATGTCCTTGTGCTGGAGAATCAATTGGCATCATATAAATATAATACTTGATAAGTCTTTCAAATAAAAGAATGAAATCGCGGTCTCTTGTTTGTAGATACACATATCGAAACAAACAACGCATTAAATTTCCTTGCTCCTTGCTCATAAACTTTCTACTTTTAAAATTAATCCTTATATCATCTCCTGGGTGCTAGACTTCCTTACAAATAGAACACAATATATACAAGTAAAAGGAAATGTCTCCAATAACATTACTATAAATACTGGTGCTCCGCAGGGCTGTGTAATCTCTCCCATGCTCTTTATACTTTATACAAACGACTGTAAAAGCGCAGATTTAAAATACCCCTTTTAAAATTTGCTGACGATACAACTCTACAAGGACTAATTACTAATAATAACGAAATAAATTATAAGAAAGAAATAATTAAATTTGTTTCCTGGTGCGACAATAACCACCTTGAATTGAATGTTAGTAAGACCAAAGAATTAATTATAGACTTTAGACAGGATAAGAATACAAAAGACCATATTACTATTAAAAATGAAAAAGTAGAGCAGGTAGTAGAATACAAATATCTAGGAGTCACCATGGACAACAAATTACGGTGGGACGTACATTCCAGTTATATCAATAGTAAAATTAATCAAAGAATGTACTTTTTACGGAAATTGTCCCAACTTAACATTGACAAAACACTTTGTACCCTATTTTATAGATCTGTAATAGAAAGTGTTTTGTTTTTTATAATTTGTCCATTCTATTTATTTGGTTTTTTAATTTTTTGTGTGTTTGTTTGTTTGTTGTTGTTTTTTAGGGTTTTTTTGTTGGTTATTTGTTTTGTTTTGCTTTTGTATATTTTCCTTATGTTATTCTTTAAATAAATAAAAAGAGGAAAAGATGTTATATAATATTTCTTGTTACGTACGATTCTTTTATAATACGTTGTCTATTCTACTGATGAAGGTTTTTTTTTTTTTTTTTTTTCGTTTGTCATGCAAAAAAAAAAAAAAAAGATTTTTTTGAAAATCGCGGAATCCATTCCATTTTTTTGAAGAGTGGCTCAGCGGCACGGTCTTTGCTTCGTACCAGAAAGCTACCGAGTTTATGATTACTACTCACTAAATTCTATCAAGCAGATTATAAAGTTTAAGGTTACACACCTAGTTTTGTGTGTTGGTACGTTAGATCCAGCTGGCGGATGTTGTGGGCACTTTACTAAACGCACAGCATCAATATAGTCTAATACTAGGACTGCGACTACGTTTAAGCGACGAAGGATAAAGTGACAGAGATGAAGTGAAGACGTTACCGAATAGCAGGGCAAACCTGCTCGATATAGGAACTGAATTCTTCCCTGTTAGCCATCCTAAAGTTCCATCTGCAGAGTGGGAGAGACTACGCCCTCGGAATTCTCACCCCCGCTATGACAAGAACCGGCCTGTGTTGACTATGCGGGAAGTCGCCGAGGACTGTCCGCTTCACCTGCAGCGGTTCACCGTTCGCTCCCTTCGTGACGAGGGTGAGGTCAGGAGTATAATCCTTCTTATTCTTATGGCGGGTGCTCCTAAGTATCCTTGGCTGTAGGATCGTACACTATGTGTAGATCGTTATAGTCCATCCATGAGTTGTCTACCTGCCTCATTCCAGTCTCGGTAGCCCAATTTGTGGTGGTGGCTATTAAATCTCCCAGACAGATGGAAGGATGACTAAACACCGGTACCGGTGGTGTAGTCCAAGTCGTCTAGGTGGTTTGTAGCCCTCCTACCTCTACGGAAATTCTATTCACCCAGTTGCTGTTCGTTGCGCTCTCAATGACCATTACCTTCGAAGGCTCTTTAGCGTAAATCGGGGCTGCGAAATATGTTATATATCGATGCAATGGCTTCTTCGGGGCAGTGAAATATGTTATATATATAACATATTTCGCTGCCCCGAAGAAGCCAGTGCATCGGCTGAA
>NC_088360.1:70315170-70390170 GCF_034508935.2 Berghia stephanieae | reverse complement strand
ATCTCGACTTCACCCGGGATTGATCTCGATCCCTTTGGTGTGTGAAGCGAGTGCTCTATCGGGAACCCCAAATATCTTATTGGGGATTTGTTTTTGTTTGTTTTTAGGGGTTTAATCATTAGTGGTGTTAGTATCCATTTATGGTGTACTATAGTTAATATGTTGGTGTTTTCCAATATTGTGTTTAGTTCCAATATTAGTGGTTTAGTAGCTTCAATATTGTGGTTAGTTCAATATTGTGTTGTATTACTAGAATATATGTGTTTAGTAGTTCAAATTAGTAGTGGTTAGTAGCTCAATATTTGGATTAAGTACTCAATAGCTGGCGTTAACTCCAATATTATGGTTTATATGCTCCAATATTAGTGTGTTATTAGCTCAATTTTAATGGTTTAGTACTAATAATTGTTAATGAACTTATTAGGTTGTGTAATGTCCAATATATTGTGGTTAGCTCCAAATTATGGTTAATAGCTCCAATATTGTTCGTTAGTTCCAATTTAGTCGGTTAAGTTTCGATATTATGGTGTTATGTGTGAATTGTAAAAAAAAAAGATTAATTTTTATAAATTGTTCGTTTAGTAAATATTAGTGTTAATTTAGTTTTATAATATAATGGTTTAAGCCATTTATGGTTATATAATATATGGTGTAGCTCAATATTTGTTTATATCAAATTGTGTTTTATCAATATTTTTTATATTATTATGTTTATACTCAAATTTGTTATACAATTTAGTGGTAGATATTATGTTAGCGCTTTAATTGTTGTCAATTTGTGTTGTAGCATATTGTTGTTGTGTCCATTAGTGTTGCCAATTATGGTGTCCCATTGTTTATATCCAATTAGTTAATTAAAATTATTGTAGTCCAATATTAGTGTTTATAGTCAAATTAGTTGTTCAATATGGTCAATGTATGTAGGGTTAGTAGCTCCAATATTAGTGGTGTTAGTAGCTCCAATATTAGTGGTGTTAGTAGCTCCAATATTAGTGGTGTTAGTAGCTCCAATATTAGTGGTGTAGTAGCTCCAATATTTAAATAATTATTAGCTCCATATTAGTGTGTTTTCCAATATTAGGTGTTAGTAGCTCCAATATTTGGTAGTTATAGCTCCAATATTAGTGGTGTTAGTAGCTCCAAATTAGTGGTGTGTTAGTCTCCAATATTAGTGGGTTAGTAGCTCCAATATTAGTGGTGTAGTAGTCTCCAATTTAGTGGTGTTAGTACTGCTCCAAATAGTATTCGTTATGACCCAATATTGTGGTTTAGTAGCTCCAAGTTATAGTAGTTTTAGTAGCTCCAATATTAGTGGTGTTAGTACTCCAATATTAGGTGTTAGTAGCTCCAAATTAGTGGTGTTGTAGTCAAAATTAGTGGTGTTAGTAGCTCCAATATTAGTGGTGTTAGTCTCCAATATTAGTGTGTTTGTAGCTCAAATAGTGGTTTAGTGCTCCAATATTAGGGTTTAGTAGCCCAATTTAGTGTGCCCATATTGGTAGTAGCCATGTGGTTACAATAGCTCCAATATATAGTCATTGGTTATGTCAATTTAGTGTTTAGAGCTCCAATATTGTGGTGTTATAGCTCCAATATTAGTGGTTGTAGCTCCAATATTAGTGGTGTTGTACTCCAATATGGTTAGTCTATATTATAGGTGTTAGTAGCTCCAATATTAGTGGTGTTAGTGCTCAATTAGGTTAGTAGCTCCAATATTAGTGGTGTAGTAGCTCCATATTGGTGTTAGTAGCTCCAATATTAGTGGTGTTAGTAGCTATTTAGTGGTTTAGTAGCTCCAATATTATGGTGTTAGTAGCCCAATAGTGTGTTAGTAGCTCCAATATTAGTGGTGTTAGTAGCTCCAAATTAGTGGTGTTGTACAATTGTGGTTGTATATGTGTCTCAATTAGTGGTTATGTCAATTTGTTTAGTAGCTCCAATATTAGTGGTGTTAGTAGCTCCAATATTAGTGGTGTTAGTAGCTCCAATATTAGTGGTGTTAGTAGCTCCAATATTAGTGGTGTTAGTAGCTCCAATATTAGTGGTGTTAGTAGCTCCAATATTAGTGGTGTTAGTAGCTCCAATATTAGTGGTGTTAGTAGCTCCAATATTAGTGGTGTTAGTAGCTCCAATATTAGTGGTGTTAGTAGCTCCAATATTAGTGGGTTAGTAGCTCCAATATTAGTGGTGTTAGTAGCTCCAATATTAGTGGTGTTAGTAGCTCCAATATTAGTGGTGTTAGTAGCTCCAATATTAGTGTGTTAGTAGCTCCAATATTAGTGGTGTTAGTAGCTCCAATATTAGTGGTGTTAGTAGCTCCAATATTATGGTGTTAGTAGCTCCAATATTAGTGGTGTTAGTAGCTCCAATATTAGTGGTGTTAGTAGCCCAATATTAGTGGTGTTAGTAGCTCCAATATTAGTGGTGTTAGTAGCTCCAATATTAGTGGTGTTAGTAGCTCCAATATTAGTGGTGTTAGTAGCTCCAATATTAGTGGTGTTAGTAGCTCCAATATTAGTGGTGTTAGTAGCTCCAATATTAGTGGTGTTAGTAGCTCCAATATTAGTGGTGTTAGTAGCTCCAATATTAGTGGTGTTAGTAGCTCCAATATTAGTGGTGTTAGTAGCTCCAATATTAGTGGTGTTAGTAGCTCCAATATTAGTGGTGTTAGTAGCTCCAATATTAGTGGTGTTAGTAGCTCCAATATTAGTGGTGTTAGTAGCTCCAATATTAGTGGTGTTAGTAGCTCCAATATTAGTGGTGTTAGTAGCTCCAATATTAGTGGTGTTAGTAGCTCCAATATTAGTGGTGTTAGTAGCTATCATATTAGTGGTGTTAGTAGCTCCAATATTAGTGGTGTTAGTAGCTATCATATTAGTGGTGTTAGTAGCAGTATTGTGAGCAGTGTTGGTAGCAGTATTGTGAGCAGTGTTGGAAGCAGTGTTGTTAGCAATATTGGTATCATTATTGGTAGCAGCAGCATTTGCTTAGATAATCATGAAATGACAGACGGCCTCCCGATTATTTTTTTCTTTAAAATGCTATACTAGATCTGTATATTGTATACAATTATAGATCGATGCTAAAATGACCATTGCAATGTGTACATATTTGATGTCAGATAACCCTAACTGTTGTGGGCTTATTGTAGGTTTGAGAATATTGCCATTAAAAAGCAAAAAAGTTTCCACTATGAACAAGCCCATACTTAAGTTTGGTTATCAGACATGCTTATATTTGCACCTTGGACATTGTAAAAAACTAAAGGAATTAAAACTCAATTTAATATCGATTTAGTAAAATGCATTTTAAAAACATTTAAGTCTTTAAAAAGGTTATTTAAATTTCAAATCTGTTTTTAAGGATAATTGAACCTAATGGCTTCTGCTGTTATTTTGAAAAATAATATCAGACTTGCGATTCCGTGCTTGTTAATCTCAACTTTATTTTTCAGTGATTATTCCCTTTTTATCACTATATATCATCATAACATTAAAAATGTATTTAGCGCAATATCCACTAAACGAGCCCAAGCGCTTTACATTGTCATGTCATCACATTGTCCTGTCATGTCACATGGTCCTGTCATGTCACATGGTCCTGTCATGTCACATGGTCCTGTCATGTCACATGGTCCTGTCATGTCACATGGTCTTGTCATATCACATGGTCTTGTCATATCACATGGTCTTGTCCATATCACATTGTCATATCATCACAATGTTCTGTCGTATCATCACATTGTTCTGTCGTGTCATCACATTGGTCCTGTCGTGTCATCACATGGTCCTGTCGTGTCATCACATTGTCATATCATCACATTGTCATATCATCACATTGTCGTTATATATTGGTAGAATAAAAGTGCACAACATGGATAAAATGCACAACATGGATAAAATGCACAACATGGATAAAATGCACAACATGGATAAAATGCACAACATTGTTAAAATATTCATTCTTTATACAATTTTTATTGATTAAAAAAAAACATTGTCTTCTTTAAAATGTAGTCATTCATCCTTTTTCCGTTTTATTTTCTATTTCTAAAACATTTCACCGCTTACATTCCAATGATTTGTTTCTTAATTTTATTTACATCTCTATTTTCTTTTTTGTTTGAAAAATCCAGGGTTTTAAAAATCTCACAAATTCGGTCTGATTCGTCTCTCCAACATCTTTTATAGAAATGTCAAGAATATTTAAAACCGAAAAGACTTTACATTCTTTTAAAAAATATTTTTACAACTCTATAAACCTCCCTGAAAACAACTTGTATAATGCCAGTAGAAAGGATTATGATCAAGCTGATGTTGACATGGTGATATGATCAATTTTCATTTCATTTCTTTCATTTAAACAATGTTTATAAGTTGAAAGGGGGATAAGAATAAGCAATATAGAATATTGTTTGAGCATAATGGCTACTGCTATTTTTAATTGAATTTCTTTTTCGTTTGTTCAAATTTGAAAATTGATATTGTTAACAAATACCCTTTATTTTCAACATTTTAAACTCTTGAAAAAAAATTGGGACTATATAAACTGTGTCAACCCCTTTACCTTAAGGAAGCATTTACTTTATCATGATATAACGTATAGACGGCATCCTGGGGGGAAGAAGATTGATAAATGTTTCAAAAATCCCAATCTTTTTTTTTAATTCAAAGAAAGCACATCAATCTCAGCTTTATTATTTTGCTATAAAACATTATACTAGATTTGTATATACAATTAAAAGCATTTAGACAGGCGCTAAAATGACAATTGCAAGGTGTAATTATTTTGAGGTCTAATAACCCACATTGTTACGGGCTCATTCTAGGTTTGAAAATATTTCCAATAAAACGCAAAAATGTTTTCATTACATTGTTAAACAAGCCCTGAATTGAGTTCGGTTATCAGACCTATGTTCACCTAGGACATCGTGAAACTATTCCTTTCTGTTTTATTTCCATTTCTATTTCACACAATTTTATTTCACAGATTAAAGAAACTAAAAACTCGTTTTAATTGAAATTGATATCAATTTAGAAAAATACATTTTAAAAACGTTTTAAACCTTTTAAAACGATCTCACATTAAAATTCGCACTATGGAATAGTTTGAACAGTGGCTGTTGTTATTTGAAAACTAAGAAAATTTGGGTTTATTGTTTTCAATAGTTTTGGATATCCATATTTCTTAACATTTCATACGCTTAACTTTCACGTAACACTTTTCCTTTTTCATTTTCTTTCGGGTGTAAGGTTTGTGTTACAAAACCTCATAACGATTTGGGAATCTATATACCTACAACAAAATTATACTTAAACGAGTGTTGTGACTCCGTGAATCTCAAATTTATTTTTAGTGATTGTACTTTTATTTTGGAATGTGTCGGTTTTAGCCGGACGTCTGTAATTATAAACTGGACTTGTGTTTGGAGATGTTCCCGTTTAGACTTCATTGCAAACATCAAAACAACTCAAAATCCTTTTAAATTGCTGGGAACCAATGACAATTCAAAAATACAATGAGCAGCAATCGTGGAGTACAGATTTGAATGAAATTTTAGTTATAATATAAATATAAAAACAAATATTTGTTTTCATGACCGACTCTCGACTCAGAAACAAAACTATACCTGTAAAAATAGGCAATAATGCACTGTAATACAGCCATGAGGATCGTTTAGATTATGACAATATCATCCGACCTACATTTACACCATGACCAACATCATACGTTAATGGCATATTTTGACAAAGGTGTTGATCAGTCTAACTCATATCGGAAAATTACAATATAAAGAAAACACCTGACAAGGTATATTTAGAACTAGATGTCAGATAAAGCAACAAAAAAGGAGTTTACACTTAGACGGCCTCATATATAGCTCAAGGCCTTTACATACATTAGGGAGGTGTTGTCTACATAAATGAATTCCAGAGACAAACTATCAGTGTATTTGCTTTAAAATAACCAAACGTCGCATCCAGACACTAGCTCCGGATTCCACGAAGAGGAATAAACTCAAATGTTTAAAAATATTGCCTTGAAAACAAAAACTACAGTAGTCCACAACGGATAGATGAGGGGGAAATAAAACTAACTATACTTAACTTTATCGAAGGCTGCGGCCAATATAAGGCCACAGCGCCGCATGATTTGAAGCAAGACATATTAAGCAACCTAATTTTAGACTTAAGCAACGTGGGAAACAAAAACGGGGGGATAGACACAGCAAGTTGTCTCCCTGCCCACCATGTGAGGACAAAAGACCCCACACAGAGGCCAAAGATGACGAAAGCGGCATCACTAGGGTCGATTTAGAATAATTGAGCTTCAGGTTAGAGGGAGAGGTGAATCCGATGACAATAGTTTTGATGGGATGCGTTAGTTTTGGAAGGGATATATTGATTTAGTGGCAAGATGGTGGCGATGGTAAGGAGATGACAACAGATGCAGATTCAGCACTGAAGATTACATATTGGCGCAGTTCCAGAATTAGCAGTGATGTGATTCGACTTCTATCACACACGTCCTTATCTCCAACATCCTGGCCAAATACTTTCAAATGATCTGACATCCAGATCACCTCATGTGGTTCATTAGTGAAACAAAGCAATGCATCCCCACCAATGACCATGGAAACACGACCAGTGTGACTCACCTGGCTCCATTCAGTCAAAGTCGGATTGAGATTGCCAAGTCCAGAACTATACCACCACCATCACTTCATCCAAGGCCGTCTATATAGCACTATATAGAAGGCCTTGCTTCATCTCAATTCTACCTCCGTCACGATCCTCACCAACACCCACAATCTTCTCCCTAACAACCATAACATCACCATCCCTGTCACCCATCAACTGTCACCGTCATCGTGCTGCTCCAGTACCTAACACCATCACAACAAATGCCATCATCACATACTACTCAACATCAACATTCTCATATAGATATAAATTCAGTTCTATTTTTAACATTATAACTCTGCGGATGGTACATTCCCAATTGCTTCTGCATGATCAAAAATCACTTGTAGTGGAACTACACGATTACGGAACTATCAGTGGAGGACGCGAAAACTGTCAATCGAGTTAAAACGTACATCTATCCTGTGAATAACTCTGTACTTTGAAGAGACCATACTCTCCTTCCTACTCCCATCACCCCCCCCCCCCTTCTTTCCCCTCAACTCCCCCCCCCTCTCCCCGTTATTTGTTTTCTGTCCATCATCTATATATATCTATCCCCCCTCTACCACTATTTCTCTCGATCATCCTTGCATTCAGGCGCGCGCGCGCAGACAACACTCAAATGTATACCCACAAACTTCAGAGTACAGAAGGACTTAATTTTAACATCGATTGGTGAATTAGGTGAACACTCGCCTCATGCAACGACTGATTTTGATCAGGAGTTTTAGTTAGCAATTCTGATAAATCTGGCGGAAAGTATTTTGAGATACACCACCGGGTTATCCAAGAGTGTAGGAGATGATAGGGAATAGTAACATGACAGGAACTGCAATAAAATAGGTCCATGTGACATTTCTGACAATGCCTGGAGGTGATGACAAGATGTCAAACACAAGAGTCAGAAATGAAGATCCAATAATGGTATGGTTTAAGACCTAGCCCCAAATAGATGCGATAATGACAGATAAAGGGTCCAAAGTAGTTTAAATGCATGTCTACGTGTGTGTGTGCGGCGCGTAAGTGTGTGTGTGTGTGTGTGCTTGTGTGTGTGCTTTGTGCGTGTGTGTGTGTGTGCTTGTGCGTGTGTGTGTGTGCTTGTGCGTGTGTGTGTGTGCTTGTGCGTGTGCATGTGCTGTGCGTGTGCTTTTCTCGTAAGAAAGGGCAAATGACAGAAAATCTTAACAATTCACTGAATAAGATAACATCTGAAAAATATTTTCAGAGCCTTTAAATATAGATATATAAAAATACTTATCTAAACTAGAGTATACGATTGAAAGCTGGAGCAGTGAGTTTGAAATGAAAGTCAGATGTTATAAGAAGTTTCGTATTTACCTCTTTATGGAAATTTATGATAATTCAAAGATGTGTTTTAAAAAATCAACCAACTAAAAAATCATACGAGGCGATAACGAATACAGGTAGCAATTAATCACTATAGAGCTTTTGAATAAATGAATGAGTGTTAAGGCTTTCAATGACTGGCTGACTTTGGACGCAATAGGTGCATTCCATGTTGAATTGCCACATTTTATTGACTATATTTTCTATTTGAAATAATCGAAAATAGAAGAATATTATATCAAAGTAATATTCTGGTTTTAAAGATATGGTCTGGAAGGTGGGCTTTGTGTCAATTTAATTTTCACAGTAATTTCAAAGAATCACTAGATACCTGTAACCAGCTTTTTTAGTATGGTTCCCTTTTTAAATGAGTTCAAATGGTTGTTTTGTTCAAAGACTAGTCTAAAAGCTCACAATAGGAATAACAACTTGAGAAGAGCCAATATATTTCCATATGACATTTTCCATTTATAGGATGATTGGAAAAGTTACATTTTCATTTTAAATCATGCATTTTTATGACATGGTAATCCACATAACAAAAGGGCACTAGGTGGTAATTTCGATAAAATTCAGCTCTATATTTTGACACAGGAAGTATCCACTTGACTGACTTGTTTTCTTTAACATCAAGTTCATTTTTAATACTATATGTTTAGAAACAATTATATAGATTTTTTAATGTGCACTGGGAGGAGGTTGAGTTGGAAGAGGTTATATAGATTGATAGAAATTTGAATAGAAGGGGCCATGATGCAAAACCAGAATAATGCGTGGAAGTGATGGAAGGGAGATGTCAGACGAGTCAGCCATGAAGATCCAGTAATGGCAGAGTTTCAAGACCTCGCCCCAAATAGATGCGATAGTGACAGATTCAAGCCATCGTCTTTTATATCCATGGTCAGTGCAAATCAACATTTTACCTAAATACATGCCACTGATCCGTAGGTCTCCGGATCAGTGACTATGATATTAGGATATACTGAAATACAAATCAATGCTATTTTCACCGGTCAAGAAGTTCATTCATCTGTATTGCAAATACATGGAAATGATGACCACATTTAACATGGAAACAAAGTAGTACGCAACTAAAATGGCTCCACCAAGACGAAATCAACTCGAATACCAAGTTTTTAAAAAACACTACTACATCACTTCAACGATTCTACTTCTGTCACAATCCTTGTCGACCCCAACACCCACAATCCCTTTATATCCATGAACTTTACATCACAATTCCTGCCAACCCAGCCTATTCAAGACACCATTACAATCAACGACATCATACTCGCTTCTTAATCCAACCTTACAAATGATTACCAGCATAATCTTTTGTCATCTCACCAGTCACTTATCTATATCATTACTGTCATTGATTTCGCTTCACCGTCCACATTATCTGGACACCAAGATCTCCGGAAACAAGAACTATAACAGTACAATCCCTACTTATTTCCAATAGGAAACCGTTATATATGCCGAAACTTCACCCCTTGCCAATCTAACCACGATTCTAAGTCAACTAGATGTAATATAAGAAGGTATATATCTTTTCTGAACTTTTCACCTGAGTAAAGATGGTATTTTCCAAGGAGTAGACACTCAAATTCGACACATTTCAAATTGTAGAATGGCATGTACACATACCTTTGGTGCAATAGAAAGTTGGAACAAATTGGTAAATCTGAAGCGCTAAAAAGAAAGGTGGGAGAGGGTACGCACGTTATTTGGGCAACTGGAAGAACGCCGATTTGATGGGCAGACAGAGAGAAGTTGGCTGGATAGGCGGATAGGAAAATGGATAAATGTCTCTTGTAAACCAAAAGATGGACTCTTATGTGGATCACTGTCCTTAGCTACCTTTTTACAAACAAGCAATCATGGAAAAAGAACTTGGCGTAGTACAATACCAGTCTTTGGTTTAACGTAGAAAGGTTCGATTTGATTAGAGCAATGTCTTGGAATCATGGTGGACATATGAAACGTGGTACAATTGCCATCCTATGAATTGAAAATACCATATGGATGTAGATTAGCTGTTTTCAGTTTGTTTTTTGTTTTTTTTGTTTGTTTTTTTTTTTTTTTTTACACAAAACCGGAGTACAGTCGTTACACAGGGAGGTGGGTGAAAAAACTACATTGACATGCGGGTGAAAAGAAATCTTGACTGGCAGGCGGCCTCAAAATGGTATTGCATCAGGGAGGGTTAGTTATCAAAAAAAAATAAGTTTATGCATTGAGCAATTTTATTTATGTATGTTATCCGTTGCTTTATCACAAACGTATTGCCTGGCACTTGCCAAAATATTAAATCACAAGGCGAACAAGGATTGTATTCAGAAGTGCAACCAATAAGATCACGTCTTTCCTTGAGCTCTCAACAAGCAACTTAAGTCTCACTTTCTTTTTGGTAATCAAAGCCTTATAAATTGCTATAAGTGAACAGAGGCTATGATTTGTGTGGCAATGAAGATTTTAAAGGTGTAGGGTCACTTTGCCTACACAAGCCCCCAACCTGGAGGACAAGGTGACTGTTTTGAGAGCCACTACCTGTCGTGGCCTTTAGTCGCCTCTTATTTACACGGCTAAAGAGGGAGAGCAAAAATGAGTTTTTGGAACGTTATAAATTCACTTGATCGAAATAGAAGAACTTTCTACTGTCTAATTCTAGCTGTCAAAATGAATGGATAGTTCAAATTCTATTTTAAAACCTTTTCAGTGCCGCTCCTCCCCTTTAGAGGCAGCTCGTTGGGACTATATTCTAACCCTCCCAGGTGAAGGAGCAAATAATATGCATCTATATCAGCGTTCCTTTCTTGTCATGTATTGATTGGTATGAAAATAAATCTATTGTCAAAGGCTATAAATGGACGGTGTGAACATTGCAAAAGCTGAATTTTAGTTTCGCAAAGTCGCCAAAAAATAATGTGTCCTGTTTCAAAGAAAGATTTGAGTATTAGTGCTTGCTCTGAAAATTATCACAACACAAGATACTGCCAAGCAAACAAAACTTGACGTGTTTATTCTTTTTGCGGGTGTGTTGCTGGCGTGTTAATAATTAAGTGAATTTTTCCTGATTCAGAAATAACCCTGAACATGGTATTAGAGATACAGAATCAATATATCATGTTATGCAGTAGACCTACATTTCTTTAAAAGTACCATACAAGAGTGTAGACTGCCAGCCATATGTTCTTTACAACAAATTATCGAACAGAGAAATTTAGTTGTTTTTTTTTAAATGGACGTGCATTTGCGTTTCTGGCAGAAAAACAAAATTTATGAAACACGACAAAAACCTTGATATTAAAAACATGGTTCATTTGTCAATGGATGGCCCCAGTGTTAATTTGTCACTTTTCAGACAACTCGGAGGGACCAGATATCAAATGTTTTTAACCAAATCCCAAAAAGTTGGCTGAATGGACGGATGGCTAGAAATGTTGCCAATGTAAACAAAAGCAAAATAAACTCGACTGAAGAAGAGTGAAAAGATGGCTAGATTTCTTGTGGGCTGAAAAGATAGCTGTCAAAAAGTTCCTTGGAGTTAAACTTTATGGAAAGTCTGTGACCTACTTAATCTATAGCGTTATGGAAATGTAAAATATATCAGGGATCTCTAGCGTCCTTAAGAGAATCAACGATTGACAAATTCCTATGATGCAATAAATCCAAGAAGATTTCTTTCAGTATCTTATAAAGCTATTTTAGTCCTATTCTAACACAATTTTGGGCGTCTCCTTTACGATTAAATAAACAGCTTTGTAATATATCTTGGTTTATCTGTAGATTCCAAAAACTCAGCGTCAGTTTCCAATTTAAAAGGATCTGGAATGCTTCAAGGGTTGGGGTGAGGGTGTGTGTGGGTCTGTGCCAGTGTGCATGTTTGCTCGGGTGTTCGCATTCGTGTGCGTGCGTGCGTGCGCAAGTGCGTGCGTGCGCAAGTGCGTGCGTGCGCAAGTGCGTGCATGCGTGCGCAAGTGCGTGCGTGCGTGCGTGCGTGCTTGCGCGTGCGCGTACGTGCGCGTACGTGCGCGTACATGTGCGTACGTGTTCATGTGCGTACGTGTGTATAATCTCATGCGCTTACGTGTGTATGTGCGTACGTTTGTGCATGTTCCTGTGCGTGGATGTGCCTGTGCTTGTGCATTTGTTAGGTAGTTTTTTTGTGTGTGTTTATAACAACGTTAGAGTCCCAGCGTTCAATCAATCATAAAGTGTAATAAAAATACTTGACTTATTAAATAGAGGCCGATTTTATCTATGTAGCTTCCAAAATTGCATAACAGTATCAATTAGATTTTATCAACTGATAATGGTTAAAAATTTATCTGTTGTTAAAGTTATGGAAAGTACTTGATTTAGTGATACAAGAGCTTTATGGAGATCTGTTGTCCAGAAGAAAAAAATCATCTCGACAGTAATTCCTTTTAAACTTAATTTTATAATGTATTATCAGTGATGCAGCAAGTGTAATTCTGGCGTAGTTGTGCAATTGATGCGACAAAGACGATCACAATAAGTTATAGAATTTGGCACTTTCGAAACTTTTAGATCAGTTCAGTGCCTGAGAAAAAGGTAGATGTAAAACAACACAACAGGACAGCTAGGTACATTTAGGGATCGCAACAGGAAAAAACATTTGAGTCTCAGGTGCCTTAGAAAAAGGAAGATAAAAGGGGAATAGGAAAAAGGGATAGAGCAGCAATCTATATGTGCTCAGCCTGACACCATTTATCCAATGTCAGAAAATGGCTTGGGTCATTTCAATCCAGGACACATACAGAAAGCCACAAAGGGACAAGCGGGATAGACAAAAGACCCTACCAGCAGCCCCTTCCAACCGCCCGCTAGCTGATGGTGATAGTGAATAATGAATATTGAAATCGAATTGAAAAATTTTACTTTCCGTTCACCTTAATATTTGCTGAGAAAAAATGTATTTATATTGTATCTAACACCGATTAACAAATGCTATATAAAGTTCATGCATAACAAATTGATAAAAGACGAGAGGTGACTAACAAGTAAAACAAAGCTGAATTCATATTTAAATTTTCGTTTTAAATGAGCGATAATATGATTTTCTGATAGTCCTGGAATACGAGAGTGTGTGTGGTGTGTGTTTTGCGCGCGAGAGTGTGAGTGTGTGTTGTTCGCGCGGAGAGTGTGAGTGTGTGTTTGCGCGCGAGAGTGTGAGTGTGTGTTTGCGCGCTGGAGAGTGTGAGTGTGTGTTTGCGCGCGAGAGTGTGAGTGTGTGTTTGCGCGCGAGAGTGTGAGTGTGTGTTTGCGCGCGAGAGTGTGAGTGTGTGTTTGCGCGCGAGAGTGTGAGTGTGTGTTTGCGCGCGAGAGTGTGAGTGTGTGTTTGCGCGCGAGAGAGTGTGAGTGTGTGTTTGCGCGCGAGAGTGTGAGTGTGTGTTTGCGCGCGAGAGTGTGAGTGTGTGTTTGCGCGCGAGAGTGTGAGTGTGTGTTTGCGCGCGAGAGTGTGAGTGTGTGTTTGCGCGCGAGAGTGTGAGTGTGTGTTTGCGCGCGAGAGTGTGAGTGTGTGTTTGCGCGCGAGAGTGTGAGTGTGTGTTTGCGCGCGGAGAGTGTGAGTGTGTGTTTGCGCGCGAGAGTGTGAGTGTGTGTTTGCGCGCGAGAGTGTGAGTGTGTGTTTGCGCGCGAGAGTGTGAGTGTGTGTTTGCGCGCGAGAGTGTGAGTGTGTTTGCGCGCGAGAGTGTGAGTGTGTGTTTGCGCGCTAGAGTGTGAGTGTGGTTTTGCGCGCTAGAGTGTGAGTGTGTGTTTGCGCGCTAGAGTGTGAGTGTGTGTTTGCGCGCTAGAGTGTGAGTGTGTGTTTGCGCGCTAGAGTGTGAGTGTGTGTTTGCGCGCTAGAGTGTGAGTGTGTGTTTGCGCGCTAGAGTGTGAGTGTGTGTTTGCGCGCTAGTGTGGTGTGTGTTTGCGCGCTAGGTGAGAGTGTGTTTGCGCGCTAGTGTGAGTGTGTGTTTGCGCGCTAGTGTGAGTGTGTGTTTGCGCGCTAGTGTGAGTGTGTGTTTGGCGCTAGGTGAGTGTGTGTTTGCGCGCGAGAGTGTGAGTGTGTGTTTGCGCGCGAGAGTGTGAGTGTGTGTTTGCGCGCGAGAGTGTGAGTGTGTGTTTGCGCGCGAGAGTGTGAGTGTGTGTTTGCGCGCGAGAGGTGTGAGTGTGTGTTTGCGCGCGAGAGTGTGAGTGTGTGTTTGCGCGCGAGAGTGGAGTGTGTGTTTGCGCGCGAGAGTGTGAGTGTGTGTTTGCGCGCGAGAGTGTGAGTGTGTGTTTGCGCGCGAGAGTGTGGTGTGTTTTGCGCGCGAGAGTGTGAGGTGTGTTTGCGCGCGAGAGTGTGAGTGTGTTTTGCGCGCGAGAGTGTGAGGTGTGTGTTTGCGCGCGAGAGTGTGAGTGTGTGTTTGCGCGCGAGAGTGTGAGTGTGTGTTTGCGCGCGAGAGTGTGAGTGGTGTGTTTTTGCGCGCGAGAGTGTGAGTGTGTGTTTGCGCGCGAGAGTGTGAGTGCGCGTTTGCGCGCGAGAGTGTGAGTGCGCGTTTGCGCGCGAGAGTGTGAGTGGCGTTTGCGCGCGAGAGTGTGGTGCGCGTTTGCGCGCGAGAGTGTGTGTGCGCGTTTGCGCGCGAGAGTGTGTGTGCGCGTTTGCGCGCGAGAGTATGTGTGCGCGTTTGCGCGCGAGAGTGTGTGCGCGTTTGCGCGCGAGAGTGTGTGTGCGCGTTTGCGCGCGAGAGGTGTGGTGCGCGTTTTGCGCGCGAGAGTGTGTGTGCGCGTTTGCGCGCGAGAGTGTGTGTGCGCGGTTTGCGCGCGAGAGTGTGTGGCGCGCGTTTGCGCGCGAGAGTGTGCGCGCGCGTTTGCGCGCGAGAGTGTGTGCGCGCGTTTGCGCGCGAGAGTGTGTGCGCGCGTTTGCGCGCGAGAGTGTGTGCGCGCGTTTGCGCGCGAGAGTGTGTGCGCGCGTTTGCGCGCGAGAGTGTGTGCGTGCCCCGGGGTTTGCGCGCGAGAGTGTGTGCGCGCGTTTGCGCGCGAGAGTGTGCGCGCGCGTTTGCGCGCGAGAGTGCGCGCGCGCGTTTGCGCGCGAGAGTGCGCGCGTTTGCGCGCGAGAGTGCGCGCGTTTGCGCGCGAGAGTGCGCGCGTTTGCGCGCGAGAGTGCGGCTAGAAGGCAACCAATAACTGACAACTTAGAGGCTTTTACAACCTGTGAAAAATGTTTTGGACTTTTTCTAAGGAAGGATTTATGGCGTCACAAGAAAAAATGTGCTGCCTTCAATAATGAAACCAAAAGCTCAAAGAAAAATACAAATTTTCTTTTACTTTCAAGTAAACAGGAAGACGATAATAGTGATTTTGAAGAAAAGATTTTAAACACAATGAGTTCCGATAGGATCTCCCTCCTTTGTCGCCATGACAGTGTCATTTTGCAGTATGGGAAAAATTTTTCTAAATTTTTAGACCAGCCACATCAATACCAGTACATAAAACAAAAAATGAGAGAAATTGGCCGTTTTTTGAATGAAATGAAAAACGAATGTGAAATTGAAAATATTACACAGTGCATTGACCCCCTGTTATTTTCAACTGTTGTCAAAGTTGTCAAAGTTTTAGCAAAGTACAATTGCATCACTGGAATTTATGAAATACCTTCACTTGCTTTAAAGTTAGGCCATTCCTTAAAAGCCTGTGCAGACATTTTGAAATCAGAGGCTTTGCAATCAGGAGATACTCTATTAGAGAAACAGGCTGAAGCATTTACCAAACTTTATTCTTCTGACTGGTCACATCAAATATCATCGAGAGCTCTGCACACTCTTCACAAAAGAAGATTTAACACAGCAAGAAGACTACCTTTAGCAAAAGATGTGCAGCTTTTATATTGTTTCATTAAATCCAAGTTAACAGATGCAATAACACAATTGCGTGAACACCCAAACCCAAATACGTGGAGAAATTTAGCTGAGATTGCTCTAGCACAGGTGGTTCTTTTTAACAGACGAAGAGGCGGTGAGATGCAGAGAATGAAAATTGAAAACTATCAGAATGGATTGGCTTCAGGAAAATCTCTACAAGGGGAAATCCTGCAGAGTTTGAGTAAGTTTGAAAGAAACTTAGCCAAACAACTCGAAAGGGTAGAAATTAGAGGAAAGCGAGGGAGACGAGTGCCAGTTCTTCTACCAAAATCTCACAAGGATAGTATTGACTTGCTCCTCGATTTCAGACAATCCAGTGGGCTTGCTAACAATAACCCATATGTTTTTGGTGCTATCGGTGAAGGTGAAAATGTACTTAGAACTTCAGATGTTCTCAGGAAATTTGCCACTGCATGTGGAGCAGATCAGCCAGACTTATTGACATCTACAGCACTTAGAAAACATATTGGAACAATATGTCAGCTGCTTGATTTGAAGGAGAATGAACTGGAAGCATTGGCTGCCTTCATGGGGCATGACAAGTCTGTTCATAAAGAATACTATCGTCTTCCAGAGGACACGATGCAACTTGCTAAAGTTAGTAAGATTCTCTTGCAACTGGAGAAAGGAAAAATTGACAAGTGTAAGGGAAAGAATCTAGACGAGCTGGAATTTGCTGAAGACGAAGCAATTGATGGAGAGGAATTAAGTGCTGATGAGGATGACCTTGACGACTGCGTTCAAGGCGGTGACACAGGATGTAGCAGCATGACCCCTGATAGTACGACGATAATGCCATACACTGAAAACTGTCAGGAGGCTGATACTGTTAGAGAATCTCATAAATCAAAGAAAATCACAAACAGAGTAGTGAATAAAGAAAGGAAAGGGTGGTCTGAGGAAGAAAGAAAAGCTGTTGAAAAGGAATTAGGGAATTTTTTCTTTTTAGAAAGATTGCCTGGCAAAGCAAACATTGAAAATGCTATGAGAAATTTCCAATCTTAGCAAACAGACCCTGGAGACAAATCAAATATTACATAAAAAATGTTCAAACTAGAAAAAAGAAATTTGTATAGAAATTTGTTCCCTATGTTATTGTATGTACGGTAGTACATAAACTAAGCATTATCTTGTTGTCGCCTTGATGTACAGACATTTGTTAATTCAATTAATTGGTACCTTATGCAATTTGTGATCAGTACTTTTTCCTCCGACCTCCTCTCTCTCTCGTTCTCTTTTCTTTCTCGCTCTCTCTCTCTTTATAAAAATTTCAATACTATGTTGTTTTTGACATCAACTTAAAATCAATATGAAAACATGAACATATTTTTTTTTCAATAATGATACTGATAATAATATGTCCAATTACAGGACAATTTGTTGTTGATGATAATAATGTTATCTCTGACCATTATATTGTGGAAAATGTCAAAACCAGATGAACACAAAAGTATTCAAAATTACTTTTTATTTTGTCTCGTTATACTCGTATCAATGAACTGAAAGTGATTTTAGCCAAATAGTCCTTAAACCAAAACAATTTGCAGAATAGTTATCAAAATCATTTCTGTTAATTAGACCAACATTCCTATTTTGACATTTGTTAACTTGTATAAAGTGATGTTTTGTGATTCTATCTTTTTCCACGTCATTATCTTTGCTTATTAGACGAGTTAAGATCTAGGCTTAATCAAACTATTGAGAAGTCACATTTTCATTCCCCGTTCTGGCATACCATTTTATTCAATAAAACATTAGATGCATTGACTTGCTAAAATGGAGTCAATTTTACCAATTGTTTAATAATGATTAATGTGTTTGTAAAAATACGCCCTGGTGCGCTAGCAAATTACCTATCTGTTCCTTTGGTTTTCAGGGTCTCACCTCAGATGTTTTTGCTTGCGCTCTTGAACACACAATTCAAACCACTGTTAGTTTATTAAGTTTTGTTTTTTCCGCCACATATATCATCATTATGTATAAAAATTGTTTATGCTTCTTTATCGTCAAGAATGGACTATTTCTTGTATTTTCGTTATATGGGTTCGAGCATCTCAAACGGTAGAGCACTGTCTATTCATTAGGACCCGAATTTAGCTTCAATGAGAGCTGTCTTTGTTTCTGCCCTCTCTATCCAGAAAAAAATGGGTACCATCGTTGAATACTAAGACACGTCCAGAAAAGTTATGTGGCATAGACTAGCAGCATCCCATCAATAATGCAAAAAGTAATTTTTGTCATCCCTTCTTACACCTCAGAGAGCAAGATGTATACTCTTACTAATTTTTGAGTCTTCCTGCTCTCATAGGACTTTCGTTTGAAATTAATTAAGATTGGAATTCAATATTTCCCTCAGTTATAGTATGGCTCTTTTCACTCTTTTCTGATAATTATCATGGTATATACAGTGGAAACTCCCAATAACGACATCGCTTGGGACTGGAAGATTATGTCTTTATTGGGAGTATGTCGCTATCCAGAGTTTTTATTTTCACTACGAACATAATTTAAGTATAAGATTAGGGACTAGAGATTTGTGTCGTTATCCAGAGAATGTCGTTATTGGGAGTTTCCACTGTATTTAATAAGATAATTTTAAAATTTCCCCAGAATCAACTTCAAATCTTTATTAATCATTATTTGGCATTATTATTTGGCTATGATTATGAATAAACAAACCTCATTTAAAATCAACATATTTTTTCCGTCTTGATGATTTGACTGGATTCCACTGAACACCCTTTATACTCCTTATGATTATATGTCAATGTTCAGAACCCTACCCTTGGCATTGAGGGAGAACTTTCACTTGGTCAGTTCTACATGATTCGAATGTGTACAAGATAGATTGTTATCTGACATCAGGATCCATATGGTAGTTTAGTTGGTAGATACCTGGCCTGTAGTGTCATCATTTCAAAGCCTCATGAAGACAGAATTGTTCTGATATCATCTACTGAGCAGTGAATGTTTGGTTGCATTTCATTCTGATACAGACATAGTGACTAGAAAAATGATATGCCAATAGTAATGCAAGTCGGGTACAGCCTAAGGTTAGGAACATTTTTGTTTGGAGTATCCCGATCTATCTTAATGTCCTATTTCTTCTTTTGTTTTTACATTCTTTTCCGTATAGATGGGCATCTAATTCTCAAGGTCCTTAGAAGTAATGTCTACTGTAGACACACATCAAAGGTTCCTGTAGTAATGGCCACATTTTAAACTCCCAAAGGTCCCTAGAAGTAATGTCTACTGTAGACACACATCAAAGGTCCCTGCAAGTAATGGCCACAGTTTAAACTCTCAAAGGTCCTTAGAAGTAATGTCTACTGTAGACACATCAAAGGTCCCTGCAAGTAATGGCCACAGTTTACACAGGTCCTTGCAATAAATGTGCACAGTTTACACACCAAGTGAGTCCCCACTAGTAATGCCCGTCTCATCAAGTCCTCACAATGACTACACAATGTCCCTACAATGATGGTGTAAAGTGAGGCCCAAACATACTCTAGTCAAACCTTTGTTATTTGACGTATTCTAAAAAACGACACCTGCCATCATAGACGGCTGTTTTGTCCACCAATACAACGTATTGTATGTTTCCTAAACCCACTGGAAATAGAGGTACCCACAAGTCATGTGTGAAATTATGGTCCTGACAAGTCATGCCATACAAGTATGTGTGTGTGCGTATGTGTGTGTGTGTGGGTGTAAGTGAGCGTCTGCATGTTGAGGTGTTTGTTAGAAAGGAGTAAGTGACAGAAAAACTGACAATTTGCTGAATTAGATGATAATCTGAAATACTTTTCGAGCCCTAACGTTTAGTCAAAATATTGATAGACAAAAATTCTTAAACTTAAATATGAGAAAAAAAAAAAGCCGGGTCAATCTACATAATAATTTGATTACTGTCTAATAATTCAACTATGCAATAAAAATTTTACGATAAGTACTTATTACAGCTTTTAACTTCGATATAGGGGATTTGTTTTGGTCCGAGCTTTCACTTTTATCTTATCCAAAAGTCCTTAATTGTCTGCGTCAATAAAAGCTTACAGGAAATGTATTTTATATCAAGACAACACTCGACAAATTTGGGAAAGGAACACATTAAAAACCTCGATATTTAAAAAGCCATGATCTAACTAGATCTCTATTCAGCGAGAGAATCTTTTATACAGACTTATTTAACCCTAGCTTGTACTTTGTTACTGTAAATCTCTAATCTGAGTAACCGCTTTACTAATAAATAGTTACAATTCTTGATTTCTTATAGTGTTGATTCAAAATCCCAGGAGCCAAAGTTTAGTATTTGAATTATCTGAATGTGGGGGAGGGGAGGGGGGGTATTGCTGACTGTCATATTTTTCAGCAAGGAATTGATCGTTTTAACATATTGTGATGGGGTATATTCCAAAGTCAAAAACAGTGTTAAGTATGTTATAATATGGGTCTGAAGAACTTCAAGGGCCCGACGGGGATGCTGTTAACGTATTGGAAAATTTTTTGCTGAATTACGTGATATTTTTCAAACGGCGAATGAATAGTTTTAACATAGATAAACGGGGTATATTCCAGAACCGACTAGCAATGTCCAGAATTTGTAATATGGGTGTCCAAAGGGAGGAGGGGAATAAAGAATAGTAAAGTATTGCTTAATTACGCGATATTTCTGCAATAACGCATGACGTGTTTTTGGTGTGGATTCCACAACTCAGACAATGCCCAGTGCTTATTCAAATAGTTTAACATATAAGATAGTCTGCAGGTGTGTGAAGACAGATTTACAGCCCTAGCTTTCAGTCATTCAAAAATCAATATTTTAAAATACTTAAATAAAACCGAAATCAATGTAGCCTCAAAATGTATAATACTGATTGATTTAGTCCACTGATGCTACCTCATACTCCATGCTATTCATTTTTATGGAATTTACTTTTTCATGACCGACATACATAATGCTGGACAGTGGGTGCTGAATTTTGAGATCTTCACCACAAATGACTAAGATGAAAATATGGTGTGCGAGCTCTGGTCAAAATAATCCCGTGTGGGGAATTAAAAAGTTGTAAAGAGATTATGGATTAATACTAAGATTGTTATTGTAGGATTTTTAATGGTTGATTTTCCTGGAGCGCAGATCCCTGACTTATAAATTTCTATAACTCATTAGTAATGCAAATTTATTGAAGAGAGGTAGATGCGTGTTCGGCAGTCACGTCTGTACGAAATATTTGCGCCTTAACCGTAGCCTTTTATCATCAAAGACGTCCATAAGGCCGTCCGGGTTTTTATTCAGTCTCATCTCCTAGACAGGTTGCCAGCCAAGGCTTACGATTCCTGTCCAACCGGGGTTTATATTCAGAGTCTCCTCCTAGACAGGTTGCCATCCAAGGCTTACGATTCCTGTCCAACCGGGGTTTATATTCAGAGTCTCCTTCTCCTAGACAGGTTGCCATCCAGCTTACAATTCCTGTCCAACCGGTTTATATTCAGAGTCTCCTCTTAGACAGGTTGCCATCCAAGGCTCACGATTCCTGTCCAACCGGGGTTTATATTCAGAGTCTCATTCTCCTAGACAGGTTGCCATCCAAGGCTTACGATTCCTGTCCAACCGGGTTTTTATTCAGAGTTTCCTTCTAGATCGATTACAGTCCCCTGTTGACGAGCTCAACCCACCCGAAGAAAGGCCTAAGTTGGGAACTTTGGACGTTGTAAGTAAGATTATGACTCTGTGGATGTCCTATCTTTTGTTCCCTTCGTTGGAAGCATTAGATCAACTTCGTCCGACCTCTATCCTTTGACATTTCCGGCTTGGATATTCCTGCTAGGAGGAGTTATTGAGGCAATCAAGCTCCCCGACCGCGTCAAGGTCTTGATCCACCGGAGAGAAAAACGAATGAATTATGATATGTCGTGATGGTACGGCAACTGCAGTAAACGAATCTGGAGACGCTGGGGTCTACATTAAATGGCCACATGGAGAAACGCATGAAAGTTCAAAGCAACAGGATCTCACTACACCAACTACTAACCAACATTAGTAATTAAAGAGGCATTACAATCAAATAAAGATAATCAGGGAATCAAACACCCCCGTCAATGCCAAAATTAAATAGTCTTCCTTACAGGTGCCAAACAATTATCAGACACTTTGAATAATCCAATAGAAACAGATCTGAATCGTGCAAATGAAATTAAATCAAACAGATAAAAAGGTCAAAGAAAATGAAATTAGATACTATGGCCAAAATGCGATCCCGAGAAAACAGATGAAAACGTTTATGAAGATTCCGAAATCAAGTCAATCATTAAAGCCCAGGCAAAAGCCAACGGTTACAAGATGTACCCGAGCTTCAATAAAAGTGACCCAATCAAACTTTTAAATAGAGAAGACCAGGTCACAAATTTGAGACTGCACAAGATTTTCAAATTGAGAAACATACATGTGAGATTATGATGAAAGAGAAGACACCCACCAAATACTTCAAACCTGCTAAAAGTATGCAACAGCAAAAGAGGATTTTTGGTCTGGTACCCCACTTCTGCAGACTAAACTGTATGGGCCCCTAACAGAGCTGAGGAAGACAACGAAGTTTCCTTACCAAGACATTCTAACAGGAAGACAGTAAGAGGGAATAAAGAAGAAAACACTATTTCAAAATCCTGAATTTATCTGCATGACTTCCAAAAAATGTGAAGCATTATGTGAAGCAATATTGGGTGTAAATCAAGTTTTAATAAGTCCTTAAATGTTTATATAAATAAAAGCTTTGTGGAAATGTTAGGAGAGCAACGTTTAAAAAAAACCCAAATATCTTTTAAAGATCTAATCCAAGTATCTCTATTTTAAGCTAGTTAATCCTTTATAAAACTTATTTACCCTTTTCTTGTGTTTTATGATTCAAATATCTTCGACTTTTTATACTGATGATTCAAAATTCCAGCAGCCAATCATATTTAAATTGAGGGTCTGAAGGGAGGGAGGCGGTAACGGATAGTAGGAAAACCTGTCGTTCACAAATTGATGTATAAAATCCATAAATAAAAGATGAATTGATTCAGGTATCTGGCTATATATTTGATGCATTTTTAAAAATTTCAAAACCCTAAATAAATCTTTTAGAATTGCAAATCAGTTTGTGTGTTTTTATGTATCAAGACAAACATAAGAATGTGATTAAAAAATAGATAAAAGACTTTTTTTTAAAGAGAAACAAAAATAAAAAGAAACCGGTAAAAGGAAACTAACGAAATGACAAATTTTGGATGTCTCATTACTGATTTTAAAAAATACTACTACTAATACAACTACGACTACCGCCTCTATTAGCTACTATTATCATCATTATCTACTTTAACAACTATTAGTAGCATTATTATGACTATCATTATATCAACATCATTATCATAATCAATAATATAATTCTCAAGTTTTTCTTTTTTTTTTTTACAACAGCGCTTGCAACAAATTCGTTGATATGAGTCAAACAAAGTTTAATGACAAGACTAGATGAAGGGGAGAACAGAAATAGAAAAGGAAGGAGTAATAATATTCCTCTTTCTGTTTTCACAATGAGAATCACAATGGCTCTGTTCAGACCCATGCACCAATAAATATTTACGATGGGGAAAATCTCTTAAAATAGGTGCACGGTACCAGCAACCATCCTCAATCGTGTTCTGTGGTGCCCACCCATAATTTGTTATAACCCTATGTGTACAAATATACTCAGTCCATTGAGATAGTAAGAAAATCCAATAGTTTTGTCTCGCATCCCACTGCAATGGGGATGGTTACTGAAAAAAAAACAATCTAAAAAATCTGAACAAAGCCATTTACAACAAAACATGAAATATGTAGCCCAGCCATGATTAGACTGACCGTAAACCACATGGGCATTATCATCATTATCATTATACTCCTTATCATAAACATCAAATATACTTCCCCATCAGACCCTATTATAAATTGGTAAGAACCAAAGTCCCACTTCGTAGGAATCGTCCTTTTCGTCACTTCTTGAGGTCAAAGTTTTATCTATCATTGATGATTTACGAGGGAAAATAGACTTTCAGCTATGGTTTGTTCCTTGATGACATAAAGAGCAATAAATGTTACAGGAGAATAAATAATTTAACACAGATAAGTCATACAAATTATGATAGGCAACCACCATCAAGACGATCTCACCGTACTTGAAACCGGACTGCTACAATAAATTCAGATGTCTTGATAGGATGACAGATGACTTGGTCGCTTCTTGACAAATTTTCATTTCCATAATTTCTTGATCGCATACACCATTCTGGAAAGGATCTGATCTACAATGAAAAGGAAAAGAAAAGAACGGAAAACCAGTCATTTTGGTACCCGTTTGTTTTGAATGTTTAGCGGCGCTTGCAACAAATTAGTTCATTTTAGCAGCAAGGACAAAGTAACACGAGGGCTAGATGAAGGGGAGAATGGAAAAAGAAAAAGGTGTTGACTCTTAGCTGTTACTACTTTATATTCTTATGCATTGGAGCAGGGGTCTGAATAAAGTCATTGTGAGATTCTCATTTTGAACACAAGATACCAGCCATGAGCGACATTAAATTTTCACAATGCATTAGCAATTTTAAAACTATATGAATGAAACTATGTGATTTATAATGAATAAATATATTTCCCGGATAAAAAAACCCCCAAAAACCCCGACTACTTCCGTCTTGGCAAATGACCCAAGTCCAAGCTACGTCAAAACAAGAGTAATCTCATTCGAAGACGAGAAAATAGAAGCAGCGTTGTTGAAGTGGACAATTGAAAGAGTAAAGATGGGGGGGGGGGGGGGGGGTAATAAGAAAACTAGGCCCTTACTGGCCCACGGCTGGTGATTTTATATCCAAATAGGTGAATCAAAACTGAATGCCGGAATCGACTATTTGAGTTTTTGAAATATGACAGGATAAATGTAACCCTTGGCATAAAACGGTAGGATTTTGGGTCATTAAGAGATTGAACTAAAAGACAACGGTCATATTATAGGAGAAGAATAAGTATACATTCTTTAAGGGAGAAAATGTTTTCCGATTTATTTCAACTTAAAATGTCCTTTTTGGCATCTGGTCCCAACATAATACCGCTTTGAGACGTCGGGTCACCAAAAGTCTTACTACTTTCCGACTGATTTTACATACACCCAGTCACAGGCAAGTCAACAAATCTCGACTTACCCCATTGAAAACGTCACCGGTCACTTTATGGGGCGACTGTTAAAAATGAGTTTGGCGGAACCTCTAACAATGAGTTAAAAATTGATTTTTTTTCAAAATGTCCCCTTTTTTAATGAGAACAAACTAAAATGTCATATTTCTGACTATCTTGACTTGAAAATATCTTACTGGCATCTGGTTTACCCCGACATAATACGGTTTTGACGCGATGGGTTACAAATGTCAATGTTGGAGAACTTACTTGACTTTTATCCTTTCCACCAGATAGTCGGACTTGTGTATTGAGCAGATAACGAGAACGACAACCTCAGTAAATCATTGACGTTATTCTTTCCTCCTTTCTTATGATCCATTTTTTTCAAATCATCCCAGTGTCTTTGATGGTAAGGAGCAGGCGTTGATAGGTTTTTTTCAAGAGGCTGCTGCAATCAAGAACAAATTAGACAAATTGAAGAAAATGACTGAAAATAAGAGATTTCCATTGTATAAAACCGTCTTAAGCTTATTCGTCTATCATCATCATCATCATCATCACCATCACCATCACCATCATCATCATCATCACCATCACCATCATCACCATCATCACCATCGTCACCATCGTCGCCACCGTCATCGTCACCATGGAAATCCCTTCATTGCGGAGGGATAGTATCTAATTCTTGACGAATTGTGATAAAGATTTGCGGACTGGCTGGAGTTTCTGCGTGGAGATATAGCCATACCCTACTACTACTACCACCACCACCACCACCACCATCATCATCATCATCATCATCATCATCATCATCATCATCATCATCATCATCATCATCATCATCATCCTCATCATCATCATCATCCTCATCATCCTCATCCTCCTCATCCTCATCATCATCCTCCTCATCCTCATCCTCCTCATCCTCATCCTCCTCATCCTCCTATCCTCATCATCATCTCATCATCATCATAAGGATTTTAGGGGTAATAAATAAATAGTCGCGTAGCTGATGTGGTTGAAAGTTATGATGCGGTGGTGCTGGTTGCCGTAGTGGTGGTGGTAGCGGTTGTAGTAGTGGTAGTGATGATGCGGTGGTGATTGCAGTAGCGGTGGTAGTGATGATGTGGTCGAGGTTGTAGTTGTGATGTGGTGGTAGTAATACTTGTAGCAATGGTGGTAGTTATAATGCGGTGATGGTGTTTTTTTTTTTTTTTAAAAGGGTTTTACGGCGCTTGCAACACATTTAGGTTATATCAGCGCCAGTAAAAAGGAAGAAAATGGGATAGTAAAAAGTTCTAGAATTACAATTAAAGCACCCAAGAAAAAGTAAGACAAAGGGGAACTGAGAACAAATAGGGGTCAGATGTAGATTCCAAGAGCATACCACCAATGTACTTAGTTTGAAATCACCTCATCCAGACACAAGCACAAAATCCAACAAAGAGGAACACACTCAAATGCTTACATTATACATTCAAAATAAAAATAATAATACATAACAGAGATGATTTACAAGGAAAAAAATATCTCCCAAAACAATAACTATGCATTTGACTGTTTCCCTCCCAGCCAGGATTCCGGCCAGCGCCAGGACAAAACCAAGTCATCTCATTCCGAGACAAAGACAGAAAGCATGTTGGAAAACATATAAGGGGATAGAAGACAGTATGTACCTCCCTGCCCGCTATGGGAGGTCAGGATCCCCACCCAGTTAATTAATGGTGGCAGTGATGTGACCGTGATCGCAGTAGTGGTGGTAGTGATGGCGATGTGGCGGTGTAGAATGTAGTGGTGGTGGTGGTGGTAGTAGTAGTGATGATATAATTGAAATAGTTGTGTGATGTGGTTGTGGTAGTTATGCTGTTGCGGTGATAGTAATCGTAGCAGTGGTGATAGTGATGATTTGATGGTGGTGGTTGTAGCAGTGGTGGTAGTGATGTGGAGGAGGTGGTTGTAGTTTTGTGGTGGTGGTGATGTGTTGGTTGTAGTGATAATGGCAGCGATGACGATGTGATGGTAGTTGTTGTGGTGGTTGTGACGACGATGCAGTCGTGGTTGAAATGGTGGTAGTGATGATGTGATCGAGTTAATAATATTAAAAGTAGTGCTGATAATGATGCAGAGGTGGTGATAGTGGCATGGTTGTAGCAGTGTTGGTAGCTATGATGCTGAGGTAGTGATGGTGGTTATGTGACGGTGGTAGTGATGATGAATCGTGGTGGTGGTTGCAGTAATGGCGGTAGTGATGATGTGGTCATTACGACAGTTTCCAGACGCATGTACGCAAAGAATTAAATTCTGATCCTTTTTCTCGACCCGGGAAGAAAATGATCAACCCCAAATACTGGCCAAAATACTAACTTTTGTCTTTTTTGTGAGCACGATGACACAGACCCCCCCCCCCCCCCCCCCCCCCCCCCCCCCCCCCCCCCCCCCCCCCCCCGCAACATATATGTCAATATTGGAGACTTACTAATTTGACTTATGGAGCCTTCAGCTGGATAGTCAGACTGTCTGTCTTGGGAAGATAAACGACATTACGGTTTACTTTTGGCTGATCCATTTTGTTTTTTTTCACAAATTTCCCCAGTCTCTTTGATGGTAAGGAGCAGGCGCTGCTGGTAGGTTTTTGTACGAGGATGCTGCAATCAAGAACAAATTATACAAAATGAAGAGACTCGATTACTTCTAGTTCTCTATTTCTTAGAATTTCCACACAAATAACAGGATTTCCATAGTGTAAAAACACCGTCTTACGCTGATCTTGCGTCACACGCAAAGGGACATGGATCGATCCCAGGTGTAGTCGAGCTTTTTTTCTGAACCGCCCAGCAGTGATTGGGTAGCTGGTTCTTTTAGATTTCTCAGAAAGTACCTGCGCTAGATTAAAGGGGAGCAAGCGAATGCTACTGTCCATTTTACGCTATAAAAACGGATAAACGAAGGCCCTTGTGGCTCTGGACTACTTATATTAGGCTGTAAATGTAGGCATAGAGATATGGTCCGTCTTCATGGCTGTACAGAACATTTTAAAGAAGGAATTGATTTGTAGTATTATGTCTGATAAAAACATGGATATGTGATTCCATTGATTTAAAAAAAGTTAAATACCTCCTGCTCAGAAAAAAATGCACCCAGCATACTCCATGTAAATCAAAATAAACTAATTTATCAACAAAGACAAAGTACGTAGGTCCACTCCCTCTTTGATTTGTTTTTATAGTTTAACATAGTATCTAATCAATGATGGAATATTTGAAAATCAGAATTGTTGAAAAACAAATGATATGACAGATAATGGGCAAGTTTGTTTACCAATTATTTTCTTAAATAAAGATATACATTTGACAACGATTAGAAATACGAGAAAATATTCTTATCCGCAAGATGTTTCTCTTAAGATTTTTTTTAATGTTCAAATTAATGCGACTCAGGATCATATGTTATGACAACTTGACTGATAAAGTGTGTGTGTGGGGGGGGGGGGGGGGTTGGTTGTAGGTATAATAAATTTCTGGTCTGAAACAAAAAAACAAATTCTAGTATAAAACATATTAGACATAGTAAAGCCATCATAATCTAAGGTGATATTAACGTTTGGGAGCAGCAAGCTTTTTGGGGAAAGATTCCTTGCCAAGGTATTGAATTTCAGTTCTACAAAAGAGAGTAACAAGCGTTAAAAAAAAACAAAAACTGCCAAACCAAGAAATCTTGATTAGCCAAAATGAAATGGATGCCGCATTCGCATTTTTTTGTTTGTTTTGTTTGTTTTCCTTATAGAATTGATATCCGAAATTGTTAACACCCGATTTCTCGCATAACAGTCAGGAGTTGCTTCAGACGACCTCTTTTTCATAATATAAAGACGTTCCGTATTTGTTTGACGTCAGCCACATCGCGATATTCTTTTGTTTTAATGGTTTTACGGCGCTTGCAACACGTTAAGGTCATATCAGCGCCATTAAAAGGAGAAAGCAACGGGATAGTAAAACGTTCTAGAATTACAATTAAGGCACCCAAGAAAATGACAAAGGGGAATTGGTTCAAATAGGAAACGGGTGTCGATTCCAAGAGCACACTATCAAAGTACTTAGTTTGAGATCATCTAAAAGTCATCCAGACAAACACAAGGTCCTCACTAAGAGGAGTACACTTAAATGTTTACAAATCATATATAATATTTAAACAAAACAGCGCATAACAGATGATTTACAAGACAAAAATATCTACCAAAACCCTAACTATACATTTGACTCGTTTCCTTTCCAGCTAGGGTACCCTGCCAGAGCCAGGAGAAAACCAAGTCTAAAGTGACATCTCAAGACAAAGACAGAAAGCAAGTTGGAAAACAGTGGGACATTCGCGAAATGACCTTTCAATACGCTTCAACAGTCGTAACGTCACTTCCCTCGTAATGACGCGTGGTAACTTAGTAACTGGCTCTAAACTATCGGAACAATGACGGACGCCCTTATGAAATATTTCTCCGACGAGCATAAAAGCGTATCCAGAGGGGGGAAAAAACATAAATCTGATCATGTTTTGACTTTTACACATTCTGATCACAAGACATGAGGAATAAAAAGTACCGATTTTCTTTGTTTAGAACCACGATGGCCGCCGTTGCTGGACGACGTGACAGACTATTGAATCCAATTTCCAAGAGTTACAAACAAACAAAAAACGAGTGAAAGTAGACAGCGGCTGCTTCTAGAAAAAAACGAAATTTGACGTCACTCAGCCCTTTGTAGTAACTACCGTGATTGCCAGAACTCGGTATTCTGGCTGTAGGACTCCATGGCTAGGATGGGTCCAGATGGCCGGTGAATCACGGAATTACTGAGTTAAAAATATATATTAAATAGATAAAGTTATAGTTAGTATAAAAATATGGCTTACCCTGAATCTAGTTAGTCGTAATGGTAGATAGGTATGGTCGCAACAGATATGGTATGGTAGATAGTTTAGTGTAGAGCTTGAAGTGTGCAGTAGGTAGTCTGTAGGTAAGTGTAGTGTGTATCTGGGTAAGTGTGAAGTGTAGTGTGTACTATCGAGAGGTCCACTCGGCTTTATATGAGCCGGGTCAGCTCGGGACGAGGCAGAGCGGAAGTAGGAATGACCATTGCCAAGGTCACTAGCTGTACGATTGTTTACAGCTGAGATCCCTACACTGCTCCCCCCTCAAAAAGGGCAGGGTGGCTGGATGTGGGGTACTCACCTGCACCTTTCTGGAGCTCTCGGTATTACAGTGAACTAAAGGAGAGGAGCCCTTACCTAGGGCGTAGCAACAAAAAAGGGGGGTAAAATAAAACAGGAAGGCCCTTTCCTAGGGCCGAACAAAAAATAAAGAAGGCCCTTACCTAGGGCTAAAATAAAAGGAAAGCCCTTTCCTGGGGCTGGGGCAAAAATAAATCTATTTACACGGTTGCTCGCCCTAGCACCTAGCTGTCTAAGACAGAGCTGTGGAGGGACAGCTCCATCGAGGGCCTCTCTCTCTTCTTTATCTCCTCCCGGAGACGGGTGACCTCAGCCGCCTCGGTCCGGAGGGAGGCCAGCTCCTGCCTGGCCCTCTTAAGCTGATTCCGCAGGCTGCGGAAGTCCCCCGGCGGCGGCGAGATCTGTCTCGGCGGTCGGCTTGCTCTTGCTGGTCCTCCCTCCTACGCCTGCTGGGAGGCCGGTCGCGGCTCTGTCGGGCCGGGGTACTCGTTCTTTGAGCCCGACGGGGCGAGCGGGACCGTCTCCTGCGGTCACTGGGCCTCCGTTCCTGGTTAGAGTTAGAGGCGACGGGGGAGGTCCGGGATCTACTCCCAAGTCTCGAGGTGATTGGAGGAGTCCTCGAGCGTCTAGTGGAATTTCTCCAGGGTTGTCTGCGATTCCGAATCGCGTGCTCCGGGTTACGCCCCGGAGGAGAGCGCCTGCCGGCCGCTCTCGGCATCTCTTCTCGGAATCGCAGGAAATCCCGGAAGAGGGTCACATCGCGTGAGAAAGAGGTCATCTGCGGAGATTAAAGAAAAAGATTAGCGAGAACAGGATGGGCAAATGAAAGTTTTCAGTTGCCTCGCTTGGTTCCTCGTCAGGTTGACACACCTGCCGTGGAACCAGTCGAAACACCTGTCACACGCAACCATGAGGTCCCCATCGTCTGGCTTTCCACAAGTACAGTAAGTAATTTCCTGGCCAGACTCGATGGCCTCCCTTTCCTTTCGGATCCAGGCTGAGATAATCCGGTCCCAACATGGCTTCAGGTGGTCATGGTTGACTGTCTTAATCTCCGAGTTCCTGAATTTGACAACGTATGTGGCGGGGGTCAGGACCGTGGAGATGATGGCTGGTCCAGTCCATACAGGTTTCAGCTTACTGGACTTTCCTTTCACATTCGATTTATCCAGGTAATAAACCGCCTGTCCCCTCTTGAAGGAATGGACGTGGGCTTTGATGTCGTAGTCCCTCTTCGTCCTCTTGAGCTCAGTTCGGAGGGTGGTTCTCGCAGTCTCATGGGCTATCTCTAACCCCTGCTGTAGAGAGTTGACATATTCTTCAGGAGACTGTGGGTTTGTACGTTTCCCTGGTATAACCAATTCCACCGGTGTGCTCAATTCCCTTCCTAACATCAATTTGTTAAAGGCGTAGGTATGACAAGGAGGTATCGTGGGCCTTCGTCTCTTCTATATAAGGCTCCATCGATCAGGAAGAACAGGTTGCGGTGCACCCAGTAGAACTTTTCCTCCTGGCCGGACAGCATCAAGTCCGACATCTCTGGGTCTGCTCCTAATTTCAACCATAATAGCAGGTGGGTCATGTGATGATCATCCGACTGCAGCTTCCTGACATCCTCCATGTCAATGTCAAGGCCAACTTATGTCGAGTTGTCTTGTCTTACCTTGTATTTTGTGTCCACGATCATTTGTAATATTCAACCCATTGACAATTATGTCAGGGGACCTGAGGGGGACAGCACAGCTCACTCCTGACGTCATCCGGGTAGAGTTGTTCAATCCTCTGATCTGTCGCACTTTACGTCCACCCTCGTTTATGATATTCGACCCAGTGACAATTGTGTCAGGGGACCCGAGGGGGATAGTGCAGTTCCTTCCTGACGTCATTCGGGCAGTGTCGTCCAATCTTTTGAGTTGTGTTCTACGTCCGCCCTCGTTTATAATATCCAACCCAGTGACAATTGTGTCAGGGGACCCGAGGGGGACGACGTAGTCTACTTCTGATTCAAAGGTTCCCCATCTCTCCTGTGTTCGGGCGCAATATGCGCATCCGCCACAAGGCAATTCTGATAACGCCTTGTGAGGACGGTAGTGTTGGCAAGTGTCCGTCGTGGGAGGTCGAGATAAGGCATCAGCATTCATGTGCAGTGAACCAGAGCGGTGAACTATCCTCATGTTGTATTGACTGAGTTCTTCGATCCATCGGGCCAGTTGGCCCTCAATCCTCTTGAAGTTCATGAGCCAAGTAAGGCAGCGATGATCCGTTCGTACAATGAATTCGCTGCCTAAGAGGTAGTGACGGAAGTGATTGGTAAAGCGCACAATTGCAAGTAGCTCCTTCCTGGTAGTGCAATAGCGCCGCTGAAGGGGTGTCAGGGTGAAGCTCCCATATGCAATCACCTTCTCTTCCTCTTCTTGGATCTGAATCAACTCGGCTCCGATGGCGCAATCTGAAGCATCAGTATCGAGGATGAAGTGGCCTGTCGTAGTGGGAATGGCCAAGACCGTGGGGAAGTAAGGCGTAGCTTGATCCCCTCAAAGGCTGCCTGCTGCTCATTACCCCAGATGAAAATTTTCTTCCTCAGAAGTTGTGTGAGGGGTTCTGATATTCCGGCAAAATCCTTTACGAAGAAGCGGTGGTAATTAGCTAAGCCCAAAAACTTCTCTATTTCCTTAATGGACGTAGGTGCTGGCCGATCCCGTACAGTGGCAATTGATTCCTCTGTCATAGACAACTGGTTCCTTCCTACCTTCCTACCAAGAAGTTTAGTTTCTTTCCTGAAGAGCTCACATTTCCTGGGTTTGAGCTTCAGCCGGAAGGCACGAAGTCTGGTGAACACTTCCCTCAAGTTGTTGAAGTGGTCCTGGAAGGACTTCCCCAGTACACAGATGTCGTCCAAGTAGGCCAAGACAGAGTTCCAGTGTAAGTCCTTCAAGACGAGGTCCATTACTCTGCTGTAGGTGCTATAGAATTGCAGAGTCCAAATGGCAGCTTGTTGAATTCAAATAGGCCCCTCCTCGTCCTGAATGCAGTCTAGATGGTGGGGCTTCTTTACATTTCTGCACTCTGGTGCTGGGTTCGAATCCCCACTGTCTCCTAGTGCCAAGGCTTCCTTATTTCTTATATCAGCAGTGGTCGTCGGTATCGAAAGGGTCCTTGGGTTCTGGAGCATCAGTGAAGGTATCTTCCATTTTGGGCACCATGAGTGTAAATAATTATTGGCTTCCTGAGGCTGCAGAGACTTCATAAACTTAATGATGTTCTTGGAACTACAGAAGTCTTTCTTGGTCATCTATACTCTCCTGATAGGGCAGGACGAACTGTCTGGCAGTCTGCCCAGAGACAATAATCCATGGGCTGCTCAAAAGAGCAGTAGTCCATTAGAATTTATTCACCATGATGATATTCACTGGCACGATTATCCTAATCTTCTGAGAATAGACTATGGGAAACAGTGTCAGTAACAAAGAAGCAAATTATAGTGTAACCTCAAGGAACTATTACGCCATGCAAGCAATCAATGCAAGCTAAAAGCACAAAACAAAATCGAGCGGGCTTAAAGCCAAGTAATAAAACTAGCACAAGCATGAAGCCAAAACAATATAATTAGGCCAAGCTCATGCCAAAGCAAGCAAATGTAAAAATATAATATATGAAGCATTTGTATATAATAGAGTAAAGATCACAGAGTAATCTAATGATAACAACAATCTACACATCTTCACAACAAAGCAATTGCTCCAGGTCGCAGTCATGGCCATGTCGTGCACCAACACTTCACTGACCCATGGTGCGCGACCTGAGTATGAACATCACAATATGTATCATGTGATTCACTGAGAATTAGGTCCTCCAACTCGAACCTTGGTCGCAACAGATAATGCACCAACATCTCTCTGCGCTGGCCACCAAGCTCGAGTGACCATCAAACTCAGTGAATCCAAACTATCATCAGATGGTTGCTTCCGAGTGGTCATCTCCACAGCTGCAGCCATGGTCAGGACATGCTCCGACATGTCACTGCACCATGCTGCCCAATCACAGTGGCCACTCGAAAGCAAACCTAGGGAACTAACACTATCTATTGGTTGGTCTGTCACGAGGCCACAGCATGGTCAGGTCATGCTACAACATCTCGCTGCACCATGCTCTCTGACCTGAGTGACCTCCAACCAATAAAACCACAAACAATGATCAATAATAACATGGGGTTGTTTATTGTAGGATAGTCGCTCCCGAGGCCGCAGCCATGGTCGGATCATGCTCCGACATCTCACCGCACCATGCTGCCCGGCCCGAACGACCATCAAACAACAAATCAAAATGAAGAAAATTAATGCACAAGTAATTATGTATGGTCTATTGAAAGATCGGCCACTCCTCAAGGCCGCAGCCATGGTCGGATCATGCTCCAACATCTCACCGCACCATGCTGCCTGGCCTGAGTGACCATCAAACAATAAATCAAAATTTAAATGCTCAAAGAATTATTAAATCAAAATCCATGACAAGCAACATACAAATAATCATGTGTAGTCTATTGAAAGATAGGCCACTCCTCAAGGCCGCAGCCATGGTCGGATCATGCTCCAACATCTCACCGCACCATGCTGCCTGGCCCGAGTGACCATCAAACAATAAATCAAAATTGTACAAATACTAAATAAAAACAACTAGGTATGGTCTATTGAAAGATAGGCCACTCCTCAAGGCCACAGCCATGGTCGGATCATGCTCCAAATCTCACCGCACCATGCTGCCTGGCCCGAGTGACCATCAAACAATAAATCAAAATTTTACAAATACTAAATAAAAAATTAGGTATGGTCTATTGAAAGATAGGCCACTCCTCAAGGCCGCAGCCATGGTCGGATCATGCTCCAACATCTCACCGCACCATGCTGCCTGGCCCTAGTGACCATCAAACAATAAATCAAAATTATACAAATACTAAATAAAAAAAAATTAGGTATGGTCTATTGAAAGATAGGCCACTCCTCAAGGCCGCAGCCATGGCCGGATCATGCTCCAACATCTCACCGCACCATGCTGCCTGGCCCGAGTAGTCATCAAACAATAAATCAAAATTATACAAATACTAAATAAATCAAAATTATAAAAATACTAAATAAAAAAATTAGGTATGGTCTATTGAAAGATAGGCCACTCCTCAAGGCCGCAGCCATGGTCGGATCATGCTCCAACATCTCACCGCACCATGCTGCCTGGCCCGAGTGACCATCAAACAATAAATCAAAATTATACAAATACTAAATAAAAAATAAGGTATGGTCTATTGAAAGATAGGCCACTCCCCAAGGCCGCAGCCATGGTCGGATCATGCTCCAACATCTCACCGCACCATGCTGCCTGGCCCGAGTAGCCATCAAACAATAAATCAAAATTATACTAAATATAAAAATAGGTACGGTCTGGTAAAAGATAGACCACTCCCCAAGGCCGCGGCCATGGTCGGATCATGCTCCAACATCTCACCGCACCATGCTGCCGGGCCCGAGTGATCACAACAACAAATCAAGAAAAAAAAAACAGACTTTAAAAAATATAAAAATGAACTACACAAATCACCAAGGTTTCCTCTCAGAAGAGGAAGGTGTGTGAAAGAAAAAGAATAACTGAAGATATATAATAAAATCAATAGTAAGAGTAACCACAATCACAATGTAGCACTGGACAAGCAAAATCAATTCAAGGACAGATCAGATCACAAGAATTCAACTAATCACAGTCATAAGCAGTAAACAAAGTCAAGTCAAGGACAAAGCAAATCACAAGAATTCACAATAAATTACCAAAGATATAAACTTATCACTAATCACAGTTATAGGCAATAACAAAACAACAAAATATTTCCAGTAAAAAGAATAAAAAAGAAATCAAATGTAAAAAAAATTTTTTTTTTAAAATCATGAAACATGACACCGTCTACAAGGTCACCAGACAGGTGTGACCTTGGAGTCAAGGACAAGGACGACCTTGACACGATCAAACAAAATTCACGAACTGAAATTACCTACAACTGAAAGAAAAGGGAAGGGGGCGTGGTCATACATATCACCAATATCACAGCACAGAATTAATTCAAGATCGAATATAAGAATTATAGTGTAGAAAATACATGATGAAAAATAACGAAGTATTCACACGGTAAAAATCAACGAAATTCGAACTCCCATTCAACGAAATACGACGGTAGGAAGTAATAAAATGGATAATGTAAAAAGTAGAAAAAAGTTTTCGCTCGTGACGCCATTGTGGTAACTACCGTGATTGCCAGAACTCGGTATTCTGGCTGTAGGACTCCATGGCTAGGATGGGTCCAGATGGCCGGTGAATCACGGAATTACTGAGTTAAAAATATATATTAAATAGATAAAGTTATAGTTAGTATAAAAATATGGCTTACCCTGAATCTAGTTAGTCGTAATGGTAGATAGGTATGGTCGCAACAGATATGGTATGGTAGATAGTTTAGTGTAGAGCTTGAAGTGTGCAGTAGGTAGTCTGTAGGTAAGTGTAGTGTGTATCTGGGTAAGTGTGAAGTGTAGTGTGTACTATGGGGTTCGAACCCCACCACCGCCGCGAAAAAAATTTTTATTCTCTATTGTCTTCTGGCACTTTTCTACTCACTTCATATCTTGTTACCAACATAAGTGCCTGCTCCACTCACTTTTCTGAATTAAAAATTCACCCCATACACCGGAGCATACTCAATGTCTCAATCGTTTCTATGTTATATGTTTGTGATGAGAATATTGGCTATTAAGCTTAACTGCTGGTCAAAATTACTTCGCGATGGTGGTGAACGAATCGGCGATCTCAAGAAGTGGGTGAGAGAGGGATCTAGAAATGACTTTGGGTTTGAAACGAATATTTTTGTGTTCGTGGATAGCTCACACGGTAGAGCCACGCTCTCACCTGCCAGGCGGAGTTGTACCAATAAGGTCGCAGGTTCGAACCCCACCACCGCCGCGAAAAATTTTTTATTCTCTATTGTCTTCTAGTGTTGGGTTATTTGATCGCTTTTACCCGATCGACGATCGAGTCAGCGTCAACGAGTCAGTGTCCGATCTCAATGCCGGAAGAGCGAGTCAGTAAAACGATCGAGTCACTAAAACGATCAGGCGGGTTGTGAGCTTGAGACGAGCTTGAGACGATCTTGACACGTGAGACGAGCTTGAGACGATCAGGATCCGAGCGAGCGGAGGGGTAACGAGTGTTTCGAATCATTTCAAATTCAAACGATCACAGTTTGCCATCCGATACCAATCGCCAACGTTTGCACACGGTAGTCTGTGGTTCTTCCACAGCCCTCACTCCTTGTCAGATGTTAGTGTGTCTGGGTGGCAGGGAAATTCGTATAGGTGTATCACGCGTGTGTGACAAGTCTTCATTAAACCTACTCAAGTTTGACTATCACACACACCACAACACACACACACACACACACACACACACACTAAGGCTATTTCTATGACACACACGCATCCATCTATCAATGAACACTCCTACAGTAGTGCGGCTATGTGGTCTAGTCACGACGTACCTATAGTACTCTAGTCGGCCATGGGTCTAGTGCATTATAATGGTCTAGACGTATGACACCCGCGTTCGGATCGGAAAGTCCTGGGTTCGAGCCTCGCGCTCGGTGCATAGTTGAGTCTTTGGACAAGGCTCTTTACTCACATTCTCTCACCGTACTCAGGTGTAAAATGAGTACCTGGCCGTTAACAGCGTTGTCTTTGTCTGAAAAATTGTAATATCGCCTAACAGGCGGCATGTCCCGTCCTACATATTAAATGTTGCTGTTGACCAGGGACCCCTTTACAAAGCGCTTTGATCACATTTAGTGGATATTGTAAAGCTCAATTTTTAAAAGTAAAACATTAGCTTTGAATATGGAATGTTTCAATTTTAGATGCCTGTGTATTCTTTGTTAGTTTCCCATCAATCATCATCATCATCATCATCATCATCATCAGGGGCAGCGGTACGGTCTTTGGTTGGCACCCGAAAGGTACCGAGTTCGATCACCCGCCGCTGAGTGGTCTTGAGCAAGTCACCTTGCCCTAACTAAATTTGCGGCGCTGCACTGCGGCTGTCGCTTGGGTTATTCCAGTCTTCCCTTAGAATAGACCCGAAAGACGAATCTCCCTATGGGATGAATAAAGGGAATTATGTTTAATTTATTTATCATCACCATCATATCAGCGGGATCATCATCATCACCACCACCACCACCACCACCACCCTAATAATAAGGAATAAAATAAATATCAACACATTCCAATGTAATAATCAATCTAAAATCAATCAGTGCTCCTAAAAAAGACCCCTTTGATTTCTTTGTCTAATTCGTTCCATACTTTTGGAGTCCCGACAAAGAAAGATTTTCAGCTAACTATAGTTTATATATGGGAACATTAATCAGTCGTTTATATTGGAATCGGAGTTGTCTAGGTGTATTAGTTCAAAGCGCATTTCCAAGGATTTACCATACTCAATGAATTTCACAATATTCAATTTAATTTATTCCTCCGGCACACCATATCGACCATACATCCATTTCGTACAGTAGGTACCGATCGCTGTTTGGAGTCTTTTTGTATTAAAGCTCTTTACAATACCCGTCATTGCTTATAAGATAAGAATACATTCACACCTGAGTCAAGTGCCTTACACACGGACTTAACGTCTGGATCACAATTTTCAACAATCACTGTCACTCATTCGGCCATTGACAAGGCTTGATTTTGTGACAAGAGACACCGTACCACTGAGCGACCGAACAAATAATCACCATCTGCGCCATCGTCATCATCATTATCATCATCCTCATCACAGCCGTAACAGCCAGCAATACATAATCATCATCTTCGGGTCCGGTCTATCCGTGTGGGGGGTGGGGGTGGAACCTGCTAAAGTATTTCATTTTTTTAAAACAGAAACACGATAATCATCATCATCATCATCGTCATCCATTGTCGTCGGCATCGTTATCATCGTGTCCGGGCAATCCGTGGGTGTCTGGGTGTGGAACCTGCTAAATATTATTATTATCTACCTACCTAATAAAAACACACCATTCTTGTTCATTTATTTTTCAAATAATGAAATGAAAGGCACGACCTTTTCCCGCACACACAAGAGGCGATGACGACCAGTGACAAATTATGGGAGGTGGGGGCGGCCGACAACTTTTGGCGCGAAATAAATATGAAATGTTAAGGTGACAGCGGGATGATGGTGGTGTGGGAGGGGGGGGGGGGGGGGGGGTCTCAACCCTTCACCATCAACAACTGATGGCGTGTGTGTGTGTGTGTGTGTGTGTGTGTGTGTGTGATGCGACGACGATCATAATCAAGGCTGCCAGACAGCCAGATTTCTTCTTGCCCAAGTAGTCAAATTGACCCCAAATAGCCAAAGACCACAAGCATTCTGACTCCCTTGAAAAACTCATTGGTTTTGATTAACAAAACAATCGACTACAGTTGGATAAACTTATCTTTTCATTTTTTTAAAAATAAAAGATTTTTTTAAAAAATGAATAATAATAGAAAAGCGTTTCTTAGTAACCAATTTTGAACTTGGCCATCTGGCAGCCCCCATCATAACCAGCTGCAGTCAAGCCAGCCACAGACATAAGAGAGGGAGGGGTATGTGAAGTTTCCTGTGGCAAACGAGATGCTCGTATTTTTTTTTTTCAAACGAATCACTGCTCGATGACGTCACTGACTCGAAACCCGCTCGAAACCGACTCGATTTTAGAGGACTCGATCGAAAACCCGCTCGATTTGATCGTTTCAAACTCGACCCAGCACTATATTGTCTTCTGGCACTTTTCTACTCACTTCATATCTCAGTGTGTACTAGTGCTGGGCGGGTACCCGGGTACTCGCGGGTACTCGCGGGTAATAAAGTTAAACCGGGTACTCGAGTAAAAGGGACGGGTAGCGGGTACCCGCTTCAACAAATGGAAACCGAACTGAGTGATAATTGGATGTAATACAATTTTGATCTTACATATTTACATTCACATGACCTTTTTTTCAAAAGATTTTCCTCTTTTATTTTTCAATTACATTGATTTTTTTGTTTTATTTGTTAACACACATTTGATTCAATTTTGGAATCAACAGATTAAGACTATACTAGTTCTTATCTTTTAAAGGAATCTCAGTTATTTTTAAAATTTATTTATTTTGGTTTCATTGTAATTAATTATCCTTGTTTCTTACTTTCGTTTCATTTGTTGTGATAAATAATAAATAATAAATGACTAAAAAAAAATTAAAGAATAAAAACATAAAAAAATTTAAAGAATAATAAAGCCCCCCCCCCTCCCCCCCTTCACAAAAACATTTTTTTTGGTCAAAAAGTCACTCCCGCCACGGGTACCCGCGGGTACCCGGGTAATCCGACCACTACCCGGGTATTACCCGGGTAATGATTTGGGCGGGTAATCCCAGCACTGGTGTGTACTATCGAGAGGTCCACTCGGCTTTATATGAGCCGGGTCAGCTCGGGACGAGGCAGAGCGGAAGTAGGAATGACCATTGCCAAGGTCACTAGCCGTACGATTGTTTACGGCTAGAGATTAGTGCGGGGCGGTCCTTGGCAAGCTTAAGGACCACGGTCCTACGGTCCTTGGGAAATGAAGACTGCAAGGACCGGTCCTAGGACCGGCGGTCCTTTTCGACATTGAACATTCCTGAGAGACCGTTTTGACCTTTGGGACCATGGGATCGTTCATTCTTGAACCGTTAAAGACCGCTACACGATGAAAACCGTGGTCTACAGGAGTAAAACACACGGAGTAGTCACACTCATTTCAAATTGTAACCTAATTAGAGAAGAGGGGTGATGCCTTCTTTATTTGATCAAAGTACTTCATTGTTACTTCGATAATTTAGCGTGAATAAAATTTGAAATTTATCCCCATTAACGGAGATAATGGAATCACCCAAGGCGTTGATCGAGTTGTTCGTGGCGTTTATACACACACGCAACTCCTACCCCCCCCCCCCCCCCCCCCACACACACACACATGAGAGGGCAGCGAGCATTGAAGAGTAAGAGAGAGACGTGAAGTTATAATAAGAGGGGGTGGATGCGGTAATAAGTAATAAGTAATAAGTGGGGTCGATGGTGACTTTTCGCCAGATCTAACAAACCCAGCTACCCATTCACTGCTGAATAGACAGGGATTCAGAAAAAAACTCGACTGCACCCTGGATCGATCTCTGGCCCTGTGCGTATAAAGAGAGTGCTCTATCAACTGAGCTATCGGGGTCCCCAAATATTCTATTGGACCTTTTAAAAATACAGACGTTATAACTGGTTTTTTTGGAAGGAAGAAACTAATGAAACTCATATTATTTGATTAGTTAAAACAGCAAACGAAATTTTAATATTATTGTATTATTTTAAATGACAACAATGCGATAGAAAGGAGTGGCGACAAGAGATGGACAAAAGAAAACAAAAAATCAGACTTGCAACTTGCTAGGTTTGAGACACACACACACACACACACACACACACACACATCTTTAGTAGTCACATACATTTCAAACAATAACCCATTAGAGAAGAGGGGTCATGCCTTCATCATAGATCATTGTCATTGCGATCATTATGGTGTAGTAAATTTTGAAATTTACCCCGTATAATGGAATCGTCCAAGGCGTGCGCCTCCTGTTCCCCCCATCTCACACACGAAAGGGCGGTTTGCGGAGTGGAGGGAGGTGGTCGTCTGTGTCGTTTAGTGTATGGCAAAGGGGGGTGGGTGCGATTAATTAAGTGGGATGGGTGGTGATTGGTGGAAGATAGGCAAAGGACCGAGGCAACGAATCGCTGGGGAAGTAGTATGGCGCCAGACCGTGAAAGGTGATAAGAAGTGAGGACCGCCGGCGGTCTTCCTCTTTGGGACCGGACCACGGTTCACAGCTAAAAGACCGTGGGACCGGTCCTCGGTCCGGTCCTCAGCGCGGCACTACTAGAGATCCCTACACCTTTGTTTTTATACAGACATTTTGGTGATTAGTTCTCACAAAATTTAATCAGTCAGATCTAAACGTTCAAAGATTGCATATTTGTGTATCGGGAGCTTATATCTGGCCAACGGATATTTATATTACTTTTACCCAAACGCATATCAACAATAATATGCATAGTAACCTGATTGAAGATGCGTCATAAATTCATGGCCCATGACATGAGAACTCACAACAAATCTCGATCGAGATGACAAATAGAAACATACAACAGTACCACATTCCCTACACAGGAAACAAGATCAAAGGAAAGAAATCTATACATTTATAATCTTTATAGTTATTTTAAAACGTAGCATACCACTTTTTATCTATATGTGTTTTAAAATCAATTTTCCTTCATGATATGGACTGCTATTGCTTTTTGCACCCCACCTTTTACTTCTTACATTCTCAATATTCCGGCAATTTTCATTGACAATGCTAAGACTTGATTCAGAAGCATGTTGTATGGGTCGTTTCCTTGAAACAGGCGCCTCAGTCGCTTAAGTAGCAAAATTGAATAGTCTCACACTTCATTAACTGAAGCACCTGTTTGAGGTATAACCAAAAATCTTGATAACAGTAACATCAAAATCTACAATGACAGCCAAAGGCTTTCTGCGACGATTCAAAGCAATGAGGCTGATTTTTAATGTATGCTTAGTTTTGATCACGAGGACCTTTATATCGGTATTGATCAAGACAAAAAAGAAATGGAGAAGCGCAATAGTTTTAAAAAGAACAAAACTAAATCCTAGCAGGAGTCGTTAATCTGTTATATTTAATTCGAGACCAGCGGGAAGTCGCCAGGAAAAGCACAGATCTCAGTACAAACTAGTCTTTCAGAGTATTGAGCTATGTCGAGTCTAAAAAATGTTAAATGGACATCAACAACCGCTTGCTACTATTTGGATAGACCAGTAGTCTTATCACAAATTACTTTCCGCCAGATCTATCGGACCTAGCTATCAAATCACTGCAGTGTAACAGGATTCAGATGAAAAATAACACTTACTTATGACTGCACCCAAGACGGAAACCAATCATTTACAGTTAAGTCTAACGTCTAACCTAAACACATATATGGATAATGAATTTTAGTTTTATTATTTCAATCGTCTTAGAAAATCCATGGGATCGTCCTCCCATTACCAAAAGACAGACAAGCTCATGAGAAACAAATGCGTCATGTATAAAGGCTAAATGGGAGAAATGCCATACGTGTCCGCCACCTACAAACCGAGTTGCACGCTTTGGGTTTCAGTTTTATTCATGCAAAGAAAATGTTGCGTCTACAATTGGGGTCTTTATTTTAAAATTTCATTAGGGTTGCTTGTCATGCCCAGGAACTCGGGCATTAATTACTGATAACTAATCAAGAAACAGCTCGACTGGAAATTTTAAAACACTGAAAAATGTCGTTTTGGTGGTTTAATAGATGTCGATTTGATTCTTTCATAATATATATAGTTAGTAATTCATTCTTACCTGCTGGGGACAGTTTCTCTCTTTATTTCTCTTAGGATATAATGTAGATTGGAGACCCGTCATGTTGATCAGAGAAAGTCCAAGTGATTTTGTAATGAGTATCACAAAGCAGGTCGGGAGCGATCTATATTCACGTGATTTTTTGCTGTCCAACGATTGGACATTTCTGAACAAATGTAAACACGCTGCTTTGTTTATGAAAGTTGTAAACATACCCATGAGCACAATGACCAATCGCAATGTTAGATAGTTCAAAATATGTGAACACTTTTCACTATGTAGGTCACTTTGAGCACATTTTCAATGTGACCAATGACCTCTAGCACATGGAAAGTTAATAAAGTTCATGCCCAATCTCTTTCTAAATGTGTTATGTAGATTGTAGACCTTTAACATTGGTAAAAAAAAAAAGTGATGTTTGGTAGACAGTCAAACTGATCTCTTGAAATAAATACCACGAAACGCGTGGCGCTGAGCAAGAACTCATCTTTAAAAAAAAAAAAAGCTGAGTAAAGTGCAAGAATCTTGCTTATTCTTGAAATGTACGGGTACATCGACACCGCAGTTTTGCCCGCCAGATCAATAATACCAACACACAAAACTGTGTCTAACCATTAACATTTATAGTCTGAGATAATTTAATGAGAACTTATCACTCAATTGGCGGTCAAAAAACAAAAGATAGAATGCGCTTGGCCAAGGAGTTCACAACATTGCCATCCGGAAGTATAACGGACCAACACACAAAACTCTGTGTAACCATGAACTTTTATAGTCTGGTTAATACAGTTTAGTGAGAACAACTCACAATCGCGGATGGCAAAAAACAATAACAAAAGCATGTGTGACGTCATCTTCATTCTATCTATAAGGGCTGAATGAATTCAACTGTGTGTTCAGTCGTATTTGTTCTTGGTTATGACTGAATAGACCCCCCCCCCCCCCCCACACACACACACGCAATGAGTAGTACTCATCAATCTTTTTTATGATATGGACAGAGACAAAAATGATAATATGGAGACTTGAAAAAATTATTCCGTTTTTCAAAACCCCGTGCGCACCTGACATGGATATCTTCACGGCCTTCAGATGGATTTTAATGATAATTGGCTCGAACACTAGAATTGTTAAAGACGTTTTTTTTTCATCGATAACAATCGCCAGTCTTGGCCAGGGATTTATTTTTCACAAGATGCACGTACACTACTTACTAACATGGCCATCCTGGGTTCAAAATTCTACACTGTGTACACATTTGACAGAAACAATTGTTACAATTTAATAGTTGACAGCCAGAGGCGTAGCTTCCTGGTGTGATTGTCACATTCATAAAAACGAAAACAATTAACAGTAGATTTTTGTCCAATCAAGACGTGGAATGTGAACACACCTTCACACGTGCTCGGACAAACCTTGGTTTTTTTATATACAAGAACGTCAATGAAATCGACCTCTCTCTGGTCATTGTTATTGTTTTTATACCGCCAAATGGGTGACAAGTTATATGCTTTTCTCGATCATAATATAAAAGTTTTAATTCTTTTTTAACACATAGTTTTCTGTGTTAATAATAATCAATCTTTTTTGTCCTAAAAAAAAGTGTCAATTTGTCATTTGGTTACACATTTATAACAATACAATATTGACATAGACACACTCACACAGATGCACACTAGTAACATCGTAGTCATCGAAAAAAACGGCAACAACAACAACATCATCATTATCATCATCACCATCATCATCATCATCATCGCAACAACCTTCCTAATATTTTCGTTACAATCCTTCACTTTCGCCATTCCCCTATAACACCAACACCATCTTAATCTTACTCCATATTATATTATTTCCTATAACAAGCTATGAGAGGGAAAGCATGTGGTCCTCCTCACTCATATATCTATCTATCTCTATCTCTCTATGTTCTTTCACGCTTATTTCAGAAATAGTAATATCTTCATATTATATACATATATACATAACATGCAATTTTGTTATAGTAAAGTTACATCAAATTAGATAATGAGATTTGCACATCAAATTTCCTCCCTCTTTATGTTCTAAGGGTAAGAATCTTGTCCTCCCCCCCCCTCTCTCTCTCTCTCTCTCTCTCTCTCTCTCTCTCTCTCTCTCTCTCCCTATCGCTCTTTTCCTTCTTGTTTATCTTTTCTGTATGTGAGGAATAACTATCGATAATGTTAGTATGTTAGTTTGTCCAAAATGCTCAAAACACCCGCCAGCAGGACACAACGCACCTATAGATAGAATGCGCTTGGCCAAGGAGTTCACAACATTGCCATCCGGAAGTATAACGGACCAACACACAAACTCTGTGTAACCATGAACTTTTATAGTCTAGTTAATACAGTTTAGTGAGAACAACTCACAAACGCGGATGGCAAAAACAATAACAAAGGCCTGAGTGACGTCATCTGCATACTATCTATACACAAAACCACATGCAATCCCGAACGCCCAAAGTCCGACCCCTAGAATTCAGTGAGAATCATTCATAAAAAGCGGTCGGCCATAAACAACTATAGATAGTACGAAGATGACGTCACTCAGGTCTTTGTTATTGTTTTTTGCCATCCGTGTTTATGAGTAATACTCACTGAACTGTATTAACCCGACTATAAACGTTCATGGATACACACAGTTTTGTGTGTTGGTCCGTTATACTTCCGCATGGCAATGTTATGAGCTTCTTAGCCAAGCGCATACTATCATTAAGGAGCCGAGTTACGTCAATTTTGTTTCTCCCATATGAAACTTAGCTACACATATTAATACTATTACTATATATACTCTAAATATATTTTGAGTCCTAATCATACTCTCTTATTTCATAATAACACGAGTGCATGTACGGACACACACGCATGCACATAAACACACCATTGAACAATTTCCCCTTGTTCTCTCTCTCTCTCTCTCTCTCTCTCTCTCTCTCTCTCTCTCTCTCTCTCTCTCTCTCTCTCTCTCTCCTCTCTCTACCTCTCTTACACTCACTCACTCACTCAATCCCATGACACACACAAAAACAAACACGGACACACACACACACACACACACACACACACACACACACACACACACACACATACATAGACGCTCTTTCACATAATTTATTTAAAGAAGTTTATTTGATTGTTTTTAAGGGTTTTACGGCGCTTGCAACACATTTAGGTTATATCAGCGCCAGTAAAAAGGAAGAAAATGGGAAAGTAAAAAGTTTCAGAATTACAATTAAAGCACCCAAGAGAAAGTAAGACAAAGGAAAATGGGAACAAATAGGGATCAGATTTAGATTCCAAGAGCATACCACCAATGTACTTAGTTTTGTTTGTTTGTTTTTAAGGGTTTTACGGCGCTTGCAACACATTAAGGTCATATCAGCGCTAGTAAAAAGGAAGAAAATGGGATAGTAAAAAGTTCTAGAATTATATTAAAGCACACAAGAAAAGATATGACAAAGGGGAATTGGTTCAAATAGGAAACATGTAGATTCCAAGAGCACACCATCAAAGTACTTCGTTTGAGGTCACCTAAAAGTTTCACCCAGACACCAGCACAGGATCCCACTAAGAGGAATACACTCAAATGGTTACAAATCATGTTAAAAATAAAAAAATAACAATACATAACAGATAGATGATTTACAAGAAAATAAATATCATCTCCCAAAACAATAACTATACATTCGACTGTTTCCCTCCCAGCCAAGATGATTTACAAGAAAAAAAATATAATCTCCCAAAACAATAACTATACATTCGACTGTTTCCCTCCCAGCCAAGGACTCCGGCCAGGGTCAGGACAAAACCAAGTAATCTCATTCCAAAACAAAGACAGAAAGCAATTGAAAAACAGGTACAGAGGGATAGAAGACACAGCAAGTACCTCCCTGCCCACTATGGGAGCATGTACTTAGTTTGAGATCACCTATGTCTCATCCCGATACAAGCACAAGATCCAACAAAGAGGAATACACTCAAATGCTTGCATTATTATATACATTCAAAATAACACATTTAATAATACATAACAGAGAGATGATTTACAAGAAAAAAAATATCATCTCCCAAAACAATAACTATGCATTTGACTGTTTCCCTCCCAGCTAGGACTCTAGCCAGGGCCAGGATAAAACCAAGTAATCTCATTCCAAGACAAAGACTGAAAGCATGTTGGAAAACAGGCACAGGGGTATAGAAGACACAGCAAGTACCTCCCTGCCCACTATGGGAGGTAGGAACCCCACCTGACATGCTCATTCATCTTTACCCACTGTGGTCTCTGTGTTAGAAAACTCCTGAACCAACCAATCAGGTAGTCTGGTATATCTATGGCACGTAGTTTGGTCAACAGCATGGCAGTGTTCGTCGCGTTAAAAGCTGATGAGAAGTCTACATATTATAGAATCCTCGCCAGATTTGAAGACTTCTTGTCGAGATATTTCCCCACTCCGTTAATTACGGTCAGTAACGCATCTTCCACGCTGAGTGAATGCTGGTATGCGAGTTGGTGTTTATTCAGTATTTTCGAGTCGTATACTGTCTAAAGAAGCTCGCATTTTATTATTTTTTTCCAAGCATTTCATCACAATTGATGTCAGGGCAACCGGTCGGTAGTCGTTGAACAACACCGGGCAGCGCTTCTTCGGTACTGGCACGATCACGGACGTTTTCCATAGCACTGGTACAGACTGTTCATCGATGGAACGTTGGAATATTTGTGTGAAAGGCATCGCCAGTTGGTTGTGGGAGTATTTTAATATGAGACCGTGTATGTTGTCCGGACCGGGTGCTTTCCGTTTACAACGTGTAAATAATTTCGCCACAACTGTTTTTTTTTTTTTTTAAGGGTTTTACGGCACTTGCAACACATTAAGGTCATATCAGCGCCAGTAAAAAGGAAGAACATGGGATAGTCAAAAGTTCTAGAATTACAATTAAAGCACAAAAGAAAAGGTGAGACAAGGGGGAATTGGTTCAAATAGGGAACATATATAGATTCCTAGAGCACACTATCAAAGTACTTAGTTTGAGATCACTAAAGGTCTCATCCAGACACAAGCACAGGTCCGAACTAAGAGGAATACACTCAAATGTTTACAAATCATATAATATAATATGTAAACTAAACATAATACAATGCACAACAGAGAGATTGTTTACAAGGAAAAAAATATCATCTCCCAAAACTCTAACTAAACATTTTACTGTTTCCCTCCCAGCCAGGGTTTCCGGCCAGGGCCTGGACAAAACCAAGTAATCTCATTCCAAGACAAAGATAGAAAGCATGGTGGAAAAAGATATAGGTGGGTAGAAGACACAATAAGTACCTCACTGCCCACTATGGGAGGTAAGGAACCCCACCCAGAAAAGGTAAGACAAAGGGGGAATTGGTTCAAATAGGAAACAGATGTAGATTCCAAGAGCACACTATCAAAGTACTTACAGAGATCACCTAAATGTCTCACCCAGACACAAGCACAGGTCTCTACTAAGAGGAATACACTCGAATGTATACAAATCATATATAATACGTAAACAAAACATAATACAGGACAGAACAGAGGGATGATTTACAAGGAAAAAAATATCATCTCCCAAAACTCTAACTATACATTTGACTGTCTCCCTCCCAGATTGGGTATACGGCCAGGGCCTGGACAAAACCAAGTAATCTCATTCCAAGACAAAGACAGAACGCAAGTTGAAAACAGATCTAGGGGGACAGAAGACAAAACAAGTACCTCCCTGCCCATTACAGGAGGTTGGGGAACCCCATCCAGAATAATAATAATAAAAAATAATAATGAAGAAGAAGAAGAAGAAGAAGAAGAAGAAAGAAGAAGAAGAAGAAGAAGAAGAAGAAGAAGAGAAGAAAAGAAGGAAGAAGAAAGAAAGAAGAAAGAAGAAAGAAGAAGAAGAAGAGAAGAAGAAGAAGAAGAAGAAGAAGAAGAAGAAGAAGAAGAAGAAAGAAGAAGAAGAAAAAGAGAAGAAGAAGAAGAAGAAAGAAGAGAAGAGAAGAAGAAGAAGAAAGAAGAAGAAGAAGAAGAAGAAGAAGAAGAAGAAGAAGAAGAAGAAGAAGAAGAAGAAGAAGAAGAAAAGAAGAAGAAGAAAAAGAAGAAAGAAGAAGAAGAAGAAGAAGAAGAAGAAGAAGAAGAAGAAGAAGAAAGAAGAAGGAAGAAGAAAGAGAAGAAGAAGAAAGAAGAAGAAGAAGAAGAAGAAGAAGAAGAAGAAGAAGAAGAAGAAGAAGAAGAAGAAGAAGAAGACGAAAGAGAAAATGTTAAAAATTGGAAACTTTAAGAAATAAAAATGACTTTCCTCAAAATAAAGTAATTTAATTAAACTCTATATTTTTCGGTTAAGATTAAAAACAATTTAAAGTGGCAGGACCACACTACCATAATACTATTGCGTTTGACATGATAGGTCCCATATCACCTCAGTTAATACCAATAGATTTAATAAACTAAAAGTTTGAAAGCAAATGCATTTATTCATTGTATACTTTAGTATTCAAGCATAAGAGGGAAGAAACATCAACAAAAAATAGTATTCAAAACATGGGAGGTATTACCAAACATAATATACGAATATTGATTGTATTTACAGAGATCAAATTACAGACCATAATCTAAGTCATTACTTATTATAAAATTATTGGGTGCAAAACTTTTGACTGATAAGCTGGTGACTGAAATATGTGTCAATAATTAATTGATTATATCATATTTTGCATAATAATGGCTTGACCTTTAAGCGATTCGAGATATTTCAAAGCTCAGTATATATCATAAATGAAGTTCAAAGTTTTTTTAAATGGTACCATTGCCACTTATAGCGTAAAGGCCTGATGTTCTTTTGACAAAAAAAAAATGCAAAAAGAATCTGATGTCAAGGCTGTTTACCTTCTTTTCTATGTGCACATATGCGTCATGGTAAACAAAAATGTATAACATAAAAGAACAGACAAGATCTTAAGTGCAGCGAAAAGTATTACTGAAATCTTGGTTTTGATAATTAACTTCCATGTTATTGAAGCTTGCATCGTTCATGTTTTATGTTTTGTTTGTTTTTAAAGGTTTTACGGCGCTCGCAACACATTAAGGTCATATCAGCGCCAGTATAAAGGAAGAAAATGGGTTAGTAAAAAAAAGTTCTAGAATTACAATTAGAGCACCCAAGAAAAGGTAAGACAAAGGGGAATTGGTTCAAATAGGAAACAGCTGTAGATTCCAAGAACACACTTCATAGTTTGAGGTTACCTAAAAGTCTCATCCAGACACAAGCACAGGTCCCCACTAAGAGGAATACCTACACTCAAATGTTTACAAATCATATATAATATGTAAACAACAAAACATTATGCAGTGCATAACAGAGAGATGATTTACAAGGAAAAAAAAATATCATCTCCCAAAACTAACTATACATTTGACTGTTTCCCTCTCAGCCAGGGAATCCGGACAAGGCCAGGACAAAACCCAAGTTATCTCATTCCAAGACAAAGACAGAAATCAAGTTGGAAAACAGATATAAGGGGATAAAAGACACATTAAGTACCTCCCTGCCCACTATGGGCATCGCTTCAAATGGAAGGTTTTAAAGTCAAGCAGGCTACCACATCATTTTTCAAAGCTCAAATGTTCACTTTCTCTTAATTTTAAAAAAAATCTCTGACGCCAAGTTTCATTCAATACTCAGTGGTTCATGATACTTTAAAAATCAATGAATGATCTGTAAATAAAAAGCTTGAGCTTTATATAGTGCAATGTCCACTTAATGTGCTCAAAGCACTTTACAAAGGGTCTCTAGTTAACAACAACACGGAAAATTTAGAACGAGACATGACATCTGTTAGGCAATATTACAATTTTTTCAGAGACAATGCTGTTAACAGCTAGGTACTCATTTTACACCCGAGTTAATTGAGAGAATGAGAATAAAGAGCCTTTTCCAAGGACTCAACTGTGCGCCAAGCGAGGCTCGAACCCAGGACCTTCCACTCCAAAGCGAGTGTCATACCACAAGACCACATCTATAAATAAATGTGTCCAAGTAACTTCATCAAAACCATTTATAATAAGGTATAGCCTGCTCGTCCATAAAACTGCCAAAATCAGAGCCAAGAAAAAACAAAACAAACAAAAAAACACAAAGGATAGTAAAAGATTTTAGATCAGAGTTCATCTGTGGTGCCAAGGAAAACATTGACAACAGAGATTAACAGGTACAGAATGTCATCCATGAGAAAGAGCTTATATCTGGACTGAGTCAATTAAAAAATTCCATCCAGATACAGGTGCAGGATTTTCATCAAACAGGATATGCTCAAATGCTAATAATAATGCATTGTATTAATATCTAACAATATACCTCTAGTGCTCACACAATACACATTTTTAATATCTAACAATTGCATCTGGAGATATTAAAAAAAATAAAAATTAAAAAGATAATTTAGTAGTATTTCGTAATTATAAAGAAGGTAAGCAAGTGTGTAACATTTTATGGCAGGTATACACAACATAAATGACAACAGAATGAAGATATACAGGTGCAAGTTTCCTGAAAAAGAGAACTGCATTAACATTACAGCAATAAATATATTCACAGATGCTGTAAATTCTGTAAATACATCGTGAGGTGATGTTTTGTTTGTTTGTTTGTTGCTTTAGGTCTCTTCCAACACAAATGAGGTTATATGAGAGACAGCTGAAACAAAAAAACAAGCAATCTAACAAAAATAGTACAAATGTAAATCAAAATCATAACCTAAAGATATAAGCTAAATTATAAATAACCAAGAACAAACAGGCAGAAGATTTACAGAAAAAAAAAATATCCCCTGTCAAAAATACAATCACAAACCAAAGAAGCAGGATAGGCTAGTAAAGAGAAGAAGAAACGACATCACTATCGGATCGTACACCCATGCGAACATCATAGGTATATGATTCAAGGGTGATGCTCCCATCCAACCACCCGCTGAGGTGATGTGAAAAAGCAATTGTGCTGAAAATGAAATTGATGGAAAGGGATTTTCTTTTCATAATTCACACTCAAATAAATACCCTTTAATTAGCAAGTACCTTGTTTTGTCAAGATTTTTCAAGACATTGTCGTTATCGGTAAATAAAAAGCCATAGAGAAAAATGAGTTCTCTGATGAGCCTAAGATTTTTGCTACCACTACCTTGTTTAATACCGAAAGCTCAACTGGTAGAGCACTGAGATAAAGATACCTGTATCAGTTTTAAACTTTTAAGGTAGCTGAGTAAGTTAGATTTGATGGGTATTACTTTGTGACATACCATCGTCCTATTCAAAGGTTAGCAAGTATTTGTTTTTGTCTTTCTAACTCTGAAGAAACAGAAATTAAACCTACTTCATGAGCTTAATGGTTTGAAGGACTATTAAATCATTATCACTAACAAAGTATTCTTGCACTTTCAGATAATTCAGCCAACTTCTAAAAAGACTGTAGCACATCAACCATTTTTAATTGAATAATTCTGTTTTCACTGTAATAAAATAACATGTGAACTTCTGAAGAAAAAAACAACATTTAATCTCTTTGGTAATGCTTAAACGTTACCAATCTTTATTGGATGTTTTTGGTGAAATCCTAAATTTAAGTTGCAGTTTTAGATCATATCCAAAAAATGTATTTCTGGATGGAATTTCCCAATGTGAAAAAAATAACAAAGATAAAAGGTAAATATATCGGCAAAATTAAAAGAAATCAGGCTCCAAATACTCTTAACTCGATAAGTTAGGTTACAGAATAAGTCTTACAGAAACTACAATTTCTTGCACAGTGTCTTCAATTACTTAGCTGATATGGCGTAATTTATTATTCAGTGGCAATTTTATCTCATGGAATCTGTGAGCTGTACCATCATTCACACTACATAACAGAAATCAAGGGCTGTCAATAAATGTTCAGATTAATCATCCTTCTCTGTGCTGTGTAGAAACTTACTTTTTTGGCACAACGGATGATAGATTTTAAAATTGAAGTCCTTGGGATGTTATTACTTCTTGTTGGGATTTGGGTCTAGCAAGTGTTCAGTCTAGATCAAGACATTTCTACTATATTGGCGGAGGACAAAAAATATGATTTCACTTGGCAAAAGCTTTTGAACTGTTTGATAAAATATTAGATTATCTATTTCATTAGCTGAGAATTCCCATTGAAAACAATTGACTATAAAATGACATATTTTAATATAATATTGTAATAACAATAATAATAATACCAAAGTAATTTACACAGGACTTATCACTGATGTCTTTCAAGTATTTAATTTCTAAGATACAGCAAATGATGCTATTTCTTTGGTTAGTGGCGTATTCGAGTTATGTATGCTGTCATTTTTTCTTCTTATTGTTTGAAGTCAATGGAAAAGCTTACAAAATAGACCACATAAAACAAGCTAGCATGATCAATCAAGTATCAACATGTCCTTCTTTCAACATATATTCATAACAAAGAAATCATGTCAAAAGTTGATTCTATAAATCATCCTAGTATCACAGATTTCTCATTTAACTGAAGTCATAACGTGTAACAAAAGTAACAAACATGGAAAGTTAGGTCAACACATCTTATTTGATCACGAGAATATGTATTCCTGATAGCTTATTTTCATTCAAATGCTGATACCAAAGAATAAAAAAGAGTGGCTGTCACATCATATTTAAGTTATTGTAATGAAAAGGGTAGTCTGTGTTCACTGAAAAATTCACATCACATCCTTTCTAAATTCTTGGACCAGGATCAAAATTCTTGACGGGGCCTGGAAAAAAAAATAGAGAGACTGTTGACAACCTGTTTGTTATAAGTATGAGATGATATAAATCAGGGTTGTTTTATGGTCTATTAGTAAGTGCGAGTCCTGGGTTGAGCTCCACTATAGATGTTGTCAAGCAGAGTTGTAGGAAAAGACTTTATCTCCATTTTCATCATACTAACATGTGAAATGAGTAACTGTCCAGTAACAGCATTGCCTTTGACTAGCATAATCAATAAATTGCAATAACGACTTGTAAAGTGCTTTGAGCACATTTAGCGGATATTACACGATATAGTAAGCACATAATTCTAAAGTATTAAACCATTTCACACTTTCATACAAAAATAGGCTCTGTTTGTCACCTGATAACCAAATAAATATCTAAGATTAAATCAAACAATTTCATTGAGCAAAGTATCTAAATCTTTTTTTTTTTAAATTCAAGTAGAATTGCCTTGTGTACTTGAATTGTTGTAGATTGACATTTTCTCTCATTGAGACGAGTATAAGTCTGTATTGTTTTCCATTTTAACAGAAAAGAATCCAAGATCAACTACAGAGATATAATTTTCTTTGTAGTGGCTATAACATATTTGTTTTGTGTGTTTTGTTTTTTTTAATGATAGAGAAAAGGATGACTTTCATCCTTCAAGATTTTATCTAGTCTGTTTAACAATTCTATCAGTTTTAACCATGACACATTTCCCAGCATGTCCCGACCTGTTCCTGGGGCTCTTACTGATCTGCTTCAATCTAGATCAACATGCATTAGACAGAGCAATAAACTAAGAAAATAAAATTTGAAAGCTCCAATTAATTAAAAATCTACATAAAAGCTTATTAAAAATACAAAATAAAACAAAAGAATACACAAAAAAAACAAACAATTACAGCAGTGCAATACAGTTTCTTGGTACTTAAAAGAATGACATAAAATGAATGGTAAGTATTTGAGACAAGGGTTCTGAAGGTCCGGGGATTGACTAGTGGATAAAACTGTTAATGATTATTTTGCTCACACCCTTCTCTCCTTCCCATCTCGCATAATGTGAGCTCTTTCATTCAGGGACTATTCTTATTTAAAAAGGAGCGGGTAGGCACAGGATGACTGAGAATGGTAACAGGGGTGAGGCAGACAATAAGCACTAATTAGAGATGGTTGCACACAAACACACATGTCTGTATCATTAATATCGTAATAATTCAGATATTGTTTCGTTTGAATTCTGTGTTGGGAAACTATGATAGGATAGGATTGGACATCCTTTCTTTAAAAAATATAGCCTTGGGGAGAACATTGTGCTTATTTGAGTCAATAAAAAAAATGATACGGCGCACAACTCTACTGAAAGATTTGAAAATTAGAAATGTATTTTTTACAGATAGATAAACAGATAACTTGATTTCCTTTTATAATTTAAAGTCAGTTTGAAAGTTCGTTGAGTCAAACAGATATCATAAAATACGTACCAACGACACTAACACTCTCAAAAACAGCCAATCTGGATACTGTAAAAAGTTGTCAGTTTGGCGTTTTTACGCAAATCGTTGCATTCGAAATAATGTATTCACTTAATTACTTTACGGAATTCAGATCTACACTAAGTTTTCAACAGTTTTCATCTATTTATGACATCAAGTATTATTATTGCCCCTATGATGCTTTCAGTGTAATGATTTCGGGTGGATAATACCCAGGTTTAATTTCTTTGGTAATAAATTAAAAAATAATGATAATAATCTAAAAAATCGAAATTTAAAACCAGAAAATAGAAGTTGCATTGAAGGTAAAATATAAGGTTTTAGAAAGACCTTATTAAATGTTATGAACAGTCAGGTGGCTCCGTAGCGCAGTGGATAAGCTGTCAGACTCTAACCTTGAAAGTACTGGGTTCAATCCCATTGTTGACATTTAAAAAAAAAAGTTTACTTTATTGAAAAAGACATCATTTTTGTTGTTATAGTTACTGGACATATATCTAAAACCTTAAATTAATCTATTATTATTATTATTATTATTATTATATTATTATTATTATATTACTATTATCATTATCGTTATTATCATTATTATTATTATTATTATTGTTGTTGTTGTTGTTGTTGCTGTTATTATTATTATTATTATTATAATATTTTTTTTAAAAACAACATCGGTACCATTCAATGTGTTATCGTCGTGCATTTATATGTAAACGTCGATTGTTATCATTTCATAATATTTTATCATTATCATCAGTTTATTTGTTTACCGTGTCTTTGTCATTTTATTGGGGGTTTTTTTTTCTTCTTCTTTTGTTTTTCAAAAACTTCCTGTCCCATCATTGTTTATGTCTATTTACCTTATCTACGCCATTCACACTACACATCTCTCATTCGTCATTAGTGTCTTATTCGTCGTGTTTTGTTGATAAAGGGGAAATCAGAAACACAGTATGTATTCGTCTATTAAATTGAGGCTTACAATTCAAAACTTATCGTTATTTTTTCCTTCGAGCTTCAAGCAGCAACATTTTCATTAATCAACCAGCACTGCCAACGGAGGTGCATAAAAACGGTGCGTTTTTGTACACCTCCAGTGGAGGTGCATAAAAATGACACCAAACATGATCACCAGAGTACTGTAATGTAAGGTAAGTTATCGATCCCAGGATCGTCTTTCAACTCTGCTCATGTCTGCTACTTCAGGTTTATTTTAGCAGTTGATTTTCTTACCACAACCTGTTTTCACACACGGACAACTGTATGTTGCTGTGTCACGGGTCAGAGGCTATAGTGGCTTACACTTAATGTTGGGCCACACAGAAAAATCAACAGAGGATGTACCAAGTTACACAGACAACGTTGTTTACCAATCTGCCCTCATTAAATGATGGTAAGTACAATATCGAATGAAAATAGTTTTTTCCCCGCGAAATTGCGGGCTTCTTACTAGTTAGGAAAAAAGATGGATGGTGGAAGGGGCGGGGGTTGTGAGAATGAAAATGGGATTTGTCATTCTCAATCAACTTCTCAACGATGCAAGGGATGTCGTTGGCACCATAAGTTTAGCATTGTATTAACCAAGACTATCATGCAAATAGCAATAGTTATAATGCTTCAGCATGTGGTAATAATGACAATTTGAGTGAGAGAAATGTGACATTGACATGGTGTTTAAGATAAGATGAATCATGATGGGATAAATAAAAAAGATAGGAGAACTTGTAAATTTACATTTGTAAGAGGCTCTTTTCATTACCTGTGACTCATTCAATTTTGTATATTTGTTCCATATTTTAAGAGGAGGTGGAATTCATGAGATGTTACAAGAAATCCATGAAACTCATACTCACATAGAATAGAGGGATCAGTTTGGAACAATGAAATTGTTATGAAAAGTGTTGGAAAATGAAAATGTGACAAAAATGTATTGCATTGTAATGAACAAAATAAAAAAAGGGGCCTTTAACAAGTACCCACTCATCTCCACCTTGGCCATTGCTTGTCCTTGCTGGTCAGGGGCACGTAAATCACTCCCATCAGGTGTTTCTTTATCACTGAGCCATCAGCTTGTTTATCGACCTTTATAATACAGAGATGCAACAGAATAAATTTGCGATTCCAATAATGCGAATAATGTATTTCATATAAAGAATCCCCCGTGCAATAAGAAACCCTATTTAATGCTCAATCTTGATTTTATAGGAAACTAAAAATTCTTCTCATCATTAAGTGTAAATAAAAGAGGCATAATTGGTGTTTTAAAGTTTTCAACATTTTGAAATGTCAGGAACTGAGTTTTATTTAACACCCTGTGTATAGATGCAGATCATTCTGATGACTAATATCCAAATTCAGTCCAACTTTTATAAATCAGCAACAAACGGGACCTGTCTAAAGTAACAGACTTGGACAGTTGGCCACCTTATACAAGTCAATTATGTCTAAGAGTTAGATCTCAATCCCAGTCAGAATTTGCTACACCTCTTAAAAAAAAAGAATTTCCAGAAATTAAGTTTTGAGTACTACATTTGCTTCAACTGCACTTTAATTCGACTGATACTTCAGCTTCTGAAACAACTGTGTTGAAAATTTTGGACTTTCAGTTCACCAATAAAATATTTAGTTAACTTTTCCAAGCTCCTTCTCTTTGAAAGTAAGGCTTCTTTTTGCTGGTGCTTCAGCCTCTTTAGATGTTTGAAACTTCATTTCTTAAAAAAATTTTTTTTAAAACAAACAACAACAAAAACCCAACAAATTTTAATATTATGCAGTTTTTTAATGTTTTATTGGATTTTCAGAGGGATGAGCCTGACCTATCTCCGAGGTTATGAAATATTCAATAAAATTTTTCAAAACTGAATTATAACAGCCCAGTGGTACAATTACCTTTAAAATCATCGTTAAAGTCATTAAATATGAAAATATCAGAAGAGTAAATATAATTTTCAAGTAAGTCGAGATTAGAAGTAAATTTTAGTTTAATTTAAAGTCTCAACAACAACAACAACAAAAATCACTCTGTTGCGTATTACTCCCCTTTTTAAATATTATTTAAGTGGCGTAACAAGTTATTCAGTTCGGTGCGAGGTGAAGGTTAGCAATCAATATGCATTATTTTTTGCTGGTTTATTTACTAGGACAAAGAGTAGAGGGGCGTTATAATATGTTTGAAAATTCAAGAATATTTTAAGGATGAATTATCTGACCTAAACAAGAAAGGTCTGAGCAATGATTTAGAGGCCTAAGATCTCCATTTGAAAGGATGATGGGAAAAGTTGATATAAGAGAAAAATTAATTGCAGACATTTTCTCACTAAGGTTATTGAAAAAAAAACACCAACAAGACATTCACAAATCTCTAAAAAGTCATAGTCCAGGAAATAAGTGTTGTGTCCATAACTCTAAGATAGTATTGAAAAACAAAAAACATATCAGAATTCAACTAAGACAAATCAGAACTTGGACGAAAATCTGAATTTAACACTCTCAATTGTCTTGCATCCTATATTCTTATCAACTTATTCGTAAACCAAATTTTATTTTGGTATCATTGTTACAGTGTTATATAAAGAAATGCTTTTTCTTGCTATAATATTATCTCCTTGTTTTATATAAATGATAATAAAAAAAAGAAGACAGTGATGAGATCTTAGCACAGTCAAAATTAAAAATATGTCTCAATACAATTAAATGAGAAAGGACCTAAACAGAAGTTTGTGATATATGGTCAGTTAATAACCAACAAAAAGCATTGAAATAAAGAACTAGAGGACAATTCTCGCTAAAAATCACACTACTGACAAAACAAAAGCTAAAAATCAGAATTGAACAATAAAATTAGAAAAAGCGGAATTTCATCCAAAAACAAGTTTTAAAATTTGGGCAATTCTCATAAAATCGGAATAAAAGGCAAATCTGAGTTACCTGTAATAAACTTTGATTTTCTCCTTGTGGCCCAACTGGGATAATCAATCGACCACCTGGTTTCAGCTGATTCACCAGCTTTATATTATGGCAAGAAAAAAAAAAGAGAAAAAAAAAATATTGAGAAAATGACCAAAAATTTGACTTTTTATTAAGTTTACAAAAATTGCATTAAAAATTTGCTGATGCTACATAAAGTTGTGACAAACACGCTTATAGTGCTTAATACAAATAAAAGAAAGTAAAATTATGATAAATTCACAATTTGTTTCATAATTATCTTGTATACAATTGTCACAAATAAGTATATGCCCACAGGCAGTTAACGGATCTAATGAGTATGAGCGTGCTAGTAAAAATATACTTAACAGATGAAAATATAATTCCAAATATATAGTCTTCTGGGAAGAATAAATTCACATTCTTGTGTAAACATAGTCCAGACTTGTGAAAATACCCAATTTAAATGTGAATTATTATTTCTATATTTTCATTATAAAAATGGGCTAAAAGATAAAATACCGCTTCAGGAAGATTGGGTGCAGCAGCCCCAACATGAATGGCATCATAAGGTCCTTCCTCTGAGAATCCCTGTCGCCCATCCCCAACAACAAGTTTCAGATGGCCAGACTGGAGCAAGTTTGCAGTCAAAGGATCTTTATTGATGTTTACCTTTGATCCTTCCACCAAATCAGGAATGTGGTCAATGCCGATGGCTTTCCCACTACTTCCAACCTGTTTTTTTAAAAACAAAAAAAAACAAATAATGTCTGCAGTTTAATTAATCCGGCCTTTATTGTACTGTCCCTCCAGGAAAAAATCATTCCCCCCCCCCCCCCCCAATTATGCCATAAAAATGTCTCAAAAAAGTGAAATTATGCCATAAAAATAATCTAAAAAGTTAAATTATGCCAGAAATGACAAAGTATGCGGTCAAAAAATGCAGTGATTTGTTGTTCTGCTGATGCAACTTGTACATATACAAGCAAACAATCTACTAATTTAAAAGTAGAAGAAGGAGAAGAAGAAAAAAAGACTACAACAGAGATCTCAAATCAAAACATCGAGAACCACCAAAAATTTACCCAATCAACATCTGAATACAAAAAAAAAAGAAAAAAATGCAACAATTATTATTATTAGGATTAATGATAAATACTGTTAAATATCATCAACATTATCTTTCATAAAAGATTTATAAAGAAACCTAATTTTTTTTTAATTAATTAATCAGTTTCTCTTACCCCAACAATGTTATCAGGCCTACTTTTGTTTTAAAAAGTCTTGTTTTCTAACCAACAAAAAAAAAATAAAAAAAATTTAAATGGAAGTTTTTCTTCACACTTCCATAAAGGGAACAAACTAAATAAGTTTACCTCAATGTTCTTCATTTTTCTAAACTTTAATGATGATATTTCAAAATACTAGAAAAATTACCAAGCCAAGCATATTGTCACATAAGGTAGGTTGCGTACTACTCTTCTGACGTGTTTTCAGCATCAAGCAACTTAATAATTAAGTTGATTTCGTCACAAAAACGACCTCTTTTTCATAATATATGTCATTCTATAAAAACCCTTGATTAAATAATTATGCTGCAACTTGGGAAAACAGCAGAATTATACCCTTAAACCCCATTTCAGTCCTAGGGGTGACTTTCCACCCCTGGCCTATGTTTTTCTTTTAGAAACCGTCAATTTTTAACGCAGAAACTTCAAATTTCTTAGCTTGATTCCCTTGGTATCAAACCTATTGTAAATTTGACGCTAGTCAAGATTCTGAAGTCAAAACAGCAAAAATTTTTTTTTAAATGTCCACTTTTTTATACTGTCATACTCCCCAATTGCCAATAGCTCAGGAAAATAGGACCAGCTGGATTTTCAAGCGACTGCCAGTCACCAGGCTATTGCCCCCCCCCCCCCCCCCCCATCCTACCACCAGTTATTTAATCAGCCACATATCGCATGCCAGGTGTTATTTTTTTTAATTGCCAAAACGACAAATTAAAACAAAAATAAAACGCAAAATGTTCGGTTAAGACTTTTTCTTTAAAATAAAAAATAAAAAAATAAAAAAGAGGAAATATGCACCAAAGACATGCAGAAGGCAAGGGACAGATTGTACGACATAGCAAAGAATAAATATTTGATTTTCATCCTCATTTATGATGACCCTCGGTCAGATTATTTTTCCATGATGTACGTTGATATCAATGGTCTGTGTCATTCATTAATTGTTGACATGAAAGAAACAGGAGATTTGATTGGGCATATTTTTCAGACTTGCCAATTAACATTGAGACAAATGATGCAAAGATAACTTATCTATCATTGAGGATGAAAAGAAAGATGATGAAGAGAAAGAGGAGGAGGAACAGGAGGAGAGGAGGGAGGAGGAGGAGGAGGAGACATGGTATGTTTACCATAATTGCCATACAGGCTGTAAGGTAACCACTGCCTGAGCCGACATCTAATGCTTTGCTTCCTTCTGCAAGATGGTTTGATAACAATTCTAAGGCATGAGCATGCTGAAAACGAAAAAAAAAATTCAAATCACTTAAATTATGATAAAACAAGGGGCACCTCGATCTTTTGTCTTTTGTTATTCTTGTTAATTGTCTCACTAAAAGGTGCATATAGCCTCTGGCTCCAAACCTCTTGGAAGTGTGTATCTAGTCCTCAAAACGTATTTAGGTCAGGAACATAAAAGAGGACCAGCTACACATGTTTATCCATTCGTCCAATGGATTTTCAAAGTATGATTTTCGGAGAGTTAGTGGTAGTTACTCCGTACAAATAAAGAAAAAGTGTCAATTATACTTCGAATTGGTTAATACATAAATTGAAAATGATTTTTTTTTAAATAGTAAAAACTGGGTAATTAGCAGAGAAAAAAAAGAATTTTTCTAAACATTTCATGATAAATGATGTGCCGTGCTTCCAGTTCAAGATCATTCATGTTTATACCGTATCAGAACATAAATAAATTTAACGTCAAAATATCTGTCATAGACAACTGCCTTTAGCTACATTAAAATTTTATGCAATAATTTTAAGCAACTGATTGCTACACCTTTTTAATCATTTCCCTTTGACAAAATCCGGTCTTGTGGTTTTCTTTTCACTTGTTTTCGAGAAAAATCTACAGACATCCTATCAAAATTCAGAGGGGCTTTAAACAATTGCACTTACCATGTGAGGAGCACTAATTGTAACAGCATATCCAATACTTTGAGGAGAATCAACATATGCATTTCCTTTGCAGAAATTGGCTCTATCTACAGACTTCATTGCATTCAAGACACTTTGGGATTTAATAATGCCATTCTCTGTCAGATTAAAATGCAAAGAATTAATAACAATCAATTTAAACTAATCTTTTCTTTGGCTCAATACAATCTAAACTCATGTTTGTTGGGTGGATCAATACAATGTTTTATGCTAAAGCCATGATATCTATCGTATAAAAGCTTCTGGTTTCCTTTATTCTGCTGACAATTTAGAAAAATCTGTATCAAAACCGTCCTTGTGGAAGCTCATTCCAGAGGACTATGGCGGATAGGAAAAGGGACTTTGGTGTGAGTATAGTGTCTTAGAGAAGGATATTGATTTGGAATGTCTACTGATGTAAAGCAGCACTGTCTTTGTTAAAAAAAATGTATTAGCTTAAAAGACTACATTTCTTGTCTTGCATGTTAATTGTATGCTTTTTCTTCATGGGAAAAAAAAAAGATAAAATATAATCATATCCTCTTTTTTTTTTTTGGCTTTTGTTGACGTCTGTATTATGTGAAAATGTTCAATTTTGTGTTTTTTGGGGTTGTTTCTTTTTCAGTTGTCTAAAATTTGAAATCCTCAGTTTCGTATGCTTTGATATGTTAAATTATCAATTCTGATGGGATATGCTGATCTTTTTTATTTTACCTTTTCTATCATATTGAAATTGATTTCTTATTTACGTCAGGGTCCCAGACTGCTCTGGCATACTTATATAGTTGTCTTGTATGCTCTGAACAGTTTTATTGCCTGTCATCGCCATGATATGTCATTTTGTGCAGGGACTTGAATCATGGTATAGGATCTCGAAATAACTTAAGAACAAAATGATTAAACACAAACGACAGTAATTTAATGAAACTTGAATGACAATAAAAGAGAAAAGTTTGATCAGAGGTCTTAGCTTGTTGTTGTTATCAGTTGATGATTTGTGAGAGAGAGGAAGACTCCGCTAGCTTCGTTCAAAGCTCCATTCGTCTTTTCGCTCCCTACAATGGCTTAATGGTTCTTGCACTGTGCACTGATTTAGGCTGTTTATGCTGATTCAACTGCTGAGGCTTTCTTTTTTCTATAACTTTTGTTTCTGCTTTTGCTTTATGTTTAATGGTTGAGACAACTGTTGTTCTGCTACGAATTTGTAAAGAAGGAATCACCAGTCAAAACTGACAGATTGATCACTAATTACAAGAAAATGAGGACATAGAGACGATGTGTAAGATAAACTTAACTTTTAAAATGATGAAAGAAATGACTTTAGACCAGGTCTAGGTGAAATGGCAATGACAGTGCTAATTATAAGCCTAAAGAGACAGGCAGGGTGAAAGTGCATTCATTCTTTTATTTCTCAACATTTGATTTATGTTCGTATCTTAAAATCTTATCTATTTAGAACTATACAATATGAAAATACAATGTCAAACACTATCCCAAAGTCCCTCTTTTCAAATTAGGCTCAGGCTATTGGTCAGTACTGACCAATGGGCACTAGTGCTTATTGGTCAATACCGACGATGTACCTTAGCATTTGCTCATCAGTGCTGATTAACATCCTCCAAATGCCTATTTGTCAGTTGAACTCACCACACCCATCACACCTGAGCTACCAGAAATCACAATAAAAAACATCCTCCTGCAGCCCCATAAAGTACCTGAGATACTGAAATGCCTCCTTCCATTTAACTCAATGGGGAAATCAGAAACCATATTAGCGCCAGAGGATGGGAGAAGGCCTAGGCGACAGACATTAAATAAATAAAGGGGTGATTGTAGGGTTATTTGTGGTATATTTATATGTTAATGTTTATACATTAAGTTCATTAGTAGTTTATGTTTCTTTGTTTCTCAGATGATGTCCATCATTTCTTTTACATCATGTGTGTGTGAAATGTTAAATATTCAATAAACTCATAAATCATAATAAGATCTTCTTCACTTTCCATCACCAATGACAACAAATGAATAAGTGGAAAGTGACAACATTCGAGACCCATGAAAGAAATGAGTGCAAATCGAGGCTCTACTAAAATCACTGCATGCACCTGGTGAGTTTCAATGTGACTCCATAGTAAGTGTGGACAAATCCTGACGTTTCCAGTTTCGATACAAATTTTGCCCCACCAAGCTGGTAATCGATGCTTTTAGTATTGAGCCAGTCTTGACGCTCTCAACATTCTCTTTTTTTTTCTTTCTCATCTCAACAATTTCAGTCATTGATACTTTTGGTCTTGTCTCAAGTCTCGATTTCCCGACAAACATTTACAAAATATTATGTAAAAAGGTAATACACATTTGGTGACAAGTGTTTGGCATTTGCCAGTGAGAAAGGAGAAATATGACAAAGGGGTATGAATTTGATATGGGCTTTGTGGGGTGTATTAACTCTTTAAGATTCAACCCGACAAAAACCGACAACGGCCAAATATTCATGGGCGGGGTAGTCAAGACTGGCCTCAGTAAGTAAAATCCAATCGTTGTGAAGGAAATGACAGGCCCTGTCACTGCCGCAGGGTGTTTTCAGCTTTGATTTTTATAAATTTGCCGACAGAAAAGAAAATATGTTTCAGAAATTGCGATTTAAATCCTATTTTATTTGCGGGTGAAAATCATTGACATTGCACTTTGTTTGGTAAAAATCGGTAAAAAATTACGACTTTGGTGATGAAAAATGACTTTGAAGACAATTATTGTAAACTTTAAAAAATTTATGAATAATTTATAACTCCCTTATTTGTGGGTCGATTTTGTCATTCGAGGTATCAATTTTATTGTAATAAAGAGATAGGAACTTCAGAGTTATTTTTTCTGATGCGAAATTATTACTTTGTAATTTTAGGACCAAGAAAAATAGTCGGTAAATAAATTTGTTACACCTCTTTGATAGCCCGCCAGGGTCCGTTCGTGTAGAATTGTGAATCAAGCGTCTCAAAGTCTTCGACCAATCACAGGCTATCTATCCAGCTGGCCGAAACAAAGACGCTTCTCCCTGTCGATGTATTACGCTATTGTTATGCAAGGAATATAACACCTTATTGAGTAGGCCTAAAAGCTAAAATCTAAAAGTAAAAAATATAATTCTGAGGAATTTGAAAGTCACATTGCTGAAATCAGCTTGAAAAAAGAAGTACATTGGTCTTTGTTTCATAAAAATCGGTTGAAAACCAACTGTTTTACGAATAAATTTGATTTTAAAAATTGCTTTTGTTTATTTTAGCTGTTTTTAGCAACTTTTTTATTTATCGGCCGATTTTCTTGATTTTTATATTATTCTTTATATCTCAAAGAGACGAGATCAGTGATATACTTTGTTTGTTTCAAATATAACTAGAACATAATTTGGCTTTTTTACCTATCGACCATGTTGCCTGGTAATTTATTCAACAACGTGGCGATGTGACGCAACTATTCCATGGCCGTCTTCCACTGCCTCAACGATGATTCAATTCATTGTTGACGGCTGTTGACACGTGAGCTGCAAGAACGACCAATCGTTGAAGGGTCAAGATGCTCAGTAGCCAATCGTTCTTCGGTCAAAAAACTTAAGAACTCACGAGAACAAAAGTTTGAAATTTGGTGATGGACGGACCTATGAAATCGTTTCTGGGCGGAGTTTAGCAATGAGTGACCGTAGAAAATGAAAAGGCGACTACAGATATCAAAGAGTAGGCTTATATCATCAAAGGATATCTACATGATTGACATGGCCATATAGGGAATTCATTATCTACTCCCCCAAAAAGAATCTGAACACGAGAGGGTTAAATGATTGGGACAACAAAAGAGAATAAAATATGGTGGTGGGCAGAAGGAGGGGGGGGGGGGGGGGAATGAATAGGGAGCAGAAGTGGGAGGGGCATGAATGGATGTGTGTAAAGGGGAGATGGTTTCCCCGTTTGATGTTCCTATATTTCTTTCTTCATTTTTATTTGAAAACTAATTCTCTCCCCGAGTGTGCATGTGTGTGTGTGTGTGTGAGAGAGAGAGAGAGAGAGAGAGAGAGAGAGAGAGAGAGAGAGAGAGAGAGAGAGAGAGAGAGAGAGAGAGAGAGAGAGAGAGAGAGAGAGAGAGAGAGAGAGAGAGAGAGGAGAGAGAGAGAGAGAAGAGAGGAGAGAGAGAGAGAGGAGAGAGAGAGAGAGAGAGAGAGAGAGAGAGAGAGAGAGAGAGAGAGAGAGAGAGAGAGAGAGAGGGTGGGGGTGATAAGAGATGGGAAAAAGAGAGATGAGAGAGAGGAGGGAGAAGGAGAGGAGAGGGAGAGGAGAGAGGGGGAGGAGAGAGAGAGAGAGAGAGAGATGAGGAGGGATGAAGGATGTGATGAGAGGGAGAGGAGTGAGAGAGAGTTAGAGAGAGACAGAGAGAGGAGTGAGAGATGAGAGAGTAGAGAGAGAGAGAAGAGAGGAGAGAGAGAGAGAGAGAGAGAGAGAGAGAGAGAGAGAGAGAGAGAGAGAGAGAGAGAGAGGAGAGAGAGAGAGAGAGAGGAGAGAGATGAGAGAGAGAGAGAGAGAGAGAGAGAGAGAGAGAGAGAGAGAATGAGAGAGAGAGAGAGAGAGCAAGTGTGTGTATATTTCCCGATAACTTACAACTTCCCGGTTTAATTCCCAACAACAGCTCTGTTAATATTTTACTTTTGAATAAAGGAAAAGAAGAAAATAATATGTGTCATGAGATAAACATGATAGCCACATTACAATGCTTCTTTTTTTCATGCAATGGGAATATACCCCCCAATGGAAGTAAATTAAAAGCAGGATCCCATCCAAATCTGTTGAGAGTTGAGACTAAAAGCCTTGTCAAACTCAATATTTCTCAAGTTCTCCACAGTAGAATAAAAAAGCCACAATTGATGTGATGACAAAAATTCTAGAGTAACAATATCAATTTTAATAATTATTGTTTATCATGATTTAGGTATAAAGACCCAAATTATGACAATGATTTAGGGAATTTTGTGATAAGCCAGAAAGCATCAATGCCGTGATTCCTGACAAGAAAAACATTGATGAAGTTGGTCTCGAAAATACTTCCGACCCCACCCTACTCCATGGTTCAAGTGGCTAATTCCGTATCACTTAGTCCTCAAAATGAAGAAGAGGCAGCTTCAACTTCAATGTAAAAAGCAATACTGTACTCACTTGCTAAGTTGTCAATGAGATTTGCGTTACTTGTTCCACTGGATCTCCACGCCATGATTCCAAAAGGTTTAGAGATGCAACATGCAAACAAAAAAGCTCTTAATCTTGGCAGTAATTTGGATGGCTTCAGTCTACAACAATTTGTTAAAACAGTCATGGAGCATCATAGAGATCAAACCCGATGTTAAGATTTCTCACAAGTTGATGAAGTCGTTGAAGGTCAGATATGAAAGAACCAGAAATATTCAATTTAGTCTAAATTGACAATTAGACAATCTTTAACTTTAGTCTTAATGAACAGCTCATCAGTAACATGACATATCATTAAAAAATTATTTACGCAGTGAATCTTATATGTGAAGGGCTGACTTGATTGTTCAAGCTCACTGAGACAGAAGTGCGTGATTAAATTTAATGTTCCAATAATTATCTAGTGCAAACGTATCTAATACGTATAATAAAACTGTATACTTATGAGGAATACGCTGCAAGCGTTTGTTTAGATTCATTAGCTAAAATAATATGTGTTGTATTTAGTCAACGTCTTTTTCAGATATATCTCCCAACACTCTTGGGCCAACACAATCCTTTTGCTTAATTCAGAAAAGTGAGTGGAGCAGGCACTTATGTTGGTAACAAAAAGATATGAAGTGAGTAGAAAAGTGCCAGAGGACAATAGAGAATAAATTTATTCTCTATTGTCCTCTGGCACTTTTCTACTCACTTCATATCTTGTTGTTACCAACATAAGTGCCTGCTCCACTCACTTTTCTGAATTAAAAATTCACCCCATACACCGGAGCATACTCAATGTCTCAATCGTTTCTATGTTATATGTTTGTGATGAGAATATTGGCTATTAAGCTTAACTGCTGGTCAAAATTACTTCGCGATGGTGGTGAACGAATCGGCGGTCTCAAGAAGTGGGTGAGAGAGGGATCTAGAAATGACTTTGGGTTTGAAACGAATATTTTTGTGTTCGTGGATAGCTCACACGGTAGAGCCACGCTCTCACCTGCCAGGCGGAGTTGTCGTACCAATAAGGTCGCAGGTTCAAACCCCACCACCGCCGCGAAAAAAAAATAAAAAATTATTCTCTATTGTCCTCTGCCACTTTTCTACTCACTTCATATCTTGTTGAATCCTTTTGCTTTCACTTTTCGAAAGGTCATGGCCATGACCTGTAGACAGGTCAATAATCCGGTGTTAACTCAAGATTTTACCCAGATGTTTTCGATGCATCAAAAAGGGCCCAATTAAAGGCGACCTCATTTTGAGTAAAGTGAGGGGTTGGGAGGGGGGGGGGGGGGTAATAACGTGTTTAAAAGCTTGTTTATAGATATTTGTGGGGATGTTGGAGATGGTTGCATGTCCGGAAACTCTGAGCCCAGCCCCTGGTGGGATCGATCAAACCCTCGTCGTTTAGTATAAGAATACAATTACCACAGTCTGCACATAAATGCCGATGACCTAAGAATATAGTAGGTGCAGCGGCGTGGCATGCTTACAGTATAAAGCGGTGCCAGACGAAAATGTCTTACACATGCTACATATGTTAATATAAAAGAAAGAAAAAAAAACTTACATACTTGTAAAGTAAATTTGCATGGTGATGTTTCTATCCCTGCAAATCTTTTCAATAGTTTGTTTATAGAAATCACGAACGAATATATTGATTGGGGTTTGGACACTGAGGGAAATGGCTAAAGGGAACAAAGGGTAATTTCAAAACTTACAAAGCGTAAGAATGTAAATAGCCCATGGCTTATTAAAAGAGTACTGTAGTTACGTCATGAAACAGCCCCATTCCACTTCGGAAATCACACATGACACCATACAAGATCTCTCTCTCTCTCTCTCTCTCTCTCTCTCTCTCTCTCTCTCTCTCTCTTCTTCTATCTATCTATCTATCTACCTATCTGGCTGTGTGTGTGTGTGTGTGTGAGAGAGAGAGAGAGAGAGAGAGTTGAACGCGCGCGCGCACACACACACACACACACACACACACACACACACACACAAAGTCAAACACGCATATTCACGCGAAGAGCATGCATATAGCATATAGCATCACTATCAAGAAATGTTTGACTTAACTCGTTCACATTCCTTCATATCAATTTTTACAGCAATAATAATAATAATAATAATAATAATAATAATGATGGTGATGATGATGATGATGATGATGATGATGATGATGATGATGGTAATAATAATAATATAATAATAATAATAATAATAATAATAATAATAATAATAATAATAATAATAATAATAATAATAATAAAATAATAATAATAATAATAATAATAATAATAATAATAATAATAATAATAATAATAATAATAATAATAATAATAATAATAATAATAATAAATAATAATAACAATAATAAATTAATATATACAATAATCACGACAGAGAGAGAGAGAAACAAATGAACTTCTTATATAATCGTGATTTCGATAATAATAAAGATGGTCGAAGTTACCATACTATGACTATGACGTAAATGACCAACATTAGCTATTATTCCCCAGTCCAACAGAGTTGGAGCAAAAATTTCTCGGCACCTGAGGCGGGTTTTTTCTCGTATGTGAAGATAGTAAAAATTCGAGCCATTTTCTTAGGTATTCAATGTGGCAGCACTATAGTAATAGCCTTACATGGTACCAGCAAAAATCCGCTCCTTGCAATCGTTTGAGTGGGGAAAGCCAGTCACTCGCTCAGCCATGGTACACAGTCGCTGACAGTCATCAACGGACTGTGTGAATCGGGAGAAAAGCGTGGATAGAAGGCGTTGTGACAGAAAGAGAGAGAGAGGAAGAGAGAGAGAGAGAGAGAGAGAGAGAGAGAGAGAGAGAGAGAGAGAGAGAGAGAGAGAGAGAATAAGTGGGAGTGAAATGTCTGTTCAATGTTATAGTTATCATATGGCGTTATAACAAGTGTAACTAAATGACAAATTGCCATGTTTATGGACAATAAAGATCTATTATTATTATTATTATTATTATTATTATTATTATTATTATTATTATTATTATTATTATTATTATTATTATTATTATTATTATTATTATTATTATTATTATTATTATTATTATTAAAGGGAGTCTGTTTCGCACTGTTGATAAAAGGCGATATATACCAGTTCTCAGTTTTATATATTTAAAAAAATGCTGTTATCCATTTTTAAAACATGGATGTGGTGCCAGGCACCATTTGAACCAATAGAGCCACGCCCCTCAGTAGGTGTCCTAAACAGGGGCTATGCAGACTATCCTATTTATTTATACAAGCCAAAGAAAGGATTTCATTGTTTTCCCCACCTCTCGGGTTTATCCTTAGTTAATAGCAGTTCTGCGGATGGTGAGGCAAAGAAGGTGGGGTCCAGCGATAGAGCTGCTGGCATGGCTTCAACACTTCGGTAAGAAGTTTTGCAGGAAGATGTGCACGCCATGGTGACAAAAAGTAAATAAAACAAAGTCTCCAGATCTAATGTGTGAAAATAATCACGTCTGAATTTCTATCATCACAATAATCCTAGTCAGAACAATTCTAGACGCAATCAAAAACTAATTGCGGAAGAAGAGGAAGAAAATCAAAGAATATTTTTACTAAACATTGAATTGTGCCGCATAAAAACCAATCAATATAGTCCATTTGTCTTATAATATTTGAAAATTTATATCAATGAGAGAGTAATGCATGGAAATGACGAATGTCTGGTCACGCAATGATAAATGAGAGAGAGAAAAGGAGAGAGAGAGAGAGAGAGAGAGAGAGAGAGAGAGAGAGAGAGAGAGAGAGAGGTAGATAGAAAGATAGGTATATATATATATATATATATATATATATATATATATATATATATATATTATATATATTTATGAGTGTTGGTGGGTACTTGTATATACAGATAAATAGATAGATAGATAGATAGATAGATAGATAGATAGATAGATAGATAGATAGATAGATAGATAGATAGATAGATAGATAGATAGATAGATAGATAGATAGATGGATGGATGGGTGGATAGATGTCAAGTCATTCGAATAACCAACAAAGGGAGAATAATTGACAATGACTACACAATTCACAATGAAAAACTGAAAACTGCAACAAATACTGATTACATGAGCATAACAATCGAAGACAAGTTAAAGTGGAGCCCACATATTGAAAAGATACGCAACAAAACCAAAAGCACTAAGCTATCTGCGTCGGAACTTATCATCATGCCCCACAAAAGTGAAAGAAAAGAGCTACAAAGTATTTGTAAGACCTGTTTTAGAATACAGCAGCAGTCAGCAGCCTATTATGGGATACGATTGCATCAATATTGATCAATAAGATAGAAATTATACAAAGATGGGCTTGTCGATTTGCTTGTGATCACTACAACCGACAGCACAGTGTAAACATTTAAACTGGACTCCATTTATTGAAAGAAGAAAGATGCAAAAGTTGAATATGTTTTGAAGGGTCGACAGGGAACCACCACCACCCCTATTAACACATTGAAAAACCACGGAGCAAAAGAAAACGCATACGCACTGCCATATTCAAGAATCAATGCACATAAACAGTCGTTCTTTCCCAATACTGTTCGCGCATGGAACAGCATCCATGAAAATGCCAGAGCAATCAATAATTCGACACTATTCCATATTTATTTCAAACGCGAAAAGTTTAAACCACTAAATAGATAGTACGCCAATGCCACCCCACCACACCAAGTTGCGTCAATCTTTATCACATGAAGCAACAACTATTTTGGATTTGATTGGATTGGATCGATAAATAGATAGATAGATAGATAGATAGATAGATAGATAGATAGATAGAGAGAGAGAGAGAGAGAGAGAGAGAGAGAGAGAGAGAGAGAGATAGATAGAGACTGAGAGAGATAGAGAGGAGGTAGAGGGATAACCCCAATTTGCATAGAATGGTGACAAGAATGGATTACAACTGGCTGCAGCTGCAAGCCACAACATCAGCCAACACCTCTCCGACGTTGATGATGATGATTATATGATGGTGATTCAATTCAATTCAATTCAAATATTTATTTATTGTCGGCATTTAAAAAATGTTTCGTAGTTAATGTAGTCAGGCTAATAAAAGCCTTTGACCGACATAGGTTTTAACACATAGTGCATAAAAATACATAATAATACATTTTCCCTTAAAATCACTTCTCACTTCTCTCTACAATCTATGTCGGACGGCCAGCGCTCCATTCCTCATACATCGATATACTTAAAGATTTTTATCTTTTGGTACTTTGTGGATAATTTTATCTCCACCATCAAGACGCCGGAGCTTTTACCTTTGATAGTGCAATCTGCAACACATCAAGAATCAAACCTGAGCCAGTTGTCGGAGGAATACAGAATCCATCCCTTTCAACTGCCTGGAAACGTAACCTTACAAACCTGAGCCTGTTGTCGGAGGGATACAGAATCCATCCTTTTCAACTGCCTGGAAACGTAACCTTACAAACCTGATATTATATCATCATAAGTTACGTAATATATTCACATTTCTATTTGTAACTGCCACAATCACTATTTATCTCATTTAATTAAATTTCATCTTTCTTTTTATTTCATCTTAAACAAATCGTTAATTGTTTTTCATTTATAGTAACTAGTAAATTCTGGGGCCTCATTCTACATATCTTTATGCATAGTCGAGTAGCTCTTTACTGAGACCATGACATTCATCATGATTCCAATCATGACACACAAAGAAAAGTAACATAATATAATATATATATATATATATATATATATATATATATATATATATATATATATATATATATATTGTGTGTGTGTGTGTGTGTGTGTGTGTGTGTGTGTGTGTACGGTTATATTAATTACAAATATAACATTTGCATGGCTGGCCATTCCATGAGAGGATATGATTTTTGAAAACATCAAAATTTGAAATTTTCCTTATGTGCTCGGGAAGTTCATTCCCAAGCACAGCAGCAGAATATCTGAAAGATCTTTTGCCACAAGACGTTGTTCTGACCCTTGGAATATCAAGGAGGTTTGAATATCTAAAATTGTATCTGTTATTTTTCAAAATGACCATATCAGATAGACAAGGAGGAGCAATTTTGTATAAAATTTTTAACGTTTCCAAAGCAATTGTTCTCATTCGTCTTATTTGTAGGGAGAGGACTTTGGCCTTTGAAAGTAAATGGTCGTAGGATTTTTTGTCATCTTCATAAATAAAACGCAGTGCTCTTTTTTGTATCTTTTCAAGTTTTATCACAATTAGTTTTAGAACAAAAATGCCAAGCTAGTTGACAGAAATTGAAATTTGACAATACAAAAGAGTGAAATATTGTTAACTTGTTCAATTTTTAAAGATATTTTCCAAGCCCTTTTAAGACATTTAATTGCTGAGAAGCTTTACGGCAGATGGTTTTAATGTGTAAATCAAATT